>NC_083719.1:77439634-77742664 GCF_028564815.1 Eubalaena glacialis
AAGATTTTTAGCCCCCTTTCTTCTCTTAAAGTTACAAAGCAGAATCTTAAATTCTTGGGTCAAAAAATTAGAGGGATAGGCTATTTTTTAAATAATGAAAATGAGAAAACATACAAGAACATATGACACAACCAAAGCTATACTCAGCCTTAAGCTTTTTATTATTAAGGGGAACGAAAAATAAATAAACTGTTCAAGAAGTCAGAAAACAAAATAATCATAAATGTTGTAACATTGATGGTAAAGGATTGGTATCCTTAATGTCTTGAGAGCTCTGCTTCCACATAGGATAGGGAATATTGCTCCCACAGTAAAAGAAATCAAAAGGAAAAGAAAAAAAGCTAGATAATCTGCAAAATTAAAACTTTTTTGAGCCTCTCATAGGACAGGTGAACTGAATTGAAAAGAGTGGCAACCCCTTCTGAGGACAGCTGAGACACCAAGACTGTCCCACCTTTGGCAGTACATGGGAAGAAAGACTGGAAGCCAAAAGAGGAGGTAAGAAAACAACTGGTATTTTGACAAATTCATAAAAGCCAAATGTGTGTGAAAAAAGCAGCAGAAACTACAAGCCACACACACAAGGGAGACCACCTCCAGTAATGAGCTTTTTCTCATGGACCTTAACCAGCACTCATGAGAAAGATGGGGAGCAGGGCAGGGGACTTGACGGAGCCTCTACAGTGGGACAGATGAACAGATGGGGAGGGGCTGCCTCTGGAGGAGAAGCATAAAACCCAGAACCTTCTCTCATACAAAGCGAAACTCATCTGCCACTGGGGCAGGAGCAGAAAACCCTCTCACCCACAGTCCTCAGCAAAAGGTCAGCTATCACTGGGAACGGGTAGATTATAGCAAAAGCTCTCTGCTGCTGAGGAGAGGCAGAACCCCAGTCATGCTCACAATCCTGCACTGAGAGAAAGCAAAGATCTCTTGCAACAGCGGTACAGACAAGAAACTTGCTCTTCTGCAAGTTATAAGGCCAAGTTCAGCTGCCATAGGGGAAAGTGACAAATGCTGATAAAGTGCCACCCTTAAGGCTCAGGCCCCCAGGGCCTACATAAGACTGAAGCTGGAGTAAGTGAGTTTCTTTAAAAAAAAAAAAAATCAGCCTGCCCCCCACCATGAACAACAGCACACTACTTCTGGGAGAAAGGTAAGAAGCATGGAGAAAGAAACCTCCCACCGCACTCCCCATGGCCAGGTGTGCCGAAAGGTAGGGGTGGAGCAGGAACACTGAGAAAAACCCTCCAGTGTTCCAAGCCTCTCACTAAAGCAAGACAGCAGCAGTATGCAGGAGTCTGAAGTCTGTAGTAGAATAATGATAACTATACCAACATCAAAACCCAAACTTAGCTCAATACTGCCTACATTTAGTCAACCCCTCCACCCTACTAGCCTGACAGATGAAGAAGCATGCCCATTTTCAGGAGTAAATACTATTTACATCAGTCACTGTTTTTCACTTACATATAATGTCTGGCATTTGGTCAAACTTACATGGCAAAGAAGCAAGAAAGACCCATTTTGAAGAAAGAAGGCAGTAAACAGAACCAGACTGAGAGATGGCCCAGAAGTTGAAACCATGAGAAAGTGACTTGAAAATACTATGATTAATCTATGGAAGGATCTAGGGGGAAATGTGGTTAACATGCATGAACAGATTGGGAATTTCAGCAGAGAGATGGAAACTATTTTTTTAAAAAGGAATAAAATTGATTCACTAGAAACAACATGCTATCGTGGATGAAGAAGTCCTTCAAATGGCTTATCAGCAGACTAGACACACACAAAAAATTAGTGAACTTGAGAGAAAAAGAATTAGTGAACTTGAATATAGGCCAAGCGAAATTTTTCAAGATAAAATCCTGAATTTCAAAGGGTAACAACTTCCTCTGAGGAGAGATGGGATAGGGAAAAAAAGAAGGAAAAAAAGAAAAAGTGAAAGGTAGAGAAAAAAAGAGCAGAGCATCCAAGAACTGTGGGACAATATGAAAAGGTATAATATATATGCAACTGAAATAACTGAAGAATAGAGGCAAAATGTCAGAAGAAATATCTGAAAAGACAATTGCTGAGAATTTTCCAAAATTAATGAAAGACAACAAATCACCGACCTAAACGTTTAGAGAAGCCCAAGCAGAATACAAAGAAAAACGCACATAGGGACTTCCCAGGTGGCACAGTGGTTAAGAATCCGCCTGCCAATGCAGGGGACACGGGTTCAAGCCCTGATCCGGGAAGATCCCACATGCTGTGGAGCAACTAAGCCCCTGCGCCACAACTACTGAGCCTGAGCTCTAGAGCCCGCGAGCCACAACTACTGAGCCCACGTGCCACAACTACTGAAGCCCACGCGCCTAGAGCCGGTGCTCCGCAACAAGAGAAGCCACTGCAGCGAGAAGCCTGCGACGAAGAGTAGCCCCCGCTCGCCACAACTAGAGAAAGCCCGCGTGCAGCAACGAAGACCCAACGCAGCCAAGAATAATAAATAAAATTAATTTTTTAAAAAGTTAAAAAAAAATTAAACCAGGAGTTTGATTTCCCAAGGCTATCACTCTACCTCTTAAATGTTCCACCAAGAATGGCTATTCCTACATCTCCCCAGAGCTTCCTTGAGCTCTTCTGGATGATACTGGCACAGGTATAACAGGCATTTTTCTCTTAGGTTGATGGATTTATAATCAAGGTAGAAACATTTGCTCAAAATTATCTGAAATGCATCACATATCCATTAATTCATCAACTCAAAACCTATTTACTGATACCTACCATGTGTCAGGTCCAGTGATAGGCACTGGGGATATAATAAAAATGACACAGTTCTCTGGCCAAAGGGCAACAGCTTGGGAAATGAGATTCCCACTCCACCTGGCAGGACTGTCCGCTGCACCCACCAAACCCTCCTATCCCGCACATCTTAAAGTGCCAAATATTTCCTCAGCCTGGGAATGTGAACCCCAGCAGACGCCCAGACCAGGAAGCATAGGAACTCTACTTTCACCATAATTAATGTGGAGGGTGCATAAAAAACCAAATTGATGCTTCCAACAGGAAAACTAAAATTTGTTTGTGAGGAGATAGGGCTAAAATAAAAGAGATAGCATTTAATCGAAACCATTTCCTGTGAGTTGGATTTCTTTTTTAAAACTTGGCCGCCTTATCATCTTCTTAGTCACCTTTTCTCCAGGCTTATTGGAGGCGTAGTCCCTCCTAGCAACCTCCCATCTGCTAGAAAACAGAATCAAGAGAATGAAGAGCCGTGATGATACATCTGTCACTGAGTGAAAATATTAGGAGACAAGCAATAAATGTACTACCCATTTGCATAAAACCTATTAATGCCCTCTTCAGACTAATGAAATGAATTTTACATCACGGAGAGCAGCTGTGATCTGCTGTTTCTAGTAATGAGGAGTATTTGAAACAATCTGCAAACCACTGCTGCTCCTAATTGCCACGCAACACCTTTGACTTTAGTTCTCTCCAAGTAAAATACTCTCGTTGGCCAGAGGAAGATTTATCTGTTGGGCGCCTCTTTGCTCAAAACGCTGTTAGGTTTCTTGGGTTCCTGTTTTTCTTAAGCTAGTGCAGAACCATGGCATTTCAAATCTTTCTCTTTTGTTTTTTAATCAAAACTAGTGCCTTTTCTTTTTTTTCCTACTGGCAATCTGAAACCATTTTGAGGGGTATAGTCTCAGTCAGGACTTTCCTCTCCAGTGTGCTGGTCCCGGGTTAACAATGGCCAGGCAAAGCGACCTTCTGTCTGGCTGTGCTGTATGTAAACACCCAACGGGAGAGGTTTCTAGAGCCCAGCGGTTCGCGGCTCCCGCGAGGGCAGCATGGGGGCTGCGGCAGAGACTGGAAGGGGATCTACCCGGATTGGGAGGGGAGACGCGGAGAGGAAGGTGGAGAAGAGGAATCATGTGTGTTCCTCGAGCGTACATCCCCCATTTGAGTGACAAATGACGAGGCCAACCTATAAAAACAACTAAGCGCAAAGCTACCTGCATCCATCTCCCTCTCCGTGCGTGTGCGTTTTCAACTAACTTTGGGAACTCGTAAGACCCGGCATCGCGCCCAGCGGAGTCTCGCCTCCACCTTGGTTTCCCGCGCCCTGCCTGCCCTGTTCGGTACCTCCTCTTCCTCCAGGCTAAGGATGGAGGATCCCTTCAGCCCCTCAACTCCGGCGCCGGCGCCCAACCTCTCCGTACCCATCTCGCTGGGCTGGGGTCTCAACCTGACTTCCGGACAGGGAGCCCCAGTCCCGGGGCCGCCGCCAACGCCGCCGTCCGGGCCGCCCAGCCGCCGCGTCCGCCTGGTCTTCCTGGGGGTCATCCTGGTGGTGACGGTGGCCGGCAACGCTACGGTGCTGTGCCGCCTGTGCGGGGGCGGCGGGCCCTGGGCAGGTCCCAAGCGTCGCAAGATGGACTTCCTGCTGGTGCAGCTGGCCTTGGCCGACCTGTATGCGTGCGGGGGCACTGCGCTGTCGCAGCTGGCCTGGGAGCTGCTGGGCGAGCCGCACCGGGCCGCGAGCGACCTGGCGTGCCGCTTCGTGCATCTGCTACGGGCATCCGGCCACAGCGCGTCGGCCCACCTCGTGGCGCTCATTGCCCTCGAACGCCAGCGCGCCGTGCGCCGTCCACAGGGCCCGCCGCTGCCCGCGCGCGCCCTCGCCGCCCTGGGATGGCTGCTGGCGCTGCTGCTGGCGCTGCCCCCGGCCTTCGTGGTGCGCGGGGGCGCCCCCTCGCAGCCGCCCGCCGCGCCTCCGGCCGCCCGCGCCTGGCCCGGGGAGCGTCGCTGCCGCGACACCTTCGCGCCGCTACCACGCTGGCACCTGATGGTCTACGCGCTCTATGAGGCCGTCGCGGGCTTCGTGGCGCCGGTCGCGGTCATGGGCATCGCTGGCAGCCGCCTGCTCTGCGCCTGGCGGCAGCGCCCGCCCCAGGCCCCATCGGCCGCGGCGCCCAGGTCGGCCAGTCCCGGCCAAGCCCCCGCGCCCAACGCGCTGCCCCGCGCCAAGGTCCAGAGCCTGAAGATGAGCCTGGTGCTGGCGCTGCTGTTCGTGGGGTGCGAGCTGCCCTACTTCGCTGCCCGGCTGGCGGCCACGTGGTCGTCTGGGCCGGTGGGAGACTGGGAGGCCGAGGACCTAGCGGTAGCGCTGCGCCTCCTGGGGGTGGCCAACAGCGCTCTCAATCCCTTCGTCTACCTGTTCTTCCAGGCGGGCGACTGTCAACTCCGGCGGCGCTGGCGGAGGCGCCTGGGTGCAGTGTGCTGCCCGCGGGAGGGAGTCGCGGAGGACGACGAGGGCGCCCGGGGCCACCAGGCGCTCCACCGCCACCGCTGGCCCCACCCACATTATCACCACGCTCGGCGGGAGCAGCCGGAGGAGGGTTACTTGCGCCCACCCCCGCCGCGTCCCCGGTCGCTGCCCTGCTCCTGCGAAAGCGTCTTCTAGGTGTTCGATGGCCAGAGACAGGTCATCTGTCTCTGCGGCACCGCCTCCACGGAACACGAGGCCGGCCGGGCTCTATCTAGATCACAACCGTCAGGACGGTCTCCAAGAGCGTTACACTGAAGCTGTCCCCGTCCTCCACTCCCCTATTACATTTCTTTGTAATGTTTACATTTTTCTACACTCTTCCAGGTTCTTTTCTCCTTTCCAGTTCTCACATTTCCCCATCTGGAGACAGAGAGTGAGCCATTTGTTTGTAAAAGCAAAGTTACAGTTATTTTTGTAGTTCTTTTTCACTCCCATAGCGTTCTGGCTAAGACCATTTGCTTTAGTTAAATTGCCAAGCTTTCATTATTTGCTGTGTTATCATCTGTTTTTACTTATTTAGGGTCGTGTTTAACTGTAGCTTGGGGACCAGAGAATGTGCCTCTCTTTCCGGGAGGAATATCCTCACATTGCTCTCCCTGAGGAGCCTGGAAATTGTACCAGTGATACTGTCAGAAATGTAATCTTGCTGTCACTTCAGAGCCACAGAGTATTTGTAAAATAAAAACATTTCCCCCAGAGCAATTAGGACTTTTTTTTTTAACATGGTAATGTGTTTTCTCAGAAGAAAATCAGTGTGGCCTTTATTTCTGGTCTAGCTTCCACTTAAGGAGAAGCTGGAATTGTAGGAGGGAGACATAAAAGCTTCCCTTCCAACCTTTCAAATATGCCCAGTTTCTGTAGGAAATTGTTCCTGTGCCCAGAGCAGCCTCTGCAGCTGCGATGCTGTGCACAGGTGGAGCCTCTAAGCACAGAATCGCCAGCAGACTAGAGAAGGGAAGCACCTAGGTGGTGCATAGGGGTGAGGCTCACTGTCCCAGGTGGAGCCTTAGGGATATTCGCAGCTAGGAAGAAAGCTGCAACCTCCCAACGCTGCATGGATATATAAAACTCTCTTTTTACAAACAAGGGCAATGCCTATTGGTGTGGATTGCTGAGAACAAGGTCAAGGAGCAGATTTAGTCAGTGACCTCCTCCTCCTAACTGTCCTTGGTTCTAGAGAGAAGTGGCGGCGCTTATGAACAAATATCCATGTGTTTACCAATGTTTCATCTGAGAATCTGCAAGCTTTCCATTACAGTGTTTCCTGTTCATGCACAAACGCAGGACTAAGATCCAGAAAGGGGAAATGACTGGTAAAGTTCACTTGTGAAGCCAATGCTCTCTGAGGGCTTCCTTGTTTTGTTCATTGATGAATCCCAAACTCTTAAACAATGTTTGATACATAGTAGGCACACAACACACATTTGTTGATTAATTCATCATATGAATCAGGCATAGATAGAATGGATAAAAGATTTACAAAAAGAAATCTTCATTAAACTTGGCTTACCTTCCTCCAAAATCTTGTCCAAAAATGTTGTATAGTTAGAGGTTTTCCTTCCTCTCTTTCATCCTCCCTACCCTGCTGAGGAAGGTATAGCATGCAATATACCAAGAATAAGCCACCTAAAGAGAAAAGAACACAATTGTCTTCATGAACATAAATCTGGGTTATAGCATTATTTTTATACATTAATAAACATTTATTACTCGCTTATTTTGTGCCAAGCAATGTGCTAGACACTGGAGATGCTAAAATGAATAAGACACATTTTCCCTCAAAGACCTTATAATCATATGTAGGAGACAATCTGACAAATACACCACAAAAACAGATGTGCTTTAACAGGGGTTCCAGTCGGGGTGTCAGGACGCTGAAGAAGAACATCTAACAACCTTGGGAGCCTGGGGGATGGTGGGGGTGACCCATCAGATAGGAGAAGGTATTCTATGCAGTTGGGACTAGCATTTGTAAAGCATAATTTTTTTTTTTTTTTTAGTTTGGATATCATTACTTTATTATAAAAGAAACACGGAAATTATTTACAGGATGAAAGATTTCAGAACTTCAGTGGCAGCTTCACGTGATGCCATTGGGGGAACGGGCAGCTTCATGTGATGCCATTTCAATAGTGACTTATTTTAGTCGACATATTTTCCAAGAATGTCACCATCTCTAAATAAGAAATAATCCTTGTCCTCTAGAACTACTTTGGTGCCTCCATATTCTGGGAGAAGAACTTTATCTCCAACTTTCACACTAACTGGTTGAATCTCTCCACCCTTTCCTTTAGAGCCTGATCCAACAGCTACTACCGTTGCTTGCAATACTTTTCCTTGCGATTTTTCTGGAAGCATAATGCCTCCTTTGGTTACAACTTCGGGTGCACTTCTTTCAACTAATACTCGGTCAAAGAGGGGAAGAAACTTTCTAAATGCCTGTCCTGCCATGACTCGGGTTGCCGCACTTCGTACTCTCGCTCTCTGGCCGCCGCCACCGCCGCAAAGGAGAGATCCTCCTGTAAAGCATAATTGAGAGAGGACATAGCATGGTCAAGGAATGGCAATAGTTGAAATACCTAGCATTAGGGTGCCTGTGGGGTCTGACCTGATGGGATATGCGGCCACAGAGATCCAGCCCAGACCCAGTGAAGAAAAGTCTGTTTGCCACACCAAGAAAGCCAAAAATAGCCTTTGAAAGATTTAACCAGAGTTGCAATATGATCAGATTTGAATTCTGCAAAGTCATTCCAATGATGGTGTGAAGGATCAACTAATTGGAAGGGGGGAATACCTAGAGGCAGGGATCAAGGAAGAAGCTCAGAGACCTCAAAATATGACCTATAATGTTTTATCACTTAGAATGCTCTCAACAAGGTAATTTAAGCCAATTGAGTCAGATTTTCTGTTTTCTGTAGTTGAGAACACACTAACAGAAAAACAGATACAGCTGGCTTATATTTATTATCTCACATAACAAGAAGTCCAGTGGTAGGGCTGCTCCAGGATTGGTTAATTGAGTAGCTTCATAACTTCATAACCAAGGACCTAAATCCTTTTCATCTTTCTATTCTGCCATCCTGAGCTGGTGGGCTTGACATTAAAGCCAGTTTCCCTTGAGGTCACAAAATGGCTGCTGCAGTTCCAGGCATCACATTCAAACATGACAATGTGCAGAAGGAGACTCTCTCTTCTTTTCACTCTTTATAAGAATGAAGAAACATTTCTTGGATGTCCTGGATAGACTTTCCCACACGGTTCATTGGCCAGTCCATATTATCTAGACATATCATTGCAAGGGAAATGGGGCCACCATGACTGACTTGGACCTGGAACTGAAGATATGAGTTGCATAGAGAAGGGGTGAAAAATCTCATTCTTTCTTTTAGGAAAGAAAGAAGGGGAAATGCTTATTGGGAGGCCAGACTAAACTTTTACACAATTGCAAAATTGTTAAAAAGATTGATTTTTTTAAATCTATTAAAGATTTTCAGCTGATTGCCATCTAGAAATTATGAGAAATTTCCACCTGGGTCAAAAATGCAGAATTCCAATTCAAGTAGTTAATTGAAAATACAATTAAACTACATTTCCCTAGATTTTGTGGAAGACTTGGTTAAGCCCACTTCATACTAAAATGCTTCTCTTCTATAACTAAGAAACTTTCTCTAATTTTAACTATATCTGAAACTTGAAGATAGATCTAGGTGACTTCGTTCCCATCCCTGGTGGCATTTCTAAGTTAAGAAACTTAAAGCACCACCTCAGAATCATGACCACTGATCCTAGGAATCTACATTGCTATAGACAACTCAGAATTTCAGCTCTGTCCCAATCAAGGAAGCCCCCAAAGGTTATTCTAAATTTAGACTCTTCCTAGAGTAGGACATACCACTCAAACTGCACAGCAAAGGGAAATGAGCGGGTGACCCTGAACTTGATCTCTTTTCTAGGTATCACCCAAACAGGAAATGACTAGAGGACCATCAAGACCACATACTTGGAGTTTGGGAGGAAGCAAATAACATCCCCTCACCCACTGTACATTCCCCTTGGAGTTAGATTTTAACTAAGCTGCTGCAAACAGGTCTGGACTTCAGGACTCCAGAGAGCACTATTCACATAGACAACAATGCAAATGTCACCACCAGAACTTAAAAGACTAAATTCAAATAATTCTGTATTTTTTAAAAAGAAGTAGCCACACAGTAACATACAGCTAAAATAAGTAAACATGACCTATTACATAATTTGAAGGAGAAGGTATGTAGAAAACAGCCAGGAGTGTAATTAAACCACAACTAGCTATAAATCATTTACTAAAAATAGAATAGTCTAGCTCATTTGTGGAAGAGGAGATAGGTTTAAAATATTTTTTTCTAAGCCACTTCCTAGGAAACACGAAAGGAAGTAGAAAATTTGAGCAGTTTCTCTCCCATTCCTGAAATGTTCTGACTCGATCAAAGGGAAAACATTAATAAAATACTAATACAAATGAATAGTCTAATTAAATTAAACATGTTTTGCTGAGTTGAGAGGCAGTGTAATATAATGAAAAGAGCAGAGTCTATGGAGCCTAAAGACTTGGACTTGTTTCATCTCTGCAACTTAGTGGCTGTGTGACTTTACGCTGTTTGCTGAATCTTTTTGAGTCTTGGTTTTCTCATCAATAAAATGAGGTTTCTATTACCTTGCTTCATAGGATTCATGTATGTAAAATACTTGATTGCTGGGGAGGGGGTCCTGTCAGCTTGTCTCTTCAGGTTCACCCTAGTATTCAATATATGATGGCTATTGTTATTCTCTAACACTGGGCTATGAGGAATAAAATCCAGCGAGTAATATCACATGAAACGAAGGAAGGGATATTGGAGAATCTATGAAAGATTTATGTACTCAATGGTGCTACATAGTAATAGGGAAGTTAGGCCTTACAGAAGGTAGAATGCTCACAATAATTGTCAACTACCCTCCTTGAATCCACTCTCTCTTTTCTAGCAGTTCTCAGGTTCTTATTGCTGCCAAAATCTTGGCTCTCTGTGCACCGATGTCGAATAGAAATATGGAGACGGAGTTTGGAGGAAAGAGGAGTAGCTTTATTTCTTTGCCAGGCAAAGAGGGAACACAGCAGGCTAGCACCTCAAGGACCGTGCCCACCCCGGAAAGGGTAGTGAGGTGTTTTATAGTGTTCAAGGAGCAGGGCATGATCAGCTCATGGACAGTTCTAGGATTGGTTGGCATCAAGGTGAAATTTTAAGCATCATCAACCTTCTGGTTTCAACCAGTCTAGGGTCCATGTTCTTGTGGTCAGCGGTTTTCATCTGGAGGGGATCTCCTGCCTGTAAAAACAACTTAGGAATGTGTGTCAGGCCTTTATCTATATCTTTCAGGGAATTGGGAGTTTGGTGATTCTGCAATGTGACAGAATTATAGTCTAAATTGTTACTAGTTCCCCAACCAGCTATTCTTTGTTTCTACATCTTCACATTTCCCAATCATTAACTCTTTTTTTTAAATTAAAAAAATATATATATTTATTTACTTATTTTGGTTGCGTTGGGTCTTCGTTTCTGCGTGCAGGCTTTCTCTAGTTGTGGCGAGTGGGGCTACTCTTCGCTGCAGTGTGTGGGCTTCTCATTGCAGTGGCTTCTCTTGTTGCAGAGCATGGGCTCTAGGCACATGGGCTTCAGTAGTTGTGGCACTTGGGCTCAGTAGTTGTGATTCCCGGGCTCTACAGTGTAGGCTCAGTAGTTGTGGCACACGGGCTTAGCTGTACCACAGCATGTGGGATCTCCCTGGACCAGGGCTCGAACCCGTGTCCCCTGCATGGGCAGGCAACAATCATTAACTCTTGAGTCAGCATTTTACTCCAAAAGACAAGGACACAGGGGCTTGTACACGGTTTCATTATTAGGTTATCTATGTCTCTTATGAACAGTCAAATGCTTAGAGGGAAGCTGACCCCTCTCCCACTCTAAGACTGGGCCTTAATTCGTCTAAGCACATCAAAGTAATTCCACCCTCCTTACCACCATGTCCCACTCAGAAATGGTCATGTGATCCAGTTAAAACCAATGAGATTGGGGGTAGGGTTATTGGGGCATCTAGGAAGGAAGTCCTTAACTCTTCTGAGGGAGCCATGGGAGCCAGCATGCTCTCTCCATCTCTCTCCCACTGAAGGTAAATGAGGGAGCATGTAGTGCTGCTGGCTGCTGGCAGCCCACCTCTCACCATGAGGGGCACCAGCCACAAGATGAAGCCAACACTGAATACAGCACACTGGAGAGATGAAAAGAACTAAGATCCTTAATGACCTCACTGAGCTGTAACATTAAACACCACTGAGGCCAACCTACTGGATGTCCTGTTAAATAAGCTGATATATTTTCTCACTGCTTAAGGCAGTTAAACTGGATTTTCTGTTATTTATAGCAGCAAACAGCCTCTAATTGAAGAAGTTTGGCAAGAAAAAGTGTCTCATTTTAGCTTACTGCATGTTCTTTATCAAAAAAATAGGAACAATCCAAGTGTAATTTTATTTAGTCCATCAGCCAGTAGGTATTGAGGGACTGTATTGGGCTTAGTGGGGCAGATGGAAGAAAATCAAAGATGTAACTCTTCTTTTTTAAAAATTTATACTCTATGAAGAACTATAATTTTTGTGGTAAAGACTTTGTTGAGAAATCTCAACCTGTAATTATTACTGTTATTTGACATTATTTGCAAATTCTTACCATTGGTAATATTATTGACTTATTAATTCATTCATTTCAATATTTATTTATTAAAGATCTATCATGTGCAAAGTACAATGTCACTTATCATAGACATATATTACATTTAAAGTTTAGGTTTTGGGGTGGGAACTTAGGCCAACCATTACTGTATTTCTTATGGCCAGATCTGGAAGTAACAACCCTAAAATGTGCTGGGATAGACTACTATATGATGGCCCCCAGTGAATCACTCTTCTTGATATCCATCCCTTGTGTAATCTTTTCCCACAGAGTCTGTGTTTGGCCATGTGACTTGCTTTGGCAATGGACATCAGCAGATCTTTCACAAGCAGGGTTTTTTGTTTTTTGGGGTTCTTTTTGGCTGCGCTGGGTCTTCGTTGCTGCGCGCGGGCTTTCTCTAGTTGTGGCAAGCAGGGGCTACTCTCCGTTGCGGTGCGCGGGCTTCTCATTGCAGTGGCTTCTCTTGTTGCGGAGCACGGACCCTAGAGCGCTCGGGCTTCAGTATCAGTAGTTTGTGGCTCGTGGGCTCCAGAGCGCAGGCTCAGTAGTTGTGGCACACGGGCTTAGTTGCTCTGCGGCATGTGGGATCTTCCTGGACCAGGGATCGAACCCATTTCCCCTGCATTGGCAGGTGGATTCTTAACCACTGTGCCACCAGGGAAGTCCCTCACAAGCAGGGTCTGGATAAGCATTTATGCATAGGGACTGCCCTCTCAGAAAAGCTGCCCTGAGATGACCATGCCATGAAAAAGCCAAGCAGAGGCCCAGCTACTCAGCCATTCTATCTGGGCGCAGTTCCCAGATGACCCTCCAGCTAAATGCACCCACATGAGTGAGCCCAGGGGAAACCAAAGGAAGAACTACCATGCTAACCCACAGACTTGTGAGGAATAACAAACCATAGCCATTAAGTGTTAGGGTGGTTTGTTTTGCAGCAATAGATAACTAAATCATGGGTGGAGTAGTGAAGTGGTGTTGGATGCATTAAAAATGGGAGTCAAAAGACCCAGATATCAGAAACCTGGGTTCTAGTCTCCAACCACATGTCAAATTGGGAGATTTAACTGCTTACCATGTAATGTGATGAGGCCTCACCCTAACTTGAAATGAGAGAACCCCAAGCTCAGGGGATAGAGTTAGAGCCCCAACTCTAATCCCATTTCCACAAGGTGAAATCTCCTTCTGTGGCCAAACCCTGGCAGTTCTGGGTATCGTTTTATTAAGCAAGGTACTATTGTCTGCCTTACAAAATACCCATGAGATAAATAATGGGAACCACAACAATAATAACAGCTAAAATTTATCAAATAATTTCTATGAAGTTTGGCACTTTACAAGCATTAATTCATTTAATCCTCATAACGACTAAAAGGAATGTATCATAACCACCTTCAGTTTATAGATAAGGAAATTCGGTCTACGGATAACTTGCCCAGGATCAAACAGCTAGTAAGTGACAGAGCTGTGGGGTTTTCTGTTTGTTCGTTTTGGGGTTTTTTTCATCATCTGAACAGGTAATAGCCAAGAAGTTTAGCTGAGCCTCAGATACAGGTCTTGCTTTACAGACTTACGTGTCTATTAGAGACACAGCCTAGACATACACAAGTGGGGGACAGGGGTGGGAGAGGGGGGATGTTGGATAAAAATGGCTACCAGAAGGGTGAAATGCATTTTAGAAAAACAGTAACATTTTAGAAAAATAGTAATTATGTCAGAGAGTTTCATCATTTCAGCCTCCAAACGATCCAAATAAAGAACTCACTTGCTGGGAATGGAGGAGACGGTTCACCAGAATCCATTCTCCCCTTCTTATGCGGCTGCCCTGCCACAGACTGTATTCCCCAGTCTCTCTTGCAGCTAGTTACAGCTATGTGACCTGTTCTCAGCGATGGAATGTGAGCAAACGTGACATGTGTGGCTTCCAGACTTGGGCCTTAAGACATAGGGCTTGGGCTCCTCCGAGCTCTCTTTCCCCTTCCTATTGGCTGGAAGACATGATGTGACAGTCCCATTATGTGACAATGATCAGGTTCAGCCATGCAGATGAGGACAACATCCTAGAGGTTCCTTCAGGATCTTGTGGGAGCACAGACAGCCTAAACTGTTCAGAAGATTATGTGAGAGAAATAAATTTCTGTCTTCTTTAAGCCGTGAACTTTGGGAGTCTGTTTATTACAGTAGATTAGTCTTTACCTCAACTAATATTTTGAGGTTGTACTAAATTAGACTAGGAGATGGTCTTGCTCATCAGTTCCAGAGGCCCTCTGTGTTTCCAGGGGAGCTTGGTGTGAATTTAGGTGGAGCCAGGTCTAGAATATGAAACTGCTCAGAGGTCCAAGATGTCTGAGCCAAATCATACCTGTGAGATACATCTTTTATTGTCCCCAAAGGAAGTCCTTAACCTCAGGAAATACTTTTTTTTTAAATTTTAATCTAAAAGTTGAGTGTGTTAGAGAAACCTCATGTCCATGGACATCAATACAGAAGCAGGCATCCAAATTGTGGCAGGCCCTCTGGTTGTCCACATTAACATTTCTTATTCTCTTGCCTTGCTAGAAGAATCCTGATTGTGTTCAGAGGGCTAGAAATCACCTGGGAGCTTCTTCTTTACTCATATGTCTGATGCCTTGGCTGGGATATTCAAAGCTGGACTCAACAGGAACATCAACCAAAGTGCCTACATATTGCCCTCCATGTGGCTTTGGCTTTCTCACTGCATGACGGCCATAGAGTAGTCAAACTTCTCCTAAGGCAGCTCAAATTTCCAACAGCAAGTGTTCTAGTGAACAAGCCACATGGCTCTGTATGGCCTTGCCTCAAAAGTCTCACAGAAGCATATCCTCTGTTTCTACTGGTGGAAGCAGTTCCAAACCTGTCCAGATTCAAAGGCAGAGGACATAAACCCTACCCTCTAAGGGAAGAGGTGTCAAAGAATTTGCAGTCATATTTTAAAACTGCCACACCATCCACCAAGGAAGATAACCCTATCCCCCGCTCTGGGATATATATCTAAGACAACCATGGTAATACCAATCCTCCTGCTAGTTGACTGGTTTGGGGCAATGAAACTAGAGGTAAGACCTTCTGGAGGCTACTGGAAAAGGTTTTGTAACCTTAAATAGTAGATACCAGTAGAGGCAATTCCTCCTCTTTCTCTGGATATTATAGTTTATGGATTTGACCTAAAGCTCTAACAGCCATCTTGCAACCAGAGAAGGAAGATAACCCTAAGAGAAGGCCAACACCTTAATCCTAGAATAGTGGAAAGGTAAAAAACCCAAGTCTTTGATTATGTAGCTGAGCACCTGAATTAACCAAAGTTTGAGCCATCCAACCTCAGATCTTGTTATGTGAAATAATAAATTTCCTTTTTGTTTAATCAGTTTGAATTGCTGTTTTCTCTAAAGGCATCCAAATGGATATAAGGAATGCATTCTTCCGGGTTCTCCAGAGAAACAGTACATATATATATATGTAGAGAGAGAGACAGAGAGAGACAGAGAGACAGAGAGAGAAAGAGAGAGAAAGAGAGAGAGAGGGAGATTGATTCATTATAAGTAACTGGCTGGCCCAAGTGATTACAGAAGCTGAGAAGTCCTACAACCTTCTGTCTGCAGGCTGGAGACCCAGGAGAGTTGGTGGTGTAGTTCAAGATCAAGAGTAGAAGACGGATGTCCCAGCTGAGCACTCAGGCAGACAGAGTGAATTCTCCGAATTCTCCCTTCCTCCACTGTTTTGTTCTATTCAGGCCCTCAATGGATTGCATGATGCCCACCCACATTAGGGAAGACAATCTGCTTTACTCAATTTACCAATTCAAATGCTAATCTCATCCAGAAACACCCACACAGGCACAGGCAGGAATAATGTTTAACCAGACATCTGGGCAGCCCATGGCCCAGTCAAGTTGACATAAAATCAGCCGTCACAAGAAACTATGAGGGGACTTCCATCATGGCACAGTGGTTAAGAATCCATCTGCCAGTGCAGGGGACATGGGTTCAATCCCTGGTCCAAGAAGATCCCACATGCCGTGGAGCAACTAAGCCTGCAAGCCACAACTACTGAGTCCACATGCCACAACTACCGAAGCCCGCATGTCTAGAGCCTGTGCTCTGCAAGAGAAGCCACTGCAATGAGAAGCCCACTCACCGCAACGAAGAGTAGCCCCCGCTCGCCACAACTAGAGAAAGCCCGCACGCAGCAACGAAGACCCAACGCAGCCAAAAATAAATAAATAAATAATAGGGGCTTCCCTGGTGGCTCAGTTGTTAAGAATCCGCCTGCCAATGCAGGGGACACGGGTTCGAGCCCTGTTCCGGGAAAATCCCACACACACACACACAGACACACACACACACAAAAAACTATGAGGTCTCATAACTTCGTCCCTAGTAAGAATCGTCAATTATGCTTGCAAATTTGTTTCTCTTCCTTAAAGTGCTCTAAATGATCTATCACTTCATCTAATTCTTTAAGCACAGAAGGATATAGATGATTGAAAATTCAGCCTGTACCATCATCCATGAGGTTATACTAAGAGAAAGGATTTGGGTAACACATACTGGACGTTCAAGAATCACAATGCAAGCTGTGACTTTCATTCCTCTGGCCAATAAAGTCACACCACTGTTAAGAGCATTAGAATGGTCCCATTGTAAATGATATGGCAAACATTTCCTCAGCCAGCTGGATAAAATTTTTTAAGTATATTTTGAATTTTTCTTTAAGATTTTTACTCTTCACTGAGCATTTATCATTACAGTATATTTTTAAAAGGTAGCCACTGAGAGCCTGCCCTAAGCCAGCATGTCCAAGTATACTTTGTGAAGCAGCAGATGCTTCCATATTAATATATTCTAAAGAAAAAAAGAGTTTCATAGTTAAATGTTTGGAACACTAGGTTTCCCTCTTTTTTTTTTTTTTTACTTTTTATTATAAAATATACAGAAAACTTGAAGAATACTACAAAAGAACACCCACATATTCACCACTGAGATTCAACAGTTGTTAACATTTTGCCATCTTTGCTTTCATCCATATTTTTTGTTGTTGATTTTGAATAACTTGAAAATTAGTTGCAGACATCATGATATCATTACACCTCACCTCTGAATACTTGAACGTGCATCTCCTAAGACATTCTTGCATAAACACAAAAGCATTATCAAAAAATTAACAATAATTCCCTAATATCCAGTCCAGATTCAAAAATTCCCTCTTGTCCTCAATATACTTGAATAGATTTTTTTATAACTATATATATTTTTTAAATTTTTATTTATTTTTATTTATTTTATTTTTGGCTGCATTGGGTCTTCGTTGCTGTGCACAGGCTTTCTCTAGTTGTGGCGAGTGGGGGCTACTCTTTGTTGCAGTGCACGGGCTTCTCATTGCGGTGGCTTCTCTTGTTGCAGAGTGCAGGCTCTAGGTGCGTGGGCTTCAGTAGTTGTGGCACGTGGGCTCAGTAGTTGTGGATCACGGGCTCTAGAGCACAGGCTCAGTAGTTGTGGCGCACGGGCTTAGCTGCTCTGCGGCATGTAGGATCTTCCCAGACCAGGGCTCGAACCTGTGTCCCCTGCATTGGCAGGTGGATTCTTAACCACTGCACCACCAGGGAAGTCCTAGATTCTTTTCTTTTGAACCAAAATCTAATTGCATTTGATGTTATGTCTCTTTCATCTCTTTTATTCTAAAACATCTTCACCGACCTTAAAAGATACTGTGTTTCTGAGGAGACCAAGCCAGTTGCTTTGCAAGATATCCCACATCTGAATTTTTCTGAGTATGTCCTCATAATATCTTCTAACTTATTCTTCTCTTCCCAACCAGGTGTCTTTACAGCAGTACGTCTCCGAGTCTTCAACATGTTAATGTGCAAAACAACTCCCTTAGTGGACACCTTTTCTAAGCCTCTGCCCTCTTCATAATATCCCTTTCTCTGGGAATTGTCCCCACCTCCAACACACACACACACACACACACACACACTCTCTCTCTCTCTCTCTCTCTCTCTCTCTCTCTCTCTCTCTCTCATGCCTCTAGCAGTCATATATGGACTTTGTAACCCCATCTTCAGGGCCAGTCCAGTAGAACCATCTCCATGAAGACTCAGGCAGATATGACAACTGGTTACAGAAATTTGGACAGATTTAAGGAGGGGAAGACTAGGAAAATTAGGATAAAATATTCAGTGCATTAAGGGTGAGTTTGACAGTGATACAGTTATTGTAGCTATAGATATTGGTAATACCCACACCTTAAGGGAACAGGTAAGAGAAATGTGTTGAGTTAGAGCCCTAGAGAAGACACAGCCAAGACAACACAAACAAAAGTAAAGCTAGGCTGGACAACAGTAGAGCAAGTACAGGTCTGGCTTAGATGTTGATCTGATGGAAAGTTATTTCCTGTTGGGATCAGCCAACTAAAGGACAGTTTGGTTTTGCACAGAGCATTATTTGTGCAGACCCAGCAAAAAAAAAATAGTCTAGGCTAGAAAACAGGAGAAAGTAAAAGGAAGCAAGGAAGGCACTCAGCTTGGCACACTGCATGTGGCAGAGAAAGAAAGAGATCAACATAAGAAGCAAGTTAATCTGTCAGAAGCTCAGCCAAGCGTTCCCAGAAGGAACATGGCACAGCAGAGGGGACTGAAGCACTGAAGGTATGTTCCACTATGCAAAGCCTGGGACATTCCAGACCTGAGGAATGGCAGTGTCTTGAAAAGCATGTGGCAGGAGTATTCTTGCTCCCTACAACCTGAAGAAACCAGATTCAGAAACATTGACAGCAGTCAGAAATGTGCACAAGTGAGGGACTTCCCTGGTTGTCCAGTGACTAAGACTCTGCACTTCCACTGCAGGGGGTACAGGTTCAATCCCTGGTCAGGGAACTAAGATCCCACATGGCGTGTGGTGTGGCCAAAAAGAAGAGAAAAGAAAATAGAAATGTGCACAGGTGATACCCCAGGTGGAGTGACGGTGAGGAATACTGGGGCATCAATCCTGTAAGCAAGTGGCTTGAACCCAATCCATTCCCTAACAAGAGGGGGTGAAAGCCACTGTGTTCAAGACTTAAAATGCTGCTCACAAGTGATGTGGAGACCTTGACACTATACAGAGCCCATCCATGCCAGGAACCCCGGGCCCCTACCCTGTGGGTCTCACGTGAAGGGATTTCAGTTAGACTAACACTCTTGGACTCTCTCCCCTGTTGGGGTTAGAGGGGCCCAATTAAAAACAAAACAAACAACAAACAAACAAACAGATCTTTTCCATATCTGTGCTCTAAACCAGTATCTTGGGAGAAATTGAGGTTCAGAGATTAAACCCTCTTGCAAGGTAAAGCCCAAAGGTAACAAAATCAAAAGAATTAAAGTTCAAATATCAAAATTTCCTGCCCTTGTTTGAAAAAAAATAAAGACCTCCTCGACTGGCAATTCTGTGTAGTCTCTGCTGGGGGTGTTCTTGAGGCCCCGTGAGCTGTGGGTCCTTCAGCAGAGGCAGCTGCAGCCTCCCTCTCCCTGGAATAAGTCAGTTCTTTAGGACCTCTTTGGTTCTATTCGTTCAAATCCCATTTGAACAAATGAAGAGTCTCACTCTTTTAAAGAGTTTGAAGTGTTAACAGGAAGCAGAATATTACTGCAGCATGGCCCTAAACCTACCTATCAAAGTTAGGAAACAAAGCACTCCCCACCAGGAGAACAATAGCCAAACAAAACGGTATTCCCAGAACCAAGTATTGCACTTGGGGTCATCAAAGATTCTAGCATAGACTTAGGATCTGAAAGAAGGAAAGAGCTTGGTCTCTCAGCTTCCAAGGCTGGCTGTCAGTTGGTCAATGCAGGTGGTTCAACCGTGAAGGTAAATTCAATTGGGAAAAATCTTTTCATAAGGGATTAATTTGGCATCATGTTTAAAAATCTGGGGTGGGGGAAGATCCATCTGTGCATTTATCTGAGACAGAGACAACTGAATCATTCCTGCCTTCTTGCAAGTTTACAAATTTACAAAAGTGGAGGCCTCAGTCTTTCTCTTACCAATTAAAAATCTCTTTTCCACTCTGAGCCCTCCTACTGGATCGAGCAGGGCCTCTATCACGTCATGGAGCTCTCTTGGAGCATATGTTTTCAGTCCTGTGCCTCAGTGGCTGTTTTCAGTGACTTTGGCTAAGCAATCTGCCTCTAGGTATACTTTCTCCAGAGCCATCTTGACTCTGCATGGTGCAGAGTGACTGAGCATGTGACATCCTACAGGAATCCAAGGAATCCCTCTATGCTTCCCTCTCTGGACCAGAATGCAAAATGGAATTTGGAGCGGCCCAAGCAGTGCACCTTACTCATGCCTGTCGTGGACAATCTCCTGTTAGAAACTCATTGGTGCTCTGCAGCAGGCGCAGGGCCAGCTGCCTTGTAGATTAAATGCAGCTGTGGGTAAATCCAGGCCACAATTGGGTGGGGTTGGGAGGTGGGGCAGGATCTCATTCAGAAAAAGAATACAAAATAATAAATTAAAAATTAGGTATGAAAGTGAATATTTATTTAGAATGGGCAAATAATCACAAAAAATATAAAATTAAAAAATGAACATAATAGCAAACATTCGTTAATCAATTGCTAGACACACCGCTATAATACTTTTTTCCTACAATTTTTGTCTTCCTATGCTTGAGCCATTGTTTCACGGTTTTTTTGTGTTTTTTAAAATAAATTTATTTATTTATTATTTATTTTTGGCTGCGTTGGGTCTTCGTTGCACAGGGGCTTTCCCTAGTTGCGGCCAGCGGGGCCTACTCTTCGTTGCGGTGCGTGGGCTTCTCACTGCGGTGGCTTCTCTTGTTGCAGAGCACAGGCTCTAGGTGCACAGGCTTCAGTAGTTGTGGCTCACGGGCTCTAGAGTGCAGGCTCAGTAGTTGTGGTGCACGGGTTTAGTTGCTCCACGGCATGTGGGATCTTCCCGGACCAGGGCTCGAACCCGTGTCCCCTGCATTGGCAGGTGGATTCTTAACCACTGTGCCACCAGGGAAGTCCTGCTTCACGTTTTATGATAATATTTTCTATTTAAAAAAAAAAGATAACTCAATCTTTCTTACAGCATAATCTTTAAAAAAATTTTTTTAGTTGAAGTATACTTGATTTACAATATTATATAAGTTTCAGGTGTACAACATAGTGATTCAAAATTTTTATAGATTATATTCCATTTAAAGTTATTACAAAATATTGGCTGTATTCCCTGTGCTGTACAATATATTCTTGTAGCTTATTTATTTTATACATAGTAGTTTGTGCTTTTTAATCCCCTACCCCTAACTTGGCTCTCTCCCCTTCCATCTCCCCACTAGTAACCACTAGTTTTTTCTCTACATTTGTGAGTCTGTTTCTGTTTTGTTATATTCATTCGTTTTATTTTTTTAGATTCCACATATAAGTGATAACAGTATTTGTCTTCCTCTGTTTTATTTCACTAAGCATAATACCCTCTAGGTCCATCCATGTTGTTGCAAATGGCAGAATTTCATTCTTTTTTATGGCTGAGTAATATTCCATTGCATATATGTATCACATCTTCTTTATCCATTCATCTGTTGATGGACACTAGGTTGCTTCCATATTTTGCCTATTGTAAATAACACTGCTATGAACATTGGGATGCATGTATCTTTTCAAATTAGTGTTTTCATTTCCTTCAGACATATACCCAGGAGTAGAATTGCTAGATCATATGGTAATTCTATTTTTAGCTTCCTTAGGAACCTCCATACTGTTCTCCGTAGTGGCTGCACCAATTTACATTCCCACCAACAGTGCAAGAGGGTTCCTTTTCTCCACATCCTCTCCAACATTTGCTATTTGTAGACTTTTTGATGATAACCATTCTGACAGGTATGAGGTGATATCTCATTGTGGGTTTGATTTGCATTAAACATTTTTAATTGACAAGAAGCATAAAACAGCTTGTAGTCTTAGTACAGGTTTGTGTGCTCATAGGAATCCTGATAAATTCTGTTTCATGTGATTCCCATCAAGAAAGGTGTATAGTGGATTTATAGTTTAAATGCTGTATTATTGAGCATATCCCATGTGTACTATGTATGAGTACAGAATCTTATGCTTACAATTTTACAAAAAATCTTATGACAGAATTTTCCATAGAGCAGTTTCTGGCTCTACCATTTCAAACTCTGTTTTTCCTCCAGCACTCCCATACTTTCTGAGCCAGACATCACAGCACATACTCACATGTTAATAGAACCCTAGCCCTCACCTCCATGTCAGCAAATGAGGAGAGTCATTACAGTGGACAGTGGGAGTATCTTTGGAAGCCATTTCTACACTAGGACAGCCAGCAAAAACATAACTATACACAGAATTGGATGCAAATCATATAAATGATCCCATTAAACCCATGTATTTCCAACTCAACTACCTCTTAGCCAAATTCCTAAAATGCCTGAGTGACAGAAGGAAAAGAGACAAAGGCCTTAATCCATTTAAATCATCTCACTTCTGTACATTTTACAGAAATATATGACCACTATTCTTTTCCCTCTTCTCTTTCCTTCCTGAACAATTCAGTCCTAAAGCCAACAGGTGGGACAGAGTAGAGACCCATGCTGGCTGGCTGGGGGAGTGGGGTGACGCACAGTGGCTCAGAGTGGGGTGAAAGCACGAGTGGGGTAGATGTCAACATGGTGGTGGAGTGAGTCTAGCTTGTGCTGGGTGAGAAGGCAGTGGAGTGGCAACCCTACAGGGGCACAGAGTCCATTCTCTGTGATGTTCCTGCCAAAAATGCATGACCTGAATCTAATCATGAGGAAATGTCAGACGAACCTCAATTGAGAGATATTCCACAAAATAAATGTCAGTGTCATGAATGTGAAGGAGAGACTGAGGAACTGCCCCAGCCAAGGAAGCTAAAGAGATACGACAACTAAAGCCAACTTTATTCTGAACTAGATGTGAGGATTAGATAGTGGAAATATGTCAGTGTTAACTTCCTGATTTTGAGGGTTGTATTGTGGTTCTGTAGAAGAATACCCTTTTTTTGTTGGAGGAAACACACATTAAAGCATTAGGGGCTGATGGGGCATCAGATGGACAACATATTCTCAAATGGCTGTTTGGGGGATAGAGTTCCCTGTATTACTTTTCTGGAATTTTGTATGTTTCCAAATTACATTAAAAGGATATAAAGGACGACCAAGTGAACATATTACTAGGGTCCCTTAGGACCTTGGAAAGGGCCCACAAATGCGAGGGGACCTGAGGCATAACTTCACTGCCTCTAACTGCAGCAAATATTATTCTACCCAGTATTGTCTGAAAGGCCAATGTAGCAAAAGACATTTTTCCTATAATATAGTCCTTGCCTTAGTTATGCCTGATTTCGGAGGTCTTTGTGGCCTCCCTACCTCTGCTGAGTCCCAGTGTGGTAGAATAAATATGTTCTGAACATGGTTCAAGGTCAAGGAGCAGCAGTCTGCACCCTAAGGCCCACATCACCTAAGACTCTCTGGGCTGTGCCTTTGCTGGGCCCACGTAGCTCTGTGCATATTTGCTAAGCCTGGCTTGGTACTAATGGCCCGTGTTTTGCTTGAGGCTCAGGGCAGACTACCCTGGTGTTCACTGATTACACTCCTTTCTCCACCCCCCACTTATGGCCAGCTTGTGTTTCATTTGCTTCATGCCCAGGACTTCGAGTTCCACCTGGAAGACAGAAATCAGGAGTGAGCAAGAAGCCTTATAATTTTTTCTTAAAATCTGCAACCTTCACTCCCTTTTTGGTATGCTCAGCTCAGCCCCTTCCTTCTCCTTTCTACAGATCTGTGTGCCTGTGGAGTACAGTCTCACCTGTCTTCTCAAGAGGACAGCTCTAAGGCAGAAGGCAGCAGTTTAATTCAGGAGACTGTTAGCAAGTCCATTTGCTTGCACATTTAACCCATTCCAATCTAGATTTTTATTATAAATACAGCTTACACTTTGATCACTTTCCATATCTCAGTTCCAAACTCAGGCAGAAAAGAAAGGTGCTATTTATTGGGTCCTCTCAAAGTCCAACACAAATAAAATCACCTTCCAGAGTGATGACAGCAGATAAGAAAAGAAGCAGAGTCATTTGAAATACATTTTAGGAAATAGAACTGACAGAACTCAGTGCTGGATTAGATACAGGTGGTTTTAGGGGTGTCCCTAAAACCACCTCATGTTCAGGGATTCACTAAAAGGACTCATGGGACTCATGATATAGTTCTTCTCACGCTAAGATTATTACAATTACAATGATGTTGTAAGGATACACTGCTGGATCAAAGGAAAAAGAACACAGGTGGAATATGGAAGGATCCACGTGCAGGCTTCCTTATACATGCTCCCTCTCATGAGGGGTCACACACAGCTAGCTCTCCCTTCCTCCAGCAATGAAAATGCAGAAACATGTATGCAATGTTTCTGCCCAGGGAAGCGCATTAGAGACTCAGCACCCAAGGCTCTTACTGGGGGCTGGTCACATAGGCGCCTCTGCCCAGCATGTACCAAAGTTCCAGTCTCCCAGAAGGAAAGCAGGTTGTGGTTAGCACAAACCATACTGTTTGTGCAGTTTAGGCACAGTGAGTCACCCTTATTGCTCAGGGAAATTTTTATATCAGTGTAGGAAACGTTTACCAACCGAGTTCCCAGATGCCAGCTAAGGGCCAACCTTGCCAGCAGAGCTTTTTAAGGACAGTAGTCTCAGGTCAGATGCGTTAACTGTTCTGCATAGGAAGAGTGAAGAAAAGGGAGATATCAAGTATGGCATTTAGGTTTCTACCTTAAGCATGTGAATAGACAGTGTTGTCACTTATGGAGATGGAGAAGACAAAGGAAGAACAGGTTTATGGGAGAAACTTAGCATTTCAATTTTGAACATATAAAATTGGAGACACCTGTGTATGAGACATCAGGTTAAACTATGCTGTTGCAATTGTAAACAACCTTAAAATTTCAGTGGCTTAACACCACAAAAGTTTATTTCTCACATTAGTTACATGTCTTTTATGGCTTGACAGAGGTTGGTGAGTTGGGGGTGCTGATGGAGGCTCCACCATCTAGAAAGTCAACTGTGACAGAAAAAGACACAACTGATGAGGTCTCATATCTGTCCTTCTATGCTTCAGTCTGGGAGTGACAGCCTCAACTGACTATAGGTGGGGCTGGGAAATGTGGGCTAGTAGACGGGATGTTTGATGAACACCACTGTTTCTGTCATAATATCCAGGTGGGAATATTACGTAGGCATCCACACAAATGAATGTTGTTCAGACTTTCATTTTCGAGTTGTAAGCAGATAGGTGGTATATAAAGCCACCATCACTTTCTCATGATCATAATCCCAATGGCCGAATACAGGCAATGTTATCACCCTTTTCTGGTTTGAAGGAGTAGGAAATCCAGATTCACTGATACTCTTCAAGACTCCCTGTAGTGAAACTAGCAACATACAAAGGTTTTCACTAGCTCACAAGACGGACTTTGGCTTAGGACTGAAGGCAGTTTTTGAACCTCTCTGAAGGAAACGTTTGGTCTCAGAAAAGCTTGCCTAGAAACAGCTTGCTGCTAAGAGCAGAGCAGGGGGCTCACCAAGGTGGGAAGGGACATCTGAAACTATTTATAGACAAAGATATTGAGGGGAAGATCATAGAGGGAAAGCTGTTTTTGGTGACTGGGAACAGAACTCCTGCCAGGGCTACCACTAGGTGTCACTAGTAGGAAAGGGAAGCCTGAAAGAACAAATGGAAGGAACTGACACAAAAATTGGTTCCAAGGAGAGAAGTAGAAACTGCCCCCAAATGTCCTCAGGTAGAACTTTGTGGAAGTGTTGCTCACACTGGCTGGAACTGTTCTACTGCCAAGAAAAGAAAGAAAGGGGTGGGGGGGGGGCCGGGAAGGGGAGAGGGAGGGAGAGAGGGAGAAAGGAAGGAAGGAAAGGAGGGAGGGAGGAAAGGAAAGAAAAGGAAAATGACAGTAGGAATCACAAATTTTATTCTGAACTGTAATGACTTTCAAATGGACTTTATGGGTTCCTGCTGTTAACTCACATGCTTGTGCCAGCTAGGCTAGGCACATACCTTTGTGTATGTGAGTTTCAGAAGTGGAGAGAGGTAGTTTATTCTGCCTCCCACTACAGCTTTCTAAGCATTTCATATTTTCATGTGGCCAACCACATTAATACTTTAGGTAGAGAGAAAAGAAAGTTTTGCATTTCTCTCTCATTCTTCTTGTGTACCTAAGAGTGCTTATCTACTGAGGTCTCCAATTGATTCAAAATCATATTTAAAGGTCAGTGGATCTAAGATGTGTCTTATTTTAATGCCCGAATTATGCCAAAGAAAAAAAGAAGTACTTTTCATTAAAAATGGCAAACTTATTTAGTCCTTCAATGACACAAGCCGAGGATTGCTAACACGCTCCATGTGCCAATAAAATAATTTGGGACAGCTAACAGATAATGTAAATTATAATAAATCCAAACATATTTTATTATCACTTTGGTAAAGCAATTCAACAAAACTAGATGGTTAATTTGTACTTGGCTCATAGAAACAAATGGTCAAAAAAGGAAATTATCCCATAAAATATTACTGTCACCCTGAAACTATACTGAAAGGAAGAGAAATAGCACTGGAGACAAATCCATTATTCTGAGCGTCTCAATCTTTTACATGTTTTGGCTCATAGAAAAAAATGGCATTTATATGGCATACTGGGGTAAATGAATAAGGCTCTGGGGCTTCATTTGCCCCTGGCCCATTGGGCCTCTCAAGGACCTGAGATCAGTATGTCAGCATATTAAATATAGACTGTGGGTTTCAACCTTAAGGTCACACTGGAATCACTTGGGAGGTTAGAAAAAATATGTCGATTCCCCCTCCTCCCATGACCTGTGGAGATTTATTTCATTGGTTTGGGCATCACAAGTACCAGGTGACTAAAAGTGTGACCAAAGTTAAGAACCACTGCATTAGGAGATAGCCAAGGAAACTTAAAAAACCTAGGAGACTCATCTAGCTTCCAACTTTGAACACAAGTATGAGGTGTGTGGGTTTTGTTTTGCTTTGTTTTTGTTTTTTTCTCAGGGAAGTATAAAGAGAAAAAAAGTTGCAAAGTTCAAAAAATGAAAGTGAAACCCATCTCCCCCACGTAACCACTCTTAATTTTTTTTAAAGCTTATGTATATATCTACATATTTGTATCTCGAGAAATAACTTTTATTTACACCAAAGAAAGCATATTCCAATGTGCTCTTGAGTATGTGGCTACAAAGTAATTCACATGTCTACACTGTATTTTATTTAACCACTTCCCTGTTGATGCCCATTTGAGATACTGTCACTCTTTCCTTGCAATAAACATCTTTATACATAGATTATATGCATCGTGACGAACTTTGGTAAATATTTTTATAGAGCTAAATTCCTATAAGACCCCTGAGTGAGTTTAAAATCTGGATAAACGTGGTGAGCTCAACAAACATTTAAAAATAAACTGATGGCACCTACGTTTGTCAAACACGATTAAGACTGTCAGTTCGGAGGTCCCGGCGGACCGCGGGTGGTTGGCGGTCGCTGTCAAGTGGGGTCGTCAGCCAGCTGAGCCCCATATGCCGTCCCGGGGGCGGGGTCAGGCGCGCTCGGGAAACGTGGGCAGCTTCGCCCCGCCCCGCCCCGCGGAGCTCCACGCGGTGGCCGGAGCCTTGGCTGGCTCAGTAGCGTCACGCGGGGGCGCTGCAGCCGGGTCTCGCGGAGGTGGAGCAGGGGACTCGAGGCAGGTAAGTTCTGTTCTGGCCGCGGGGTTGGGCGGCCGGGCGCCGGGCGGGGCTCACGAGGCTCGCCGCTTCCGGCCGGACGGCGGGCCAGGGCTCGGGCTTCCGGCGGCGGCGGCGAGTTGGAGCAGGCGAGGGCGGGTGTTGTGTGGCTTTTGCTCCCGGCCCTTCTGTGCACTGCAGCTCTGCCGGCCTCGATGCCGCGTTCCTTAACCGTTAACCCCCAGCGCAGGCTTCCGCCCGGGCACTGCAGGATCACCGAGCTTGTTCACCGTCGAGTCTGGGCCGCACCCCGGACCTGCCGCCTCAGTGGGCCTTTTTCAACAAGCTTTCCTGGCATTTGTGTGCTCTCACGCCTAAAAACCGCTCCAGGGTTTCTGCAGCCCCAGCCGTCCTAGTTATCCGTCTCCTGAGGTCTGCAGGCGGAACGATCATCCACATCTGGACAGCCACGCTCGGGCTGTCTCTGTGGTTTTTGAGCGCCGGTCGGTCTGAAAACTGCAGTCCGTCTTTACTCAAACGTTAAACACAGCCTGAAGTCCTCGCTCATAAGCTGTCAGAGAGGGCAGGCCTCAGAGATGGCCGCTACCGTGATCGCAGCGTTTCCCACGCTCCGGCCGTACTCTAGACACTTTACTATGGAGAAGCATTTATCCCTCACCACCGCCCTATGTGCAGGGCTTTCTTATAGCCGCGCACCTGCAGCGCAGCGAAATTAGGCGACTTCTCCCAAGTCACGCAGAGCCGGGATTTAAACCCAGGTGAGCGCACCTGGTGCTCAAAGATCTCTAATATCACAGACGACAGTAGCTCCAGGGCGGCTGCTCAACTTGATTAAATTATTAGGGAAATATCCTGTTTTAAACATTTGTTGACACGACTCTTGCACATTGGCGTTCCTAAATTTAAAAAAATTCAGGACCATCATCTTCGGATATATATATGGTGTACACACACACATATCTTTACTAAAAGGTTTTGTACCTTCAAGATAGTTTACCCGCAGGCCACCTATTTTTATAAATCCGTGGATGCTACTTAGATAAAATGTTAAGATTTATATATCAGTGTGCACAAAGTTTAGACTCAATATCTCGGTTTGAATCTTCACTGCTATTTTGTGAGTTTGGGCAAGCTTTTGTTAAAGAAGGTCCTTTACCCTTAGTTTCCTCATCTGGAAGATAGGCATTTTTCTGAGAATTAATGAATTCGTATATGCAAAGAGTCCAAGCACTTGGCACTCACTGAAGGATAGCTAGTTTTATGTTATTATTCTGCCATCCAAAGCAATATAAAACTAAGGCATCTCTTCTCTGAACCTAAAAGCAAGGGTGTAACCCTGGAGCTATGCATTCTGATAACGTGTAGGCCAAGTCCCCAGACGCAGTAAAAGCAACTTTGTGCTTTTGTGCTCAAGAAGAATAACAAATTCCTTTAATTTCATGTTTCTTTTGTCCCACTGCCTTCTAGAAACTTAAGTTATGCTTTTTAAAAATTCAACCTGAATAGATTCCCTATGCTGGAAAGGTATCTAATAGAGACAGAGGATCCATTTAGCTAATTTGTAATTTTATGTGGTGTTAGCACCTTTAGAAACCTAATTTTAGGCACAGGCCAAAAAATATTTCTTGAAGAGAACTGTGGAATAAAATGGCTCAACATTTCAGAAGGCAGTTTTCTTCATCTGGCTCCCATACTGGGTAAGCCGTTTAATTTTTCACTTTCTTTTTATTCTGTTAAGATTCTACTATCTTGGGGACTTCCCGGGTAGCACAGTGGTTAAGAATCCGCCTGCCAATGCAGGGGACACGGGTTCGAGCCCTGGTCCAGGAACATCCCACATGCCGTGGAGCAACTAAGCCCGTGTGCCACAACTACTGAGCCCGCGCACCACAGCTAGTGAAGCCCGCGCGCCTAGAGCCCGTGCTCCACAAGAGAAGCCACCGCAATGAGAAGCCCGTGCACCACAACAAAGAGTAGCCCCCGCTCGCCACAACTAGAGAAAGCCTGTGCGCAGCAACAAAGACCCAACACAGCCATAAATAAATAAATAAATAAATAAATTTATTTAAAAAAAAAAAGATTCTATCTGAAAGTTGACTCAAAACAGAGGAAATGTGTGGGAGCATATGAATAGTGCATCAAACTAACAGTAATTAAGGTGAACACACTGACTCCTGTTGTTGTATGAATGGACTGTGATATTCACAGTATTTAATTAAGAATAATATGGGTGTTAATTATAGTCACCAGATATCATAAATAAATAGAACCACTTATGATGCTTAGAGGGAACAATTATTTGAAGGATGAGATAATACTTTCCTAAGCAAAATGCAAATGCAAAACTAATCATATTTCTCTGAAATCTTTATCGTTTAGCCCCAGCTTTCTCTGCTCATTTCTTATCAGCCCCTGCAAAGTTGCCTACGGTTTTCCTCGGTTGGGGGAAAACCCTGCAAAGACTTTATGTTCTAAGAGACTTAAACGAGGAAGGATAATGTTTGGTTCTCATATATTTGGGAGTTGGGTAGAACTTAATTAACTTCTGAGGCTACTCCACATCTCATGTGTTTTGTTGCTTGCTTGATACTAGTATTTCTTTTCTAGTTTTTGCCTGGAAAAAAATAAGTAAGAGAACTATTCATTTATTTCCTCCTGTAGTGGCAAGTCTTGAAATAAGCTGTACAAAACTTTCAAATAGTCCATTCATGATCTATGTACAGGCACATTCTCTGAGGATAGAAAGTACCATTTTATCCCTTTTCTTGGATTTTGGACCATTTGCTACATAAATATAAAGTAGGATACAACTTAAATATTGAAAAAAAGTAATTTTAAATATAAGACTAAATGTAATATATTGACAGACATTTAAGAAAATTTGTGTTTATTATCCCCTTGCTTTTCTTTGTAAATTTTCCCTATATACATTTATCCATGAATAATATAGTTTTGCCCCTTTTTCCGTTTGATAAAAATGGAAGCATACTCTGAATTCTTAAAATTTTTTTCATTTAAAGTTACATTTTTGAAATTAATCCAACTTGATGTAGCCATACATTTTTCACTGCTAAACAGCATTGCATTGAATGAGTATAAAAATTATCCATTCTACTGTTGATGGATTTTGAGTTGTTTCCTGTCTTTTGCTGTTATAACCATTCTTGTTCATGTCTCTTGGTGTACCTGTGCACACTTCTCTGGAATATACCTGAAGTGGGTCGTGAATATACTGGGTCGTGAATATGTTCAGCTTTACTAGGTAACGCCAGACTGTCTTAACTCTAATTTTTGTCATCACTGTATCAGTTGCTCCATATCCTCACCAATACTTGTTATATTTTTTTGCCAGTCTGTTGGATAGAAAATAGTATCCAATTTTGACTTTGCTTTACATTTCTTTTGCATTTTCCTACAAATGAGGTTGAGCATCTTTACATGTGATTACTAGCCATTCAAATTTCCTCATCTGTGAAATATTTTTTCTTGTCTTTTGCCTATTTTTGTAATGGCTATTTGTTATTTTCTTGTTTATAGGAGTTCTTCATATATTCTGAATCTTAGTCCTTTGTCAGTTATATGTGTTTCATATTCCATATTTTTCTTTTTCTTTAGCCAATTTCCCCCTCTCCTCTTTTCATCTGTCTGTTCCCATTTTTCTTATCATTGTTCCCCCTCTGTCTGTTCTGTCACAAAATGTGATAAAGGCTGCACATCCAACAGTGTGGAGTAAATGTTACCACCTGAGTAATTTGTGTACTTTGGGTACCTGCCAAAATCAAGTAAAACCAGGTAACCATTTAGCGATGTTGTAATACAGCCTCTGGTCAGCCATGGCTAACCCAGAAAATCGAAATGTTGGATGTACTTCAAGAATTGTATTAGATCTTATTCCCTATTGACACTCCCACTCCAAGTGATTCTGTTGAATTCTGTAATTTGAAAACTCCCAAATTTATATCTTTAGTGATTCTCAATGCTAGTCTCATATATCTGACTTTGGACTTGATATCTCCCTGGATGTCTTTTAAGTACCTTAAACTCACTATGTGCAAAATGTAACTAGTTCCTGATTTTTCCATTCCTGCAAAATATCATTCCTTTCTCAGTCTTCCCATTCACAGTCACAGACCATGTAGTCGCACAAACCTAAAACCTGGGAGCTACCCTTTATTTCTTTTCTGTTGCTCCTTCACTCTAGTTCGTGAGCCCAGCCTCTTGCGCCTCACTCAATTGTCTTACTGGGGAGGGGAAGGAGGTTTGAATTCAATGTATAAAGGAAAGCATTACACAAATCAGGTTTAGGAAATAACAGAGATGTCAAATTTGTACACTGAAGTTTGCATTGTTAACCCTTGCTCCAATTATTCGGAGATAAAGGAAAAAGCACAACCCTTTGAGTGGCCTCAATTTTTGTGATTTTTATTGCATTACATGCAAAGATTCAAAATATACTCTTGCCTAGGGGAGAAAGCTCTTTGTCAATCCTAAGATACATGGTTCTTTACACTTTTTGAAAGTTATGGACCACCACAATCTCTCTCCTGAGATAGGGAGAAAAAGCAGGAATGTTTCCAGAAACTTTGGGATAGCAACCCTAATGAAAAGAGGATAGGAATAATAGGCCAGATTTAGAATTAGAAGTGGAGAAAGAACAAATATAGAAATTCTTGGCAAAACATGATATGTAGTTTTATTTAGAAACTATCATAGGAAAAAAACTTAAATACCCTCATATGGGAGGCCCTTGGGAAAATCCTCTACATGGGGCCTTAAATGCCTGACAATGATATATCTTGATGTTTCTTTCTTATGGAATTAACAGACTATGGCTGTGTTCTTAAAGTACACAGAAGTCTCTTTGAAGGGTTGCTTTCAAAAAAATAGGCTGAATATCTGTGCTAAGAAAAAAATATATTTAGAATACCTACAAATTCTCTAAAATTTATATACTTCTATAAATTAATTGAGGGGAAAGTCATCTTTTTGAATGCCCAAATAAGACAGAAGAAAGTAATGACATTTTCTGTGTGAGTTAAGAAAATGGAAGACATCCATTCACACTTATCCCCTTCCACTAGAATACAGTTATCTGGTTGATCTATAAGAGCTGGCTTGCCCACTCCAGGCAAAACCAAGTGAGCCACATCAACCAAGGGGTCCAAGACTATTCAGACTATTGAAAAATCCTACCTTCAGCAGAAGCTGAAAACAACATGGACAATAGGCAGATGTTGTTTACCACTGAATTTGAGAGGGAATAAAAGGATAGTGATACTTCAGTGTCTGTATCTTAGGAGTTCTGAAATATCTGTCTAATGCAATGAAGTGAATCAAGTAATAGTCCAGCCTCAAAGTAGGCAGTCCTCCCTAATTTTGGCAAGTTTTAAGAGCTCTAGCTGACAATCATGACTAACTATTATCCAGTATTTTTTTTTTTTATTTTATATAGCTACAAAAAAAGTACCTCCATCAGTCTCAGAAAAATAAGTCTTCTCTTATGATATGATTATCTCTGTGAGTTAAGTGTAGTGGAACTAGTGAAGACCACCTGTAATTTTTTTTCTTTCTTTTTTTGTTTGTGGTTTGTTGTTGTTCAACTAGCATGGATCCTGATGGCTCTGAGCAAGATCCTGAAACGAAGAAATATTCTTCTGTCTGTGTTGGCAGAGAAGAAGATATTAAAAAATCTGATAGAATGACAGCTGTTGTCCATGATAGAGAAGTGGTCATTTTCTACCACAGAGGAGAATATCATGCTATGGATATTCGCTGTTACCGTAAGATTTTATTTTTCATTTGTAAACCTTGTATTTGTTTACTATCCATGAAACTTCAAAATTTCATTTTTTTTTTTTAGTGACTAGATGTAATATTCAATTCCTTTGCAGACTCAGGAGGACCTTTACATTTAGGAGAAATAGAGGTATGTAAAATTAAATCTATTCTCAACAAACTCAGATGTTTCCTATTTATATTCTTACTATATTTACAGTCTCTATTCAAAAATAATTTATATTTGGGTTTGAACTATATTTTATTGCTTTAGTACAATTACCAATATTCTAGGAATTCACAACACTACAATGTAAAGAAAACCATTTTACAGGTAAATATGAAAAATATGCCTGTCTTCTGAACTAGCAAATATACTGTAAGAGATCTACCCTGCATATTATTGCACAAATGTTTAAGTATATATACACTTACCTATATATATACTCTAAAGTATATATATATATATATATATACACTAAAGTATATATATATACACACACACACACACATATATAGGAGAGGTTCAGTGTAGCGAAAAGTTGAAGGAAATCTAAATGTTTTAACAATAGGAAACAGTTTAAATTATGAATAGCCATGCTATGGAATAGTATACAACCATTAAATTAATGAGGCATGGATTGTCAACAATATATTTTTGAGTGAAAAAAGCAAGTCGTAGAATAATAGGTCTAATGAGATCCCATTTTTTAAAAATAAAAAATAACATTCACTTTTTACTTTATACACTTCTACATAGTTTGAATTTTTCCAATGTATATATTACTTTTGTAATTTAATAAAGATATAAAAATATATATTTTAAGAAAGAAGTAACACTGTGAAGGCTTAACTGAGGAAGGAATGGGGACACTGTCTTACTTCCTTGCATTCTCAAACCAGCTGCCTAATTTCTTGTTTTCTACTTCATGAAACTTCTCTCTCTCCCCTTCTCCCTCTCCCCTCACTATCTCTATCTCTCTGACTGGTACAAAGTACATGCTTAAATTTAGTGTTCCACTCTCTCTACAATTCATATCTACCTAGTTCCACACCTGTCCTCATGTTAAAACATGTGTGTTTAAATTATGAATGAATTTATGAATTATGAAACTGTTGTTTGCTGACGGTTCTGGCAGGGGAGGGTGGTACAAAACAGCATTTCTGCACTTCTGGTGTAGAGATAAAATGTAAGCATCTGGATGATAGTGTGGAAGAATTTCCCTCAGTTTCAGACCATAATGACAGCTGTAAGACCTTGCTACTCAAAGTGTGGTCCATAGACCAGCAACACTGGTGACACCTGGGAGTGTCTTAAAAATGCAGAATATTGTGCCCTGCTCTTGGACTACGGAACTTAAACAAGAGCTGCCTTTAAACAAGATCCAGGTGATTCCCATGCTTTTTAAAATTTTAGAAGCACTGCTTTAAGACAGTTAAAAGTTGGGAATTAACTACTTTGGGTCATAAATTGCTCTTCAGTTAACATATGCACTTATGCCTTTAGTAACCTCTCTTGAAATTATATCTGAAGCTTACCATTCTTCCACCAGCTAGTGAAAATTCGTTTAGAAGCACTTGAAGCCCTTGCCCCATTTCTGTCAAGAAAGTGACATTAATATCTAACAGATAACAACACACTGCAGTCACATGGTGTAGTTGCCTGAGCTAGTTATCTTCTGATAGAGCTCTAAGAAACTGGGTTTCTTATCAACTGCAAAAGGAACTTGATGACTGCTAAGATTAGATTCTGCCTTATGCTGAATAATTTGTAAATGGCAGGAAAAAAGAGAAGCCTGTTTTTTAACCTGGTTCTTCTGCAATAGATTCTGTTCTGAGCCTGAGGTTTATTGTCAACATTGGAAATGTCATATTATAAAATCAATTATTTCTTTCCCCAGGAATTTGATGGACGATCATGTATAGTTTGCCCCTGGCATAAATACAAAATTACTTTGGCCACAGGAGAAGGACTATATCAGTCTATAAACCCTAAAGATCCATCAGCAAAACCCAAGTGGTGCTCCAAAGGAATAAAGCAAAGGATTCACACAGTGACAGTGGACAATGGGAATATTTATGTGACTCTTTCTAATGAGCCTTTTAAGTGTGACTCTGATTTTTATGCCACTGGAGTCTTCAAAGTAATTCAGAGTTCTTCCTGATAAAATTTTATGGCAATGAAAAATGTTGTGTATGTTTTGAAAGTATTTTTAGAATAACCTTGCTTCAATACCAAAGATGATTAACTTTTTCCAAAAGAGGCACATTTATTATCTTTAACAATCATATAAATGAAAGGTTCAAACGCACATGTACTTAGTGTGATGTCAGGATCATCATCAGGATCTACAGAATACATTTCAGCCAATCCTCTGGATTGATTGGAACCTGAAGGTTATAGGTTTAGAATATGCATTTTAAGAAGGATGAAAATAATTTAGAATAACCAAAGTGAAGAAAGGTTAAAAAAATTAGATCTACTAAGAAAAATTTAGGGGGAAAATCCCTACTTGATATAGCAGACTTTATCATGGAAAAATTTTAATGCATACAAAGTAAACAGAATAATAAACCTCCATCACCCACCTTTAACAATTACCAGCATTCTTCCATTCTTGTTTCATTGATGCATGTATTATTCATCACCTCCCCTACTGATCATTATAATTTTTTTTAGGTAAAATTTAAACACACTGAAATGCTTAAATCTTAACTGTTCAGTTTTTCCAAATATATAGCAGACCATTTACACTTAAAAAATACCTCCCAAAATGGGATCAGTTTACATGCTGAATTTAAAAACAAGAAACTTAATTTGCCTGACATCAAAACCAAGTAAACTTTGGCTCCGTTTCTCTCCAGTCAAGGCAGTTTCAAAGTAAGGAAGATACAGCTGCTCCCCAGCCATAAGAGATGTGAAAGTTTCAGCGAGTCAAAGTACTTTGAATGCCTATATGAAATTTTCAAATAAAGTTTTTTTTAATTTTATTTTTATAGAATTTTGTGCATGTATGTACAACTAAGTGTTTCATGTAAATGTTATAGAGAGAAGAGATATAGGGTGTTGTTTCTCAGAGTCTTCTGAGTTTATAGGCAGGGTTGATACTAAGTTGGTTCACCCTGCTTTTTCTATGCCAGTTATTTATGGCCAACGCTGTTCTGGTTGCGTCATGCCCACACTGTACTATAAAACCCTGGGTACTGATCATCTAAAACTCAGCATCACATAGTAGAATATAAGAGTAGGTGGGACCAGAAAGAACTAGGATGAACAGATTATTAATTCGGAGTGAGAAAAGCTGTTTGTCAAAATTGGAGCTTAGTTTCAAACCACAGTAATCTTCTTAGTGACATAGGACTGAATTAAGGCTTAATATTCTAAGGGGCCTACCTGGATCCTTTCCCTTGGTTATTGTTAAAATAAGTGAATAAAGTATGTATCATTAAGGCTGTGCTTACAGAGCCCTTTGCTACATATTATTACATTTTTTTTCTGATGTATTGCTACATGCTACCCATATTCCAACACTTGGTATTCATTAGACTACTAATGAGCCAGGGCTGGGCTTTTTATAAATACTATTTTTGGTAGCAGCTACTCTTCAGGTACAGGAAATGTACCATCTCTGGGATGGGTACATCCCAGCCTATTATATCAGGTGCTAATCCTCCAGTGACTTAACATGTGTCCAGAATTTAAAATGCATGGAGGAAGCCAAAGTACCTCCTGCAGGCAAAACCATGACCCTGGTTTGCAGGACCAATCACAGAAGCATTTTTTCTCAGGATCCAGTGGCAACAATGAGTAATATGGACTTGGCTTTTGGTTCTTAATTTGTTTCTCTAGCTGTGGAAATTAAAAATGTCATGTCATGTCTTGCTCTCATATACAGACCTCATCAGATTTGTAAACAATCTTTTGTTTTATAAATTTACATCTATGAATTACAAGTTCTTCATAACTTTACAGATGAGTTTTAAAATAACTGATAATAGGCAGACTGAAACTATACAGCCTGTAGATAGAAAATATATATATCCTTTTATTATCTCTGAAAAAGATATGTAGCATTTTAACAGGGAGGGTTTTTTCCCCTCCCAGATAAGTAATTGGAGAGATACTCTAAATGAGTCTTTAATAAAAACATAAATGTATTATAAACATGCCCATATTATAAACCATAGCATAGAGTCTAACACACCAAATGGTACATTTTCTGGTTCATCAAAAAATATCCATAGTCATATATACTACATCGATTCATTTTATTTTCTCTACCATATAAATACTTGAGAATGACGTTTTAGCAGTAGTCCCCCTGACTGTTTTTTTTTTTTTCAAAGCAGAGCAGTCAGAATATGAAAACTAGTTTCCTAATTTTGTCAGATGAAATGTCATTAGATAACTCTTAAGCTCTGTTCAGTGATACTTAAGTTCAGATTTGCTCATTCATTCATTTCAGTTGACTGGTCAAACACAGAATGTAAAACCTGGATCTTATTACTCAACTTATTAGCAGGAAGTTTGGGGCGATCTGAAATATTCTCCAGCTTCTCCTGTAATGACCTGTAAGGTTTTGCTTTGACTTCACCTTCAGGAAACAGAGGCTCAGAAAGCACAGGCTCAGAAAAGGCTTTTAAGGCTTTTCTAAGATTTTCACTCTCCTCTCTGTTTTGCCTTATGGATTCTTCTTGGAAAATTTTCATTACCTTCTCCAGCACAGCATTAACACAGACTGTCTAATAATAATAAAAAATGTTAAGTAAGGTTTCTTTTTAAGCTACTAAACTTACAGATAAAAATCCAATAAAACATTTAACATAAAGTCATTAATCTGTATATTCTAAGAAAGAAGCACGTTTGGGACTTCCCTGGTGGTCCAGAGGTTAAGACTCTGTGCTCCCAATGCAGGGGGCCCAGGTTCCATTCCTAGTCAAGGAAGTAGTTCCCGCATGCTGCAACTAAAGATCCCACATGCAACGAAGATCCTGAATGCTGCAACTAAAACCTGGCGCACCCAAATAAATAAATATTAAAAAAAAAAAACTAAGCACTTTCTTCCAGGTACCACTGGCACATGATAAACATGAGGAGATTGATTCCTTATTATAAATATACCATAATCTAGAAAGAAAATTAAAACATAGTATGCTTTAATAAAGACATGCTTTATATTTTCCCCAATTCATTAGATGTTTTACATCTTTATTCTCTGATTTAATTAAATGAAACAATTCTGAAACATTTTCTGAGAGATGGAATTTGTCCTCAAACATGTTAATATCTCAAAGTAGGTTTTTGTTCTTACTTTTTTTCCCCTAGACTTCGCTTATACCAATTGTATGCAACTGGAAGGGCATAAACATTTTGGTAAGAATTTAGTAAGTTAATGGATCAGTGATTTATAAGCAAACTTGTGATCCACTTTCCCTCAAAAAATGCCATTCAGTACTTAGTGTGTCAAAACAAAGCACATAGAGAAAAATAACTTCAAAAATTGAGAATCACTAAGAGCTGTCTGTTAAGCCTATAAGTTTACTGATGAAGATGATGATGCCAAGTATTTAAGGCAAGCAACAAGAATAATAAAATCTATAAAATATGAAAACACCTAAACTAGCTTATTTTACCAAAGAGATGCCTCCCAGGTGACATAATAGGCTATAAATGCTTAGAAGGTTTTTCTGAAGAGGGTAACAGAGAAAGAATTCAGGACCTTGGCTTGAACAGCCTCGTTTCTCCTGACCTCCTGCCTCCTCTTTTCTTGCCTGTCTCCCACTATAGAATGGGCGGACACCAGATGCTTTCCTTCACTTCCCTGTGTTACTGTATGGCAATGTGACCCTGTTCTGGCCAACTAAAAAAAATGTCTGCTGTGGAGGAAGATAGGAAGGATTTTTGGAAGAGTTTTTCCTCCTTTCATATAAAAAAGACTCTGTCTTTTGCCTCTACTATCTCCTCCCTCTTGCTTTGGACACTGATATGGATGTAAGGCCTGAGCATGAGGCAACAAACCTAAGGACCAAAAACAACAAACAGGATAGCCAAAGAGAAAGATGGAAGGGCCCTGGGTTCATGATGACATTGTAGATCCACTGTACAAACCCGGGAACTGCCTAACTCCAGACTTCTAATTAGGAGAGATATTTAAATGTCTGTATTGATTAAGGTATTCTCAGGTATTTTTTGTTACTTGTATCTGAGTATACCCAAATCTAGAGCTATAAACCTTGAGGTCCATCACTTCCAGATGCAAACAGCTTTAGCCATTTATCACAAATATGATCATTTTCTATGTTGCCATGCTGTGAAAAAAGGTTGGTAAGCCCTATCCTATTTGATACATTTCTTCTTCCCTCACTTACAACATTTTATCTGTGCCCATTCTAACCAATTCTGTCCAAGTCTCAGAAAATGAAGGGTCTTGATCAAGGTCAGCATCTCTCTATCTTTGCTTTTAACCTATACTCTACCATTTTGTCTATCAATTATTCCCTGCTTCTTCAACCTCTCATTCTTGACTAGCTCCTCCCCTGCAACCTGTAACATGCTGAAATATCTTCTATCTTAAAATTTAAAAATTAAAAATCACTCTGGCTCTGTGTCCCTCTTGACTGCTACACACACTCTTTTCTTCATCAAACCAGGGCCTACATTCATGATTTCCATTTTATCATCTCCTCTTCACTCTTCCTGCTTATTTGTCTTCCTTATCCCATCACACCACTGAAATAGTTCTCAAGATGGTTAATTCCAACATCTTTACTATTAGATCTAATGGACACTTTTCAGATCTTCATTTTACTTGACTTTTTCTGCTTGTACGTGACACTTAACCACTCACAACTTCCTGAGTCTCTATTTCCTTGCCAGTGTTTCTCCTGATTCACTTCCTACTTTTCTAATTATTGGTCCTTTGTCTCCTTCATGGATTTCTTCTTAGCTCACCTTAAATGTAAGCTGTTCTTCACATTTCTGTCGACTTTCTACTCTTTTCACTTGGCATGGTTCCACTCACGGGGCATTAACTTCCAACATATATGTTTTTTGCCTTCAAAACTGTAATTCTAGCCCTGACCTTTCCTACGTCTTGGATGCATATATGACCAATTATCAGAGGTCACCAAAAAACGGTTTCTATTACTACTTAGAAAGTTTATAGCATGACAAATCATGTAGGATGATCTCAAAAGCCTTTGAAAAATTAGAGAAATTTTGGTTTTTAATCTAGTTTGTTTTAGTTTCACCATAGCTGTTTCATCCCACCCATTTTCTGCAGTTTATTTGCATCAATTCTGTATGAGATTCACATTTAAGATACTGAGCATTTCTCAAACATTTAAAAGACTTGCAACATTTTTTATTTGATAAATTCAGAGTTTTTGAAACTGTAAATATGTTTAAAAAGTTCTTTTACTTTGTTTTTTTTCAAGGATGTCTTGGCTATTCTTTACCATTTGCATTTCCCTATAAATTTTAGAATAAACTAGTCAATGTACACATATACACCTGCTCAGATTTTAATTGGGACTGCACTGAATCTATGGGTTATGGGGAAAATTTAACCTTTATTATTGTGTGTTTCAATATGATCAAAAATATTAACAAATATGTAAAAGACCTCTAACAAAAAAAGCCATAAAAATTATTAAGAGAAATTGAAGAAGATCTAAATAAACAGAGGAATATACCATGTTCATAGATTGGAAAGAGAAATTCTACCAGTTATCAAGACTTATTGTAAAGCTCCTGTAAATAATACAGTGTTGAATTGGTGCAAGAAGACAAACAGATCAGCTGACTAGAACAGAGAGAATATAAACAGACCTACATATCTAAGAACAATTTGATTTATTAAAAAAGAGGTGTTCTGGGGCAATAGGAAAAGGGTTTTTTCTTACCCAATAAATTGAGTTGGATCAACTGGATACCAACGGAGGAAAAATTTTACCCTTACCTCATACCAATTCCAGATGTAATCTAAAAGTGAAAGGCAAAATAACAAAGCTCCTAGGATATATCAGAGGGAGTAGTTTCAGGACCTAGGATGTACATCAAGATTCCCTAATTAAGACATAAAAAGCACTTAATGTAAAGATTAATAAATTGGACTACATTAAAATTAAGAACTTCTGTTTTAAAAGACACTGCTGAAAGTGAAAGGCTAGTCACAAAATAAAAGAAATCTGCCCATATTCAACCAAAAAAGGGCTTGTTCTAGTAATATAGTTAAAAGTACAATTTGATAATAAAACGATGGACAACTCCAAGTAGGAAAATGAGAAGAGACTAACAGAAATTAACAAAAGAGGATATCCAAATGTCCAATTAATGTATAAAAGTATTCAATCTCATTAATAATCAAGAAAATGCAAATTAAAACCACAAGGTGATAGTACTACATACCCGCAAGTACAGCTATACTGGAAAAGATTGACAATACCAAGTGTCAGTGATGATACAGAGCAACTAGGATTAATAATCTGCCAGGATGAATTGTTAAAACCATTTTGGAAAACTTTGGCAATATCTACTAGAGATGAACATATGCAAATTCTACAATCCAGCAATTTCACCAAAACACATGTACAAGAATATTCATAGCAACCTATTCACAATAGCCAAAGTTGTAAATAACCTAAATATTCAAAAATAGAATGGATAAATAGCTATATAATCAATGGAATACTACACAGCAATGACAATCAACAAACTACTGTTATAGGCAACAAATCTCACAATGATAATGTTAAGCAAAACAAGACAAATACAAAAGAACATATAGTATACGATTTCATTTATATACAACTCAAACAAAACTGACTATGGTATTAGAAGTCAAAATAATGGTTGCCTTTACAGAAGAGGTTAGTGGGACTTCCCTGGTGGTGCAGTGGTTAAGCATCCGCCTGCTAATGCAGGGGACACGGATTCGAGCCCTGGTCTGGGAAGATCCCACATATCATGGAGCAACTAAGCCCGTGCGCCACAACTACTGAGCCTGCACTCTAGAGCCCGTGAGCCACAACTACTGAGCCTGCGTGCTGCAACTTCTGAAGCCCGCGTGCCTAGAGCCCGTGCTCCACAACAAGAGAAGCCACCACAATGAGAAGCCTGCACACCACAACGAAGAGTAGCCCCTGCTCACCGCAACTAGAGAAAGCCTGCACGCAGCAACAAAGACCCAACACAGCCAAAAATAAATAAATAAAATTAATTAATTAAAAAAAAAAAGAGGTTAGTGATTGTGAGGGGCAAGAAGGAGTCTTCTAACATGATGGTATAATGTTTTGTTTCTTGACCTGTGTGATACATAGATTAATAAATTTTCTGATAATTCATCAAGGTGTGTACTTTTCTCTTTGTATGTTGTACACTTTTTAAAAAATTAAAGATAAGTATAAATGGCAGTGGATTAAAAGAAAATAACCCTTATAATTTATAAAATTCTTTATATTTTTGTCATGCTTTTTAATGAACACTTCTGGAATTCAAAAGACAGAATACTGAACTTTAACCAACCATGGCACAATGGCTGAAACAAAACAACTATAGCTAAATGAAAGCAAAACCAAAATGTTTTGAGCAAATAGTAATAAGTTTTATAAAAATAAAATAATTTTAGTTATTTAAGCAACTTAGTTTTTGGTGGATTGACTTGGCTCCTTAGAAATGTAATTTTTTAATGTAAAATTATTCTGTGTAACAAGAGAATTTAAATACCTTGGTTTATGAATGGACTATACAGTACATCTTTACATAAAATAAGCACATTTATTTCTAGATTCTAGTAATTTTTTTAACTTACCAAATAAATGAGTGCTGCATATGAAGCATACATTATGCTAGTTAAAGCAGTCTTTGCTGGGAAAGAAATGATTTCAAAGAAAGATCCCTTTCTGACCTGAAAAAATGAAAGAGTTTTCTTATTAAAACAAAAAATTTTCAATGTTACAGTGTTAAATTTTACAATGTTATTGTAAAATGAGAATTCAAATATTTACAAAGTCATCTACTTTAGATCTGAGTTTTCTCACATCCTGAAAATATATTGTTTTTCTCCTTTACAAAAAGATACTTTCTTTTGCTAATTTAAATCTATGACAAATCTATAAAAATTCTTGCATTTCCAAAATCGGAATTACTTTAACTTTCTTACATTTACCAAGTGTGCTCACTAGGGGGTGCCGCTGTGCCTGTTAGAAAAACAGTCTTTATCCAAATTAATGTAGTCATCCTTTACTAAATTCTTCACCTCTTCAATTAAGCAAACAGCAATCAAAATACGAAGCATTTCCTGGAGATTAATGACCTGCTTGGAAATTTTAATCATGAGACTGCTGAAGGCCAGGCATTAACCTTAGATGATCATTAAGCTTCAGGAAATACTCTGTGCTCATATTCAGCATGCTTTTTGAAATGTAGACGTTTACACCAATAAAGAATTTGTCTCTCAGATGTTTCTACCTTCTAGAAGGTGTCCCTGCCTCAACATAACATTATAATATATTCAGTTTAAGGGACCAGTATAATATATTCAGATTAAGGGACCTATACTCTCTTACAGGCTACCTCTGTTGCCTTGAGCTATAAGGATATGAAATGATGACATTAGGAAAAACATTCCCTTCCCATTCAGCAGTGAAGTGGCAGTTAGCCATGCTCCTCTGAAGTAAAAGCCAAGCCACTCAGAGGCTTCAGTAACTCCCAAAAGGTACAGGCTGTATCCTAAAATCACGTAAATGCACAGTAAAAATGCACACCAATTAGAAAGAAGAGTATGTATGTGTTCATTGAAAAGTTATTTATAACATTGAAAAACTGAAACAATGATAGCAGAATGGCTCGGTAAATTATGCTATATCCACCCAAAGGTATATTGCAGCCTTTTAAAAGGTGCTTCTGAAGAACATGTGATAATATTTTATTGAACAGACATTTACATGGCACTGTGTACCAGGTCCTGTTCTAAGTGCTTGTTGTTGTACTATACTCAGTTTTTGCTTACTGCTGCCACTACTGATGAAGAACAAAACTGCCCATCACAATTTCCCTTCTTCTCTCAAGTGATTTATGGAATGCCGAAGCCAAGAATACTATCTAGTCAAGTAGCGAAGAGATGGTGGGGTAAGGAGGGAGGGGGAAGGGGAGTTTCCCTTTTTATTCTCTACCTTTCAGGCCATACCAACTCCTACACATAGGCATAGGTGGGGGCAGTTTTAGCCCACTCTCTCCATAAGTCAGTCTGGAAAATTTCCCAGAGTTCCTGGCTTCTGGAAAGAGTTTCCATGAAATGAAGCAGCTGCTGCTCTTTCCCTCTTGCTGAAGGAATCAAAATGATAGCATGACATTGAATCCCACTATTGGGCTATAAGGAGACAAACATATAAGTAGGAAGCAGAGGTTAGGAAGGAAATCAGATATACTCCAACAGAATGCCTCCTAGTAGAGTAAAAGGTTCATGAGTTTGTGAATATATGAATGTTTAAGTGGAAGGTCCATAGTCAATAATTGGTAGGCCACATACAATAAAAATAAAAGTGGTGTCTGCATGCAGGGAAAATTACTCTCTGTTTCTGTTTCACTGCATCTTTCTTTTTCAGATTTTTGTCCTTCACCTAAAAGTAATTAAAATTGATTAGTTTCAAAATAAATATGTATTTTATACACGTTATGCTTCTCAACGATGAATCTGTATATTGCCTAAGGGTCACTTTTTCACCATTTTAATGCCTTTAATAAATACTTGCTATTCCTGTAATAAATCAGCCCTGTAGAAAATACATTTCCTCCAAAATTTATGTGGCTACTGGCTAAGTAGCCATTTTTCCATTTTATGACTCACTTGCAATACATGTTTTTCATATTATAAACCACACTGTTTCATTTTGGTTTGCTATGAGCAGGAATAGTGTATGGTAAAAACTGAGATAAACAGGAGAAATTTGGAAAATGGAAGGCTTCGTCTAGATTGTCTTGGCCTATTTCAAAAATTTTTATCTTAACCTCATTGTTTGTTACATGAATTTTATTTGCATTTTAAGTTAAAAGTATCTTGATATCAATATTATACCCATATATTTCTTTTTTGAATTTGTTAATATTAACATATAAGATACATGGATATTTCAATCTTTAACTAAATTTCTCCCACATTATTTCATGCTCCACTTCTCCCACATAATTCTGACTGCCTTGTCTCATAAAAGAAATATCTATATTCATCTTATTTTCACTAATAATGAGATAAATCACAAAAAAGCAAACTATAAGCTGTTTAGAAAATAGAGACCCACTTACAGATAACCTGCAGGTAGGAGAACTACCAGGTCCAACTTAATTTATGTTGTCCAAAACCATCTTGATGAGAGATATCAAGGGAGTTATAGGGGAAAAAACTCTAACAGTGATTCACAAATAAGTGTTGGAAGAAGCACTGACTGCTTTTATAGGTTCAGAAAACAGTGTTTCCTATAGGTTTGGGAAAGCTACATGATCATGTCTTTGCTTAGCAACCCACAATACTTGTGAAGACAGGAAAGACTCCTAGCAGTCCACAGAAAAGAAAGCTATCTGACTTTATTTATCCCAGTATTAACATCCTGTGGAGCATTGTTCTTGAATGAGCTCTTAATCAGGTGGTCCTATAAAAGCTCAAATGTCCCAACCTCTTGGCCAACCTGCAAAAGTATGTCTTCAAGATTCCAAGACTTCTACTTTCTAGGAATTGTCCTTTTTTCCCAGGTCTTGAATTATACCACCCAAGATAGCCTCATGGCAAGCCCATCAAGGAGCTACAGAAGTTCCTGATATTTGTGAGGTTTACAGTTTAAACCCCAAACTGGAGTCTACCTTGGAGGGTGGGGGTGAGGAAGAAACTTTACTTAGATAAGCCTCTTGACCTTCATCCTGAAAAAGGCAGCACAAGTTCACTGGGATCCACTTATGGCACACGCACTTTTGAGGCTAAGAGTTTTCTTTACTTTGCCCATCTCTTGCCTATGCCACTCCACAGAGTCTGTACAAAGTAGAAATAGACATCTCTAATGCCGCTATAAGGAAGATTCTATCACAGAAAGAGCTCCTGGTCCTGTGGCCCTGCGTTGGGCTGCCAAAGTCAACAACTAGGTCTGGGAGCTGACGTGTCTTGGCTGAAGTCAGCATTCAAACCAATTATCTAGGTGACTGAAGCCTAAGCTGCAAGCTTCACTCAGCCAGGCAGCTTACAAGGCTAAGCAGATGCAGCGTTCTGTAAGTACTGCTGCTGTGGATATTAAAAATCACCAGGAACTTCTAAGTTTTCCGTTTCTAAGGCCCCTTGTAGAAGGAGCAGGTATACCACTATAATCTCAGCCCTGCAGAATGGGGAAAGGTTTGAGGAGCAACCTGACTCAGCACCCATATAGCCAGGTGCAAAGGAAGTCTCTTTTAACAAGATGGCCAGTTGGACAGCCCTGACCCCAGCTCTCTGTGCTCATGTCACAAGCCACTGGAATCTCTTCAGGCCACTTATATTGGCTGGGTCTTTGGGTAGTTCATATTTGGCACAATATCATTAAATAGGCTAAGATACACAGTACACACTCTACAGCTGAGCATGCAACCAAAAAGGCCTGGATAGATTGTCAAGAGAGCTCCTGTGACAGCGTCTATACTCTAATTATCTTGACGAGACCATCACTATATGCTTCATCTCAGACCACACCAAAGAGCTGAAACACTACCTAGTCATAGGCAGTGTCCTAATGACAATGCTCCTCTATTACGAGTTCTTGAGGGAAGTAATCTGCCTGACTGGCATTCCAAGCTACATGATAGCCAGCAGAGTTTTGGTAGAACCATTTAAGGTAGAAATGCATCTTTCCATCATTCATCATCCTCAGATCGGTGATGAGACAGAGCACATGAAGAGGATCTTTGACACTTACCTTCTGATAGGTTAACTAGGCCGCTTACCTTTCTAAAGTGATGCCCTCCATGCATCCACAAAGCATATCCCCTGGCATAGTAATTCCATATTTCACTTCTTGTATTTCTACACACCACAAAGTTCCATCTTGACACAGGCAGCCTGACAATTCTTTTTTTTTTTTAATTTTTAAATTTTATTTATTTATTTTTGGCTGTGCTGGGTCTTTGTTACTGTGCGCGGGCTTTCTCTAGTTGCAATGAGCGGGGGCTACTCTTCGTTGCGGTGCGCAGGCTTCTCATCATGGTGGCTTCTCTTGTTGCAGAGCACGGATGCGCAGGCTTCAGTAGTTGTGGCACGCAAGCTCAGTAGTTGTGGCACACAGGCTTTGTTGCTCCGCAGCATGTGGGATCTTCCAGGACCAGGGATTGAACCCACGTCCCCTGCATTGGCAGGCAGATTCTCAACCACTGCGCCACCAGGGAAGCCCCAGCCTGACAATTCTTGAAGTAATTCATGCTGGAATCTACTCCAGGTAAACTGAACTCTGTGCTATGCCACTTACCTCTCAGCACACTCTGGCACCATGGATACATTCCATTCACAGACCAATTCACTGACCTCCACCACACCTCATATATTACTCTGTTGTTCTTTTAATTCTCCAGGCCATTATCTTCACTATTCATACTTCTATTTCTTTCCTCACTGAGACTTTCACATTTGAGCTATGTTGTTTTCTTCCTTGCTACAACTTAGGTTCCTTTCGATGGCAATCCTGAATCTCCACCCTAGCTAATACATATTACCCAAGAAAAGCTTCTTCCTCACTTCTAACCCTCAAGGACCCCAGAAGCCCTGACTTGGGACTGTTCCCACTTATCGCACTTCAGCCATATGGAACTACTTACATTTCCTACATAAGTCATGCTCTCTCTTGCCTCCGCTTCTTAATATATACTGTTCGCTTCCTTGAATGATTCTCCTACTTCTTCACTGGGCTAATTTCCCTTCCTTCAAGTCTCAGATCCAGTATCATCTTCTAGAAAGCCTACACTGATTACACTCTTAGGAATTATACGCTCCTTGTTGATGCTTCCATAGTACACTTTGCACACTTTAATCATGCACTCAGTACACTCTACTGACATTGCTTACTTGCCTATCATCCTTATAGTCCATGGGACATCTATGAATCCCTAGTACCTAAACTCTTGATTTTATATGTCAGGTTTTCAATAAAAATAATGTTTACCAAGTGAATGAAAAAGTAGAATTACACCTCATTTACTTCCAAAAAGAAATTTAACCATCTTATAACTTGTAAAAGATATTAAGAAGTAAAGCTGAAGGACATCTAGTTCCAGTAATGTGGCAGACTAGCTAGTGGGGAACCTCTCACACAAAAAAATCTAGAAATTCTATATAAAATCAAACTCCAAAAATTTAATACAAGACTGAGTTTACAAAAAGTGGAAGGAAGGAAGGAAGGAAAGAAAGAAGGAAGGGAGGGAGGGAGGGGAGAGGAAGGAAGGAAGAAGTCCTCCTATGCCAGGAAAGAAGAGGGAACTAAAAGCCAAGCAGTAAGTGTGTGAGATTATGTCCCAGGAACTCTGGGGTTGCTACTGGATCCTGAGATAATGGCTGGGGGCTTGAGTTTTAATAAAAATCCTGGAGATGAGACTTGGATGTGCATGAGGTGAGGATCAGGCCTTTGCAGAGCTCTAGTCTCAGTGAAAGGGGGACTAGAAAAACTGCACCCACCAGTCCAAAAAGAAGGTGAGGAAGCTGGTCTCCACCAGGGACTGATACCTCCAGAGCACAAGCAAAATCCTCTAGAGGAACAGTTCTACCACCAAGGCCAGAAGGGATTTCTATTTTTTTTAAATCCTTATTGGAGAAAAACTTTAAATTAAAACAAAACAAAACAAAGAAATAATGAGGAGATACAATATAGATCACAATAGTCAGAAAGATTAGCATCCCCCCAAAATCTCAAAGAATAATATTTTAAAAGACCATAAATAAGTATTTTTAAAATATATTTTTAAAAAGAAATAAACCTATAAAAGGACACTTTGAAAGAAGCGGAAATTTGGGGGAAAACACCAAGTAGAATTTCTAGAGATAACATAATGTTTGAAATTTAAAATACATTTAATAAGTAAAAGAGCATATTAGATACAGCTGGAGAGAGCTGGTTAACTGGAAGACAGATCAGAGGAAGTTATTCAGGATGTATCAAAAAGAGATAAAGAAAAGGAAAATATGAAGAAGGTAAGTGGACATAAAGAATAAAATGAGAAGGTCCAAAGTATGTTTAGCAGGCATTCCAGAAGATGAGATTAGATAAAATGAGAAAGAGGCAATACTTGAAGAAATAATGGCTAAGAGTTTTCCAAAATTGAAATTATCCTCAAATTCAAAAATCACAAAGGCTCCCAAGAATATGTATCCATTCTAAAAAGCATTTTGACAACAGCTGATAAAATTGAAGATGTGTATCCCTCATGACCCAGCAATCCCCCTTGTAGATATATACCTGGAGAAATGTCTCATACATATGGACGAGGAGTCATTTACAAGAGTGTTCAGTGAAGCACTGTTTGTAACACAAAAATTTTGGAAACTAAATTGTCCATCTGTTCAGTAACAGATAAACTGTGGATTATTTTTTCTTATAATGGAATACCACAAAGAAGTTAAAGTAATAAACCATAGAACCATAGCTATATATATCAAAAATGTTGAGTGAAAAAGGAAGTTTCAGAAGGGTAAGTACAGTATCACATCATTTATATAAATTTTAAATATGCATAGGATGATAGATGCATACAAATGTAGTTAAAATATAAAATATGCATGGAAATGCTTACATCAACTTCAGGATAATGATTACCTTTGGTAGAAAAAAAAAGGAAGCGATCGGAGCATGGTTAATTATATTTCTTTTTATAAAACAGCTATCTAAAGGCAATATGGCAAAATATTACTACCAGTTTAATTTAGGTGGGACTTCTGATAAACTATTTTTTATATATTTTGAAATATTTTATTGATAAGAATTTTAAAAATTAAAGCTAGCTCCTAAGACAATTAGAACAAGAGCAAAGGAGAAGATATTTCATAGGTGTTGATTCTGTATTGATGTCAAAAGAGACAGTATATGGACCCTGGAAAAATCACTTAGTCCCTCAACCTGGTTCCTTCATCTCATTTCCTGGAATAAGTTATCACAAATGAGCTCTAAATTCACCTGTGGAAACTCACTGTCAGTCAAGGCAAAAGGTAAGCACATTGTGTTTTTTAGTTCTCATTACTGGATAGAAGGAAACAGATTCCACTGGAAAGGGAGATTATTTTCCTGCCACTGAATTTTCATGAGTATTGTGAGACAATTCTCCATAGATATCTCTCATTCCTGTACAGCAGCAGTCCCCAACCTTTTTGGCACCAGGGACTGGTTTCATGGAAGACAATTTTTCCATGGACCAGGGGTGGGGGCCGATGGTTTCAGGATGATTCAAGCACATTACATTTATTGTGTAATATATAATGAAATAATTATACAACTCACCACAATGCAGAATCAGTGGGAGCCCCGAGCTTGTTTTCACTTGCCACTCAGATAGGGTTTTTGTTTGTTTGTTTGTTTAATTAATTTTATTTTTGGCTGTGTTGGGTCTTCATTGCTGTGCTTGGGCTTTCTCTAGTTGTGGTGAGTGGGGGTTACTCTTCGTTGCAGTGTGCAGGCTTCTCATTGTGGTGGCTTCTCTTGTTGCGGAGCACAGGCTCTAGGTGGGCAGTCTTCCGTAGTTGTGACTCGCGGGCTTAGTTGCTCCGCGGCATGTGGGATCTTCCCGGACCAGGGCTCGAACCTGTGCCCCTGCATTGGCAGGCAGATTCTTAACCACTGCACCACCAGGGAAGCCCCACTGATAGGGTTTTGATATGAGTCTACAAGCAATTGATTATGGTCTCTGTGCAGTCAAACCTCTCTGCTAATGATAATCTGTTATTTGCAGCCACTCCCCAGCACTAGCATCACTGCCTCAGCTCAACCTCAGATCACCAGGCATTAGATTCTCATAAGGAGCATGCAACTTAAATCCCTCGCATGCGCCGTTCACAGTAGGGTTCACGCTCCTATGAGAATCTAATGCCGCCACTGATCTGACAGGAGGCAGAGCTCGGGCGGTAATGCGAGTGATGGGGAGTGGCTGTAAATACAGAAGAGGCTTCGCTTGCTCACCCACCACTCACCTCCTGCTGTGCAGCCCAGTTCCTAACTGGGTTGGGGACCCCCCAGCTGTGCAGATTGGGCCTTCTGAGCAAAGGATATGGTTGAATAGCAAACAGCTTTGTAAGCTAGAGGAAGTATATTCCTTTGGAGAGATCTAGAGATGTACTTCCCAAGATACGTCACAGGGCACTAAACATAAAACCTTCTTCTTACCCTCCAGAAACATTTGTTTCTCTCTCTCTCCCCCTCTCCCTCCCCCCCTTTCTCTCTCAGATGCTGGGCAGATGTGCCAGGATCCCTATAAAAAGATGAGTCTCCTGATTTCAAGGTTCCTCTCCTGCAATGTAACTTACTACATGCATAGGTAACATCTGGCTGTCACCACATTGCCCTGTGGGAACTGACACAAGATACTGCTCTGGCTGCTGCTTTTGCTTGTCTCTTCTGTCAGTGTGTGTGCCTATGTATTTCTATAACTGTGGCAGGCTAACTTGTTGGCTCATAAATAGTGTAAAATCTCAGCTCCTTCACAGTTTTAACTTAGCAAAGAGGAGAAAAAAGAAAGACTTTGAATAACAGTAATGGACAGTGTCTTTAAACATAATTTCGTAATAAATACAGAAATATTCTTCAAAGGGCACTTCTTATATCAACTCTCTATAAAAACTATGGGTCTAACAATGCAAGGAAAGAAACAGCGAGGCAAAACATTAGATTCAGAAAGACATTTCATTGGGAATTTAAAATAATACAGTTCTATGTTTCTTTTTGTTTGTATCTTGCATCTTTCCAAGCTATGTTTCTTTTTGATGATCTAAAGATACAGGAATAAGCCTTATTGTGCTCAGAAATCCAATGGTTAACAAACAGAAACCATTTTTTACTTTCTCAAACATCAGGTATTATAAAGGAGGCTTGTATAAATGTTGTCTCAGGCAATTCATAATTGAAATATCTGATGATTTCTGGAAATGTCAAAATCTTTGATTAAAAAGAGATTCCTATATACTGAATATTTTGTTTATTTTAGCCACCCATCATCTATTTTCTCATCTTCTTAAAACAACACAGATTTTTGTTTGAGGATTCATCCTTTCCCCATTCTTAAGTCATGTTGTCTGGATGGGGCTCCAACCCCTACTCTAGAAATGAAGCAGGTAATCAAGTCCTAGGCCAATCAATGCACCCCCATTTCCCTGGTTTAGAGGTAAGCCATTTTCTAAGAGTGAACCTCAGGACTTGGCCAGGAATGCTGGGTCAAGGACTCATTCTTTTCTGCTGTAATTGAACCTGGAAGGATGTAGCCTGGGAACAATTGCAAATCATCTTGTGACCACGAGGGAAAAGTCAGTCTATGAATGGAGTCAACACAGAGAAAGCAGAGCCAAGAGATCAGTAAAAGAGAGAAACAGGATCCTAAAGGTATCATTTGAGTACCTATATCCAGCTATGCCTGAAACCTTCTCAACTCTGGATTGTTCGTGTATAAGAACTAATACATCTCCTTTCTGGCTTAACTCTCTCTTCAACAAAGGGATGCTTTGAGTAATGCCCAGATTGAAAAACCCAGAGTTCTGTGCCATAAAGTTCAGAAAAAAAGAAACTGGTCCCGAAAAACTATGACAAAATATAACAGGGCCTCAATAAAACAACATAGAACACGTATTTGAAACAGATCTGGACATTGACAGATCTATCAAAATGAGTTTATAGCTAAATATACTCAATATGTTATGTCAAAGATTATCTTGGAAACATAACAAGGTTATGGGGAAAAGGACACAAAGCACAATCATTTTTAAGGCTTGTTGTAGAATTTCTTTCAGATTTGACATAAGTGGTAATTTGCATGCTTATATTTAGGTTGAACCATTTGAAATTGATAGTTTCATTTAGTTCAATCAAATAACAAGGGAGAAAAAAGTCTGCATTACTTCCTTTTTCACATTCATTTAAACGAGAGAATATACTATACTGAAAAAAGGCCCATCTATTTATTTCTCTTATCCAACTATTCTTGTTTTACATCTAGGACAACCAAATGTGCTACATTTTCATTTTCCAAATCTTACAATTTCAAAATACTTCCTAAAACAAGATCCATAGCCTGTGCAAATGCAGTATTTACTTACCTGCAGGTTATATAGGGGTTGCTTTGGTGTATTAACTTCCTTGAGCAGACGATGAGATATGTCCCTTAACTCTAAAAGTCTGCAAGCAAGCTGAGGCTGCAGAAGTTTGGCAACTGATTTGGAGGATCTGGATATGCTGTTTAATCCTCGAATTAATGTTCCTCGGTTGATCTTGGCTAAAGCGACAGCCATTCTGATTTTGGATGTTTTTTGCACGGGTTCTCTTTTCTGGAAAATAAGCCTTTGAAAAGTGACTGATGTGTGATTCTCCAGTGCAGTATTTATTTATTAAAAAAATTTTTATTTGAAGTATAGTTGATGTACAATATTGTTAGTCTCAGGTATACTATATAATTTGACATTTGCAAACAGTATGAAATGAATACCACAAGTCTAGTAACCATCTGTCCCCATACAAAGTTATTACAATATTATTGATCATCTTCCTTATGCTGTATATTGTATCCCCATTACTTATTATAGAACTGGAGATTTGTACCTCTTAATTCCCTTCACCTGTTTCGCTCACACTGCTCCCTCCCTCCATCCCCCCTCACCCTACCAGCAACCACCCATTTGTTTCCAGTGCATTATTAAAATCTACTTCAGGCAGAGACAAGTACCACATAACTGTACACTGTGCCTGATACTAAGTGTCCAATAATTATCTCCCACCCTCCTTACAACTCATTGGTCCCACCCCAGGTATTTAAATCTTTATATGAATATATGATTTTTTCCTTAGGATAAATATCCAGAATTAAGTTAGTAGCCTAAAGATATAAATTTTTCATTTTTCTCTCTGGATTTATCTGTTTTTTGCATTGATTTTTTAAAAAAGAGCTCTTTCAAAAGTAAACAATCTTGGGAACATTATGTATACGTATAACTGATTCACTTTGTTATAAAGCAGAAACTAACACACCATTGTAAAGCAATTATACTCCAATAAAGATGTTAAAAAAAAAAAAGTAAACAATCTTTTTTTTTAATACGTATTTATTTATTTGGTTGCACTGGATCTTAGTTGTGCAGGCGGGCTCCTTAGTTGTGGCTCACAGGCTCCTTAGTTGCAGCTCTCCAGCTCCTTAGTTGCGGCACATGGGCTCCTTAGTTGTGGAATGTGAACTCTTAGTTGCGGCATGTGAACTCATAGTTGCAGCATGAATGTGGGATCTAGTTCCCTGACCAGGGATCGAACCCCGGCCCCCTGCATTGGGAGCGCAGAGTCTTAACCACTGCACCACCAGGGAAGTCCCAAAAGTAAACAATTTGTATTCAAATATCATTGTTTGAATTGTTCAAATAATAATTCTTATTCAAAACTGTTACAAATATTTTCCCAGCTTACTTTAAAATTTTTAAATGATAAAATATAGCATATATATATAATACATAATGTACAATTTACTTTAAAATTTTTTTATTAGTTAAGGTGCATATCAAAGGAATGATTTTAATGATCCCAGACTCTTGCATCTTTCCATACACAGAAAAGTGCTAAATTCATCAACTTGAGATATCTGGGTTTTTTTAAATTGAATGAAAAGTTCTTTAAATTCTACAGTGCTTTACAATTTTCAAAAGTTTAACATACATGATTTCATATAATCCCATAATAACCCCTTTTTTCCAATCCCCTAACCTTATGTTGCCCCCCCCTTCCCTCTCCCCACTGGTAACCACTAGTTCGTTCTCTGTATCTGTGAGTCTGCTTCTTTTTTGTTTTATTCACTAGTTTGTTGTATTTTTTAGATTCCACATATAAGTGATAACATACAGTATTTGTCTTTCTCTGTCTGACTTATTTCACTTTAATGCCCTCCAAGTCCATCCATTTTGCTGCAAATTGCAAAATTTCATTCTTTTTTATGGCTAATATTCCATTGTATATATACACCACATCTTCTTTATCCATTCATCTGTTGATGGACACTTAGGTTGCTTCCATACCTTGGCAATTGTAAATAATGTTGCTATGAACATTGGGGTGCATGTATCTTTTCAAATTAGTGTTTTTGATTTTTTGGATATATACCCAGGAGTCTAATTGCTGGGTCATATGACAGTTCTATTTTTAGTTTTTTGAGAAATCTCCATACTGTTTTCCATAGTGGCTACACCAATTTACATTCCCAGCAACAGTGTAGGAGGGTTCCTTTTTCTCCACATCCTCACCAACATTTATTTGTGTTCTTTTTGATGACAGCCATTCTGACAGGTGTGAGGAGATATCTCACTGTGGTTTCGATTTGCATTTCCCTGATGATTAGCAACGTTGAGCATCTTTTCATGTGCCTGTTGGCAATCTGCATTTCCCCTTTAGAAAAATGTCTTTTCAGTTCTTCTGCCAATTTTTAAATCAGGTTGTTGGATTTTTAAATGTTGAGTTGTATGAGCTGTTTCTATATGTTGGACATTACTCCTTACCAGTCATATCATTTGCAAATATTTTCTCCCATTCAGTAGGTTGTCTTTTTGTTTAGTCAATGGTTTCCTTTGCTGTGCAAAAGATTTTAAGTTTAATTAGGTCCCATTTGTTTATTTTTGCTTTTGTTTCCTTTGCTTTAGGAGATGGATCAAAAAAAAAATATTGCTGCTATTTATGTCAAAGAGTGTTTTTCCTATGTTTTCCTCCAGGAGTTTTATAGTATCCAGTCTTACATTTAGGTCTTTAACCCATTCTGAGTTTATTTTTGTATGTGGGGCTAGAGAACATTCTAATTTAATTCTTTTACAAGTAGCTGTCCAGTTTTCCCAGCACAGCTTATTGAAGAGACTGTCTTTTCTCCATTGTATATTCTTGCCTCCTTTGTCATAGATTAATTAACCATAAGTGTGTGGGTTTATGTCTGGGCTCTCTATTCCATTCCATTGATCGATGTGTCTGTTTTTGTGCCAGTTCCATACTGTTTTGATTAGTATAGCTTTGTAGTATAATCTGAAGTCCAGGAGCCTGATTTCTCCAGTCTGGTCTTCTTTCTCAAGATTGCTTTGGCTATTTGGGGTCTTCTGTGTTTCCATATAAATTTTAAAATTATTTGTTCTAGTTCTGCGAAAAATGTCATTGATATTTTGATATGGATTGCACTGAATCTGTAGATTGCCTTGGGTGGTATGGTCATTTTAACAATATTAATTCTTCCAATCCAAGAATATGGTATATCTCTCCATCTGTTTTTGTGTCTTCAATTTCTTTCATTAGTGTCTTATAGTTTTCCAAGTACAGGTCTTTTACCTCCACAGGTAGGTTTATTCCTAGGTATTTTATTCTTTTTTTTTTTTTAATTCTTTTTGATGCAATGATAAATGGGATTGTTTCCTTAACTTCTCTTTCTGATAGTCTGTTGTTAGTGTACAGAAATGCAACAGATTTTTAAATATTACTTTTGTATCCTGCAACTTTACCAAATTTATTGATGAGCTCTAGTAGTTTTCTGGTGGTGTCTTTAGGATTTTCTATGTATAGTATCATGTCATCTGCAAGCAGTGACAGTTTTAGTTCTTCCTTTCCAATTTGGATTCCTTTGATTTTTTTTCCTTCTCTGGTAGCTGTGGCTAGGACTTCCAAAACTACTTTTGAAAACTACTTTTGAATAAAAGTGGTGAGAGTGGACATCCTTGTATATAAAATATAGCATATATACATAATCATAATGTACAATTTACTGTAAATTTTTTAATGTTAAAATATAGCATACATACACAATGCATTGTACAGTTTAAAGAAAAATGAAACAAAAACCCTATATACTAATCCACAAGCTTACAAAACTTTTAGTTCTGAAAACTTCAAATCTTCTATGAGCATTCTGACAGAAAATATTTCTGGCATTTCTAAAACACAGGACATGTAGTTCTTTCTCTGTTCTAGCACAGGTTAGACTGCATTCCAGGCAACAGACAAGTATAATTTCCATTATTCATTTAAGTAATTTTATGAGCTATTCTGGCTTTTCAGTATATAACTTGGGGGAAAGAGTTGGTTAATAACACAAAGAAGCAACTTTGAATCTCATTTAATTATTGAGTACAAATATATAAGTGCAAAACATCTTTTGGATTTTTTGGTCTACAATAAGCATCATATATTTGTTTAAGAGCTAACATGCTGTATATTTATTTTAAATGCCTCAACTTTTATCCTGAAGTCATAATTTTATTAGTGCTGTTTTTGTCATTAGTGCTGTTTTGACAAAGTTCAGTACTTCTCTTAGTCTTCAGCATTTGTCATTGAAGATAACCAAAAGCTGTTCTAGCCTGTCAATGAAGATGTATTTCTGCAACACCTGGTGTCCTACTGTGGCTTAATCTATTAACTTTAACAAAAAAGTCCCATTAGCCCACCTGTGGTCTCAACCCTCCTCGTCAGTAGAACAGTAGAGGATGGGCTAAGTTGTGGGCTGCTACAGTTGCTATAATTCCAAGCCACTTTAGAGCACAGCAATCCTTACAAGCAGTTATATGGTAGGTAGAACAAGTGAAAAGAACACACAGGTGCAATCACTTGATATTATCTAAGCTGGTTGCATGCACACCTTGAAGAGAAACCACATTGTCTGCAGTAACCAAAGTTCCTGCACATACAGATTCAATTTCTCTTGTGACGTTATGCTTTGTTGCACTGACTCTTCCTCCCAACTCCTCCTCAAGGTGGAGCAGCTGGAGTAAGTTTGGTTTTACCTCTGATTACAATTTACAGTTGTCCCTAGGCATCCCATGTGGATTAGTTAGTTCCAGAACCCCTGAGGATACCAAAATCCGTGGATGCTTAAGTTCTTTACATAAAATGGCATAGTATTTGCGTATAGCCTATGCACATCCTCCTTTATACTTTAAATCATCTCTAGATTACTTATAAACCCTCATACAATGTAAGTGCTATGTAAATCAACAAACTTAAATTTTGCTGTTTGGAACTTTCTGGAATTTTTTTTTCCCCCGAATATTTTCAATCAGAGGTTGCTTGAATCCCTGGATACCAAGGGCCGACAGTACTGTGTTTTCTCTCATTATAATTTGTAACCAGAAGGTGAGGACCACATTGCCAGGGCAAACAGGAGTTGGATATGTGCAGTTCCATCTTTAGTGAAACCTTGTCTATGTGGTCATTCAGTGTTTTAGGGACCCTTCATTTCTTCAGTTGCAAAACAACATTCTGTAGTTTCCCTCTCCTTACTTTGTGAGTTCCTTTACAAAATCTTAGTGATCTGTACGTGTTGGCCTGGATTCACTGACTTTACACATGTATTTCTATTAACCAGTCTTGATGCATTCCCCCAAACATTATACTAGATTGATCCATTCAACTTTCCTCTCTTTTACAAATTCTAAATTTTTATCTCTGTAGAAAAATAAGCCTATTTGTAATAAATAATCTATTAATCAAAACTCTCCTGTAAGGTTCATATAATCTGTGTTCATCAAAATACAGCATTTATTATAGACAATATTTTAAAAAATTCGAGTGCATTATAATAATGCTTTAGCGCATTTTGTCTTATCTTTCTCATTTTAGTCTCCTCCTGAGTTTATGGCTTTTTCCAACAGACTCAACTTGTTCCTAATTAATATCATCTTTGTTTCCCTTTAATGCTTAAATGGTTACAATATGACTGCACTTCCCTTTTAAAATGCCTTCCTTTTTTGATACTTTCCTAGATAACTGAAAGAATTATTTCTAACAACAAAGTATGTTTCTGACCCCTTTTATTTTCCCTGCCCCAAAACATGAAATCAATTTGTTCCCAAGAAGACCATTATTGCTTTTAAGAAGAACAGTACATTAGAAACCAAATCTGGGCACGGGGGTGCATGGTCAATGGTTCTTCGTGGCTCTGGGAATACAAAGGTGACAGCACGGAAGAGCTACTTACATTCCTTAAGATGCAGAAGGAGACGTTCTTCTTTTTAAAAAAGTCACCTGTTTATGATGATGGTTCCAATTCACTCTTACTTTCAGTGAGTTATTTTTTAAATTAGCTCTAACAGATAATTTTTAAATAAAAGGTTTTCCCCTCTGAGGTACCAGCTTTTCCTTTTTGTCTACTATCTATGCTATGTATTTTCCTACCAAACCATATGTGTAAATTTAAATGTTGAACTGAAATTAAGAAGTCCTCATTTCCTTCTTTTCCCTTTTAAATTTTTTGACCCTTGGCCTAAGCATCCTGGAATCAGTGGCAAAGTGTGCAAATTCAGATGAGATTTTTTGTCATATGCTCATCATCTGAGCATATCAGCAAATGTCAGAAAAGAAAGTCCAACTCCCAACCACCACCAACACCTCAGAGATAAACAAAGGTACTTAAAGACCATTTACCAAAAGAAACTTAGCATCATTTAATCAGATTGATGCAAGAATCCTGCTCCATATTTCTCTATTTGAGCTCCATTCTTTGAATATACATCCTGCTTTCCCCATTACTTTTCTTTTTTCCAGAGCCATGCCCATTTTTCTATCATCAGCAGTTTTAATGCTGAACTCCAATTTCTAGTAACATCAGCTTTTTACTACCCTACATCTATAAAACCAGCCTGTCAGCACATCTTATTCAGTTCTTTGTCTGAATAGTCCCAGAATTTGACCACTCCTCACTAGCCCCAGTACCAACACTCAGTCCATTTTATTTATATACCACTGTCATCTCGTCTCCAGACTTGAAAATTAGCCTCCTCAATGGCCTCCCTGCTTCCACCCTTCCCTTTCATTCTGTTCCTCAGCACATCAGCCAAAGAGACACAATTAAAACTTAGATCACATCAGATCTTGCTTTTCTGCTCAACCACTTCAGTGGGCTCCTGTTGCACTCAGTGTAAAAGCCAAAGTACATACAATGGTCTACAAAGTCCTACAAAGACTGCCTCTTCTTTACCTCCCTGGCCTCACAGTCTTCTTCTCTCCCTTTTCCTCCTTCATTATTTATTGAACTTGTTAGGTATACTCCCATCTCAGGGACTTTGAACTAACTATGCCATTTGATTCTCAAGGACACCAAGGTTTGCTCCCTCACTTCCTTCAAGTCTTTTACTTTTTTAATTTTTATTGGAATATAGTTGATTTATAATGTATTAGTTTCAGGTGTACAAAGTGAATCAGTTATACATATACATATATCCACTCTTTTTTTTTTTTAGATTCTCTTTCCATATAGGCCATTACAGAGTATTGAGTAGAGTTCCCTGTGCTATACAGTAGGTTCTTATTAGTTATCTATTTTATATTTAGTAGTGTGTATATGTCAATCTCAATCTCACAATTTATCCCTCCTCCCCCCCTTATCCTCTGGTAACCATAAGTTTGTTTTCTACATCCGTGACTCTACTTCTATTTTTGTAAGTAAGTTCATTTGTACCCCCCCTTTATTTTAGATTCCACATATAAGCAATATCATATATTTGCCTTTCTGTGTCTGACTTACTTCACTCAGTATGACAATCTCTATGTCCATCCATGTTGCCGCAGATGGCATTATTTTGTTCTTTTTTTATTGCTAAGTAATAGTCCATGTGTTATGTATGTATCACATCTTCTTTATCCATTCCTCTGTTGATGGACATAGGTTGCTTTCATGTCCTGGCTATTGTAGATAGTGCTGCAATGAACACTGGGGTGCATGTATCTTTTTGTATTATGGTTTTCTCCGGGTATATGCTCAGCAGCAGGATTGCTGGGTCATACGGTAGTTCTATTTTACGTTTTTAAAGGAACCTCCATACTGTTCTCCATAGTGGCTGCACCAATTTACATTCCCACCAACACTGTAGGAGGGTTCCCTTTTCTCCACACCCTCTCCAGCATTTATTGTTTGTAGATTTTTTTGACTGGTGTGAGGTGATACCTCATTGCAGTTTTGACTTGCGTTTCTCTAAAAATTAGCAATGTTGAACATCTTTCCATGTGCTTCTTGGCCATCTGTATGTCATCTTTGGAGAAATGTCTATTTAGATCTTTCCCCCATTTTTGATAGGGTTATTTGTTTTTTTGATATTGAGCTACACGAGCTATTTGTATATTTTGGAGATTAATCCCTTGTCGGTTGCTTCATTTGCAAATATCTTCTCCCAGTCTAAGGGTTTTGTTGTGTTAATGGTTTCCTTTGCTGTGCAAAAGCTTTTAAGTTTAACACTTTTTTTTTTAAAGAAAATAAAATGTTCCTTTATTAAATTTAATTGAACATTATCCAAAGAATCACTTTTCCAAGGAGAGCAATCTGAGATTTTCTCATTGACAGTTAAACAATGCTTTACCACATAACTAGAGTTGACGAAATAATAAATTATGCCATATGTTCTTATCTAGATCATGCCCCCAAAGGCCCACACCACCATCCCTACCCCACCGCGGCTTTCCCCCCTTGGTGTCCATACATTTGTTCTCTACATCTGTGTCTCAACTTCTGCGCTACAAACCGGTTCATCTGTACCATTTTTCTAGGTTCCACATACATGCGTTAATATACGATATTTGTTTTTCTCTTTCTGACTTACTTCAGTCTGTATGACAGTCTCTAGATCCATCCACGTCTCAACAAATGACCCAATTTCGTTCCTTTTTACGGCTGATTAATATTCCATTTTATATATGTACCACATCTTCTTTATTCATTCGTCTAGTCGATGGGCATTTAGGCTGCTTCCATGACCTGGCTACTGTAAATAGTGCTGCAATGAACATTGGGGTGCATGTGTCTTTCTGAATTACGGTTTTCTCTGGGTATATGCCCAGTAGTGGGATTGCTGGATCATATGGTAATTCTATTTTTAGTTTTTTAAGGAACCTCCATACTGTTCTCCATAGTGGCTGTATCAATTTACATTCCCACCAACAGTGCAAGAGGGTTCCCTTTTCTCCACACCCTCTCCAGCATTTGTTGTTTGTAGATTTTCTGATGATGCCCATTCTAACTGGTGTGAGGTGGTACCTCATAGTAGTTTTGATTTGCATTTCTCTAATAATTAGTGATGTTGAGCAGCTTTTCATGAGCTTCTTGGCCATCTGTATGTCTTCTTTGGAGAGACGTCTATTTAGGTCTTCTGCCCATTTTTGGATTGGGTTGTTTGTTTCTTTAATATTGAGCTGCATGAGCTGTTTATATATTTTGGAGATTAATCCTTTGTCCATTGATCCGTTTGCAAATATTTTCTCCCATTCTGAGGGTTGTCTTTTCATCTTGTTTATGGTTTCCTTTGGTGTGCAAAAGCTTTGAAGTTTCATTAGGTCCCATTTGTTTACTTTTGTTTTTATTTCCATTACTCTAGGAGGTGGATCAAAAAAGATCTTGCTGTGATTTAGGTCAAAGAGTGTTCTTCCTATGTTTTCCTCTAAGAGTTTTATAGTGACTAGTCTTACATTTAGGTCTCTAATCCATTTTGAGTTTATTTTTGTGTTTGGTGTTAGGGAGTGTTCTAACTTTATTCTTTTACATGTAGCTGTCCAGTTTTCCCAGCACCACTTATTGGAGAGACTGTCTTTTCTCCATTGTATATCCTTGCCTCCTTTGTCATAGATTAGTTGACCATAGGTGCGTGGGTTTATCTCTGGGCTTTCTATCTTGTTCCATTGATCTATGTTTCTGCTTCTGTGCCAGTACCATATTGTCTTGATTACTGTAGCTTTGTAGTATAGTCTGAAGTCAGGGAGTCTGATTCCTCCAGCTCCGTTTTTTTCCCTCAAGACTGCTTTGGCTATTCGGGGTCTTTTGTATCTCCATCCAAATTTTAAGATTTTTTTGTTCTAGTTGCGTAAAAAATGCCATTAGTAATTTGATAGGGATTGCATTGAATCTGTAGATTGCTTTGGGTAGTATAGTCATTTTCACAATATTGATTCTTCCAATCCAAGAACATGGTATATCTCTCCATCTGTTGGTATCATCTTTAATTTCTTTCATCACTGTCTTATAGTTTTCTGCATACAGGTCTTTTGTCTCCCTAGGTAGGTTTATTCCTAGGTATTTTATTCTTTTTGTTGCAATGGTAAATGGGAGTGTTGCCTTAATTTCTCTTTCAGATTTTTCATCATTAGTGTATAGGAATGCAAGAGATTTGTGTGCATTAATTTTGTATCCTGCAACTTTACCAAATTCATTGATTAGCTCTAGTAGTTTTCTGGTGGCATTTTTAGGATTCTCTATGTGTGGTATCATGTCATCTGCAAACAGTGACAGTTTTACTTCTTCTTTTCCAATTTGTATTCCTTTTATTTCTTTTGCTTCTCTGATTGCCATGGCTAGGACTTCTAAAACTACGTTGAATAATAGTGGTGACAATGGACATCCTTGTCTTGTTCCTGATCTTAGAGGAAATGCTTTCATATTTTCACCATTGAGAATGATGTTTCCTGTGGGTTTGTCGTATATGGCCTTTATTATGTTGAGGTAGGTTCCCTCTATGCCCACTTTCTGGAGAGTTTTTATCATAAATGGGTGTTGAATTTTGTCAAAAGCTTTTTCTGCATCTACTGAGATGATCATATGGTTTTTATTATTCAATTTGTTAATATGGTGTATCACATTGATTGATTTGCATATATTGAAGAATCCTTGCATCCCTGGGATAAATCCCACTTGATATTGGTGTATGATCTTTTTTTTTTTCTGACAGTTTTTTTTTTCACACACACACACTGTATTTTATTTTTACAAGAGATAAATAAACTGACACCAAGCATTGTAAATGGATGACCACAACAAAAGCAACAATGATTGCAATTAACAAACACGAAACACACTCATACTATGTCATAATATTGAAATTCAGTCCAGTAATCCTCCACTGTAACAGCTCCTTGGTGTATGATCTTTTTAATGTGTTGTTGGATTCTGTTTGCTAGTATTTTGTTGAGGATTTTTGCATCTATATTCATCAGTGATATTGGTCTGTAATTTTCTTGTTTTGTAGGAGCTTTGTCTGGTTTTGGTATCAGGGTGACCGTCGCCTCATAGAATGAGTTTGGGAGTGTTCCTTCCTCTGCAATTTTTTGGAAGAGTTTGAGAAGGATGGGTGTTAGCTCTTCTCTAAATATTTGATAGAATTCACCTGTGAAGCCATCTGGTCCTGGACTTTTGTTTGTTGAGAGATTTTTTAATCACAGTTTCAATTTCATTACTTGTGATTGGTCTGTTCATATTTTCTATTTCTTCCTGGTTCAGTCTTGGAAGGTTATACCTTTCTAAGAATTTGTCCATTTCTTCCAGGTTGTCTATTTTATTGGCATAGAGTTGCTTGTAGTAGTCTGTTAGGATGCTTTGTATTTCTGCGGTGTCTGTTGTAACTTCTCCTTTTTCATTTCTAATTTTATTGATTTGAGTCCTCTCCCTCTTTTTCTTGATGAGTCTGGCTAATGGTTTATCAATTTTGTTTATCTTCTCAAAGAACCAGCTTTTAGTTTTATTGGTCTTTGCTATTGTTTTCTTTGTTTCTATTTCATTTATTTCTGGTCTGATCTTTATGATTTCTTTCCTTCTGTTAACTTTGGGTTTTGTTTGTTCTTCTTTCTCTTAGGTGTAAGTTCTTTTAGGTGTAAGGTTCGATTGTTTATTTGAGATTTTTCTTGTTTCTTGAGTTAGGCTTGTATAGCTATAAACCTCTCTCTTAGAACTGTTTTTGGTGCAGCCCATAGGTTTTGGATCATCGTGTTTTCATTGTCATTTGTTTCTAGGTATTGTTTGATTTCTTCTTTGATTTCTTCAGTGAGCTCTTGGTTATTTAGTAACGTATTGTTTAGTTTCCATGTATTTGTGTTTTTTATGTTTTTTTTCCTGTAATTCATTTCTAATCTCATAGCGTTGTGGTCAGAAAAGATGCTTGATATGATTTCAATTTTCTTAAATTTACTGAGGCTTGATTTGTGACCCAAGATGTGATCAATCCTGGAGAATGTTCTGTGTGCACTTGAGAAGAAAGTGTAATCTGCTGTTTTTGGATGGACTGTCCTATAAATATCAATTAAATCTATCTGGTCTATTGTGTCATTTAAAGCTTGTGTTTCCTTATTTATTTTCATTTTGGATGATCTGTCCATTGGTGTAAGTGAGGTGTTAAAGTCCCCCACTACTATTGTGTTACTGTCGATTTCCTCTTTTATAGCTCTTAGCAGTTGCCTTATGTATTGATGTGCTCCTTTGTTGGGTGCATATATATTTATAATTGTTATATTGTCTTCTTGGATTGATCCCTTGATCATTATGGAGTGTCCTTCCTTGTCTCTTGTAACAGTCTTTATTTTAAAGTCTACTTTATCTGATATGAGTATTGCTACTCCAGCTTTCTTTTGATTTCCATTTGCATGCAATATCTTTTTGCATCCCCTCACTTGCAGTCTGTATGTGTCCCTAGGTCTGAAGTGGGTCTCTTGTAGACAGCATATATATGGGTCTTGTTTTTGTATCCATTCAGCAAGCCTGTGTCTTTTGGTTGGAGCATTTAATCCATTCACGCTTAAGGTAATTATCAATATGTAGGTTCCTATGACCATTTTCTTAATTGTTTTGGGTTTGTTTTTGTAGGTCCTTTTCTTCTCTTGTGTTTCCCACTTAGAGAAGTTCCTTTAGCATTTGTTGTAGAGCTGGTTTGGTGGTGCTGAATTCTCTTAGCTTTTGCTTGTCTGTAAAGCTTTTGATTTCTCCGTCAAATCTGAATGAGATCCTTGCAGGGTAGAGTAATCTTGGTTGTAGGTTCTTCCCTTTCATCACTTTAAGTATATCATGCCACTCCCTTCTGGCTTGTAGAGTTTCTGCTGAGAAATCAGCTGTTAACCTTATGGGAGTTCCCTTGTATGTTATTTGTCGTTTTTCCCTTGCTGCTTTCAATCATTTTTCTTTGTCTTTAATTTTTGCCAGCTTGATTACTATGTGTCTCGGCGTGTTTCTCCTTGGGTTTATCCTGTATGGGACTCGCTGTGCTTCCTGGACTTGGGTGGCTATTTCCTGTCCTATGTTAGGGAAGTGTTCGACTATAATCTCTCCAAATATTTTCTCTGGTCCTTTCTCTCTCTCTTCTCCTTCTGGGACCCCTATAATGCGAATGTTGTTGTGTTTAATATTGTCCCAGAGGTCTCTTAGGCTGTGTTCATTTCTTTTCATTCTTTTTTCTTTATTCTGTTCCACAGCAGTGAATTCCACCATTCTGTCTTCCAGGTCACTTAACCATTCTTCTGCCTCAGTTATTCTGCTATTGATTCCTTCTAGTGTATTTTTCATCTCAGTTATTGTATTGTTCATCTCTGTTTGTTTGTTTTTTAATTTTTCTAGGTCTTTGTTAAACATTTCTTGCATTGTCTCGATCTTTGCCTCCATTCTTTTTCCAAGGTCCTGGATCATCTTCACTATCATTATTCTGAAGTCTTTTTCTGGAAGGTTGCCTATCTCCACTTCATGTAGTTGTTTTTCTGGGGTTTTATCTTGTTCCTTCATCTGGTACATAGCTCTCTGCCTTTTTATCTTGTCTATCTTTCTGTGAATGTCAAGTTTAACACATTTTTGACAGGAGACGTATTACAGCCACAGGCGTTAGTTTCTGCAAAAATCCCCTGGGTCAATAATTTGTTAATTAGATCCCATTTGTTTATTTTTGTTTTTATTTTCATTACTCTAGGAGGTAGATACTTCCTTTAAGTCTTAATTCAAGAATCACTTTCTCACTAAGACCCTCTTGGTCACCCTACCTTTCCCATCAATTGTTCTCCCTATCCCTACCCCTACTTCATATCCTTTCTCTGTTATGTGCTTTCTTTCCCTTACGACCTACCATTAATATAATATGTAGTTTATTTTCCTTGTTTACTGGTTTTCTACTTGACTAGGTTATAAAGTTTCGGGTTTTTTTTAGGACATAAGTTTTACGGCAGCAGTGTTCTATATCCATCTGGCTCACTGATCTTTCCCCAGTGCCTAGAATAGTGTCTGGCACATAGTAGGTGCTCTATAAATATATTCATTTAAATGAATGAATGAAAAATATCAGAAAAATATAACAAGTTAGTATTGATAAATTTTGGAAAAATATAACAAATATTAAATTAGAAACTACCCAGAAAGATTTCAGTGCACAATGTGCTCTGCACATTTTCACAATAATGATAGTGTCCCACAAGAAACAACTCACCAAAGACAAAAATACAACTGAATTATACAACACTCTAGTTACAGTTCTACTCTCATTATATTTAGAAACCCCAATACCAATACAAGTAATTTCCAGACATCACTGGTGCATCCCCAGTGAAACCGTGCCCCACAAGGTTAAAAAGCTCATTCTGAAACTGTGCCCCATAGGGTTAACAGAAACTGGTGACTGACAGCAATTCTTTAGCTTGTCTTACAGAACAGCAGATAAGGGAGAGTCTTGTTAAAAACCCCTATGCTTGTAATCTGCCTTCACTGATCAAGCTTGCCTTAACTGTTCCTGCAAATTGTGTACCTTCCAAGCTTCACGTAGCTTAGACAAATACTGTATATCACAAGACTCCTTTAACCACCCCATACAGATAACACCTCTGACATATGGGTCACTACAGTAATGGCTGCTTCAGAAACATGGAGCTAATCTTGCCCAGTTCAAACTGGTCAAGACCACTTGACCATTCAACTGAGCCTGCTCAAGTGTGTAATGGGTGACCTTTTGACATCTGAGGGCCAAAAGTTCCACCCTCAGATCATGCTAACACCCACATTTTCTGAACATACATCCTCTGAAGAAGCATGTAACTCAGATATACCTGCAGAGAGCAGACATTACCTCACCTTTTTCCTGCCTCCAAACACCTTCACCGGCATCTCTGACTACCCTATACTCTTCATGCACAAATAATCCAAGCCCCTTGCCTTTGGGGAGGTGGATCAGAGATTTGCTCTCCTGTTTCCTCACTTGGCTGCCTCTTGAATAAACCCTTTCTCTGCTGCAAACCTCAGCGTCTCAGCATTAGGCTTTCTGCATATCGGGCAAAGAAACCTGGTTTGGTAACACCAGCAGTTTTTGTCCCACATGTTTAAAAAAAAAAAAAGAAAGCATAGAGAATTCAGAAAAATGTATCTACAGATGTAAAAGCCAAAATTTTGCATGGATTCTATTATGTTCTGTCTACAATCCTCAATTTTGTAATATACAGTTAAGTGCAAGATAATTACAGAATAAAATACATAACCACCTTTCATAATTAAAACCCACAAAATTGACCCTGTTTACCATAAAAGATTTCTCTCATTCAAGATCATCTGAATTAAAAAATTTTTAATTCCCTAATTGTAGCATGCATTTTTTCATTCGTTCAAATTTAAAAGTTTAATATTTTAAAGTCCTCATATGGAAATCATTTGCAATTTGCAAGTGTAAACCTTAAAAAGTTACTTTTACTAAAAGATGTGGATACTGAGCGTATTGGGGTCTGGGCTGGTTAGAAGGGAGGGAGTGGAGAGTACAAGAACTTAGAAGCCAGGACCTCAAGTCAAAATTCTAAAATTAACTTTCCCCAGCCCCAGAAAAAAAATGTCCTTCAAAATCTTTAGCCACGAAGAACTATTTAATAACCATTATTCTCGGTGTATTCCTCTATAAAAATTCCACCACCATCACTCCCACCAAACCTCTAAATCTTTTTTTTTTTTTTTTTACTCCAGGCCAGCAACATGGCTTTTTCCTAAATAAATAAAATTAAATACCAATTACAAAATTTAGAGATTTAAAATACAACCCAATTAATAAAGCCCTCTAAGTAGTCTTAAAACCATTCTTTTCAGTATGTTTGGGAACTATGGACCACACTAGAAATAATAAAATCTGCAACATTTATAATCTGACCTTTAAAAATAATCTAGTTAAGAACAGAGTATTAGCATTGTTTTCTGGATAATTTATTTCTGAAGAGCAAATAACTTCAATGTGTTACAATATCCCCTAACTACTCAGGTTTCCTGCCACTCTCAGCAACACTTTCTTCAAAGTAAATGGTGGAAAAAGAACAATGTAAGTGTTTTGAAAATGAGAAATAAAGTAACTTTATGTTTATATTCTTCTCTTGGGTGGGATATAGCTCTTATAAGTGAATGACTTCAGGGATTTGAAAATAGGAATTTAGAGTTCTTTGGGGATCAGAATATCAATCTATTTCACATAAAGCATACTTAGGGCTCTAGCGATAATGAGGCTATGCAGAGGGTAGGAAGAGATGAAGGAAGTTGTAAAGAAAGTTGCAACTTTGATTAAATAAAACCCAGTTTCTCTAATGTTGGCAATGGTGGGAGAATCACAACTTGGAAGGACAACAGGGCTTTCCAGGCCTAGGCTTCCTTGGCTTTACCTTGAGGTTTTCTCAATAATTACTGACACTACTGTGCTGGCCTTAACCATTTTACATCCTACACCAAGCATCTCTTTCCTTAATACTCCAGAGCATAGCCAAGAAAAGTCTCTCATATTTCAAAAGAATTTATACCAAGACTAGGGGAATACAAAAAGAGGAAGCAACTAGACACCAAGATTAAGATATGGAATTACAAAATCCATTTTGCCCTCTAGAGCTTTTAAGGCTTATCCTCTCCTACTTAGCCAGCCACCACCTAGATGCCATCTTACCACTGTGCATACAGATACTTATGTTTCAGTATCACTCCTTCCTAAAGTCTAGACCCAAGACTGATGCCATTTATTCAAATTTACTTAACATTCTGGAAACAGGCTATGATGTTTCATACTTTTTTGGCATGACACTGCTTCCTTTGGAATATTTTTCCCTGTTCCTACCCACTTACCTGATCCCTTTCTTCACCTTGAGAATTCCAATTCATCCTCTGAGACCCAGTCTAAGCATCTTTCCTCCATGAAGTCTTCTCTGACTACCCTATGTAGAGTCATTCCTTCCTCTAAATTGTATATGCCTCTTACCATATTCCATTGCAATTACTTGTTTATAACTCTGTCTCCATGAGATTAAGCTCACTGACTGAAGGAACCCTGCCTTGTTTAATCTCTGTATTCCGTCTTCCCAGTTCCAGGCAAAGTATTTATTAAGTGTCTAATGTCTGGTTATCTGGATGAATGGTTAAAGGTAGCTCTAATACCTGTCCTTTGGAATGAAATATACAGACTTTGTGATTACTATGTTACTCACAGCGCTTTTTTGTTTACTTCCAGGTTTTAGCTATGTTCCTCATGTTGACATTGCCAAAAGTCTGATTTCTGGATAAGTAGGTTGTTACTGTACCATATAACTTTACAACATATTCTATTCCAACTGTGGCCAAAATGACTAAAACAACACTTTTCCATTAAGAGTTGTGTACTTTTGGGACTTCCATTGTGGTCCAGTGACTAAGACTCTGTGCTTCCAGAGCACAAGGGGGCAAGGGGGCCCGGGTTCAATCCCTGGTCAGGAAACTAGACCCCACATGCCACAACTAAGAGTTCGCATGCTGCAACTAAAGATCCCGCGTGCCACAACAAAGATCTCGCATGCCACAACGAAGATCCTGCATGCCACAACGAAGATCCCGCATGCCCCAACTAAGACCCGGTGCAGCCAAATAAATAAATAAGTATTTTTTAAAAACGAGTTGTGTACTTTTGAGTAAATCAGGTTACATGTGTCCCCTAAACAAGATGTTACTTTTTCCTAACTAAATGTCTTTACGATTCTCTACCTATCTCCTTCCAGTCCCAATATTATATCTAAAACCTTTTTGCAACAGATGTTTAAAACATATGCATATATACTTTGTTTAAATTGATATCACTATTTTCTTTCCACATTAAAACACACACCCATGCCATATTTATCTTTCCATTGTTATAACTTATATCAGTTATGGTTTTTCACTGACTTAATTGCCACAGATTTTAAAGTACATCTAGGTATTTTTCTGATTTTATATTAAGCAAATCTTAAGTAAACTACATTGCAATTGTATCTATGAGAAAGTTCTAGATTTCCAATCTAATGGACAGTAGAGTGACTGTCCTTAAACTTTATTTATCTTTCTACCTCACTTCCTTGTCCACAGTCTTTCTGCTTTCCGTAGACCCCAGGCAATGAGTAAGAGTTGAAATGGTGTTTTTCTGAGGTGAAAGTAATGTTTTCCTAAGCTTCAAATACTGATCTCAAAATCACAAATTAAATAATTGGTACTAAAAATACATATACTTTTTATAATCCTTTCAAAGTTATAAAATCACATTACCTGATTAGACTGTGATAATCTTAGGATGGTAGGGAATTCATCTTTAAACTCATCTATAAGGCCCATGATTGCTTTCTGGATTCCCTCGACTAAGACAAAAAGAAGTTAGGGGGTTAAAAAAAAAAGCTTAACTAAAAATCCCCTAAACATAATTTAAAAGATCATGGAACACTGGGTCCACCTTGGGGATTTAATTCCCAGTTTCCACACCCATATCCCCTTTACAAGAAGATTGTGCATACTTCTTCCAGAAAAGTTCTTCAACACCTGCCCACATATCCACCCAACAGGTTTGACTGCCATGTTGAGTTCTTGCTTGGGTTCCTAGTTCGTGGCAAGCTTACAGGCCTGGGCACTGCTTGTCCTACTCTACCATTAGTGAGGGATGATGGCAGCCCTCCATTCAGGAACACAGGCAAGGACAGAACCTGCAGCTCACTGCAGGGATTCTTTGTTACTTCACAATGGACCTCTGAGAACTTGTTACAGAATCCTCTGAAATCACTCTGGCAGTGAGGAGGAAGAGTGTGTTTGGAGGCACAAGGGGAGGGGAAATGGGACTGAAAAATGAAGCACAATAAGGAGTTCTGCAATATGAATTGAATTTTGTCCCAATTTCTGCAGTGACACTTCAATTACTGGATCACCTGAGAACAAAGCTCCCTTTGAAAAAAGTTGGCATACGCTTTAAAGGAAATGCTTCACATTTGATGCCACGTGGAAGAGAAACACCAGCAGTTAACTCAGAAAGACTTCTGAACAGGTTGTTTTTCCTTCACCCAAATGAGGATCACTAGGTCAGACCCAGGCAAAATCGTGAAGTCTTTGGTTTGCCTTCTTTAAAATCTCAACCTTTTTTTCTTCTTCATCTTTGTCTCTTCTAGTACTCTCCCACTTCAGATGACCATTATTTTCCCCTTATCAAAGATGGGAAGAACTGCATATTATGCAGACTTGATTGACTACCTGGTTATATTTTAGTGTGGATGAGCTGAGTTGGTTAACTCAAATCCCATTTTATTTATTTATTTATTATTTTTTTAAAATAAATTTATTTAATTTATTTATTTTTGGCTGCGTTGGGGCTTTGTTGCTGTGTGCGGCTTTCTCTAGTTGCGGCAAGCAGGGGCTATTCTTCAGTGTGGTGCGCGGGCTTCTCATTGCGGTGGCTTCTATTGTTGGGGAGCACGGGCTCTAGGCACGTGGGCTACAGTAGTTGTGGCTCGCGGGCTCTAGAGCGCAGGCTCAGTAGTTGTGGCGCATGGGCTTAGTTGCTCCGGCTCTAGAGCGCAGGCTCAGCAGTTGTGGCGCATGGGCTTAGTTGCTCCGTGGCATGTGGGATCTTCCCAGGCCAGGGCTCGAACCCGTGTCCCCTGCATTGGTAGGCAGATTCTTAACCACTGCGCCACCAGGGAAGCTCTCAAATCCCATTTTAACTTGAAGCCTTTATATTTAACTGCAGCTAGATGGATTTCTTCGGCAAGCATAAAACTGGCTGCTGGAGGTCTATTTAGGGGAACTGTCCGGGAAAGAGAAATGTTCATCAAAGGATTCCTCTAGATTGTGAAGCCTGCCAGATCCCCAGCTTTCACTTTGTCCTTAGTCCTTGCCTGCCTGAGAATACTCTCCATCACAGCACAACCACCTCTCTGAACCTTAACACAACCTGCTTTCCTCCATCATAAATCTAATGCTTAAGAAAATTATACCCTTAACATTTGGAAAGTGAAATCTATTGCCAGAAAGAATTATTAGACAATGATGAACACACAAACTGGGAGTCTATGAGAAAATGAAAACTTTATTTGTCCTATTAAGATAACTTGGCTATCAGAGTCTACCAGAGTAACACCTGTTAGGACCTGTTCTCTCTGGTCTACTTCTATGTTCTTCACTCCCATCAACTCCCTAATTCTTTTTTCCATCTGCCCACCCTCAATGTCCTAGCTCCCAGTTGTTTCACTCAGTTTTCTTTTCATCCATTCTCACCCTCCTAGGCAGCCTATAAAACTAACAAATCTACAAGAAAAACATATCATGTTAATATTTCCCACACTTCAAGCTTAACTGACTGTTAATTATTCTAACAGAATTCTTTTTGTCTTTTCTTTCTTAATGACCCTCTCTCAGGATGGGGAGTGGTAGAAAAAGGCAGGGGGTGATAAGTAAAAAAATTCCACCTTGCCACACTTAACATTTGTGACCATATCTGATAATGTTTTGGTTTTTATTTAATCATATCTTATACCTATATCCTTACACATCTTACATTATTACAGATAAAGTTAGATGAAATAATGTCAATGGCTATCTTTAGTTGTTATTCTTTACAACTCATAATTGAGTGTTCCATACTTATAAATTCTAATAAGAATCTGAGGCAGTTTGTATGTAGGATGTTTGAAAATTGAATCATTTGAAATGTACTAAGGGAACTTATTCTTTAAAAGTAACTAACCCTAGATAAATTCTTCTATAAGGTAAATTACCATCTTTTTCCCACGAAAAATAAATACCTGCTATGTATCTTGTAAATACAGATTTTCAAAGATGTTTCAAAATAGATATAACATTTTGCTTCTCCTTAAAAATTATTTAATAACTATATTCTACAGTTCCAGTTGGGTACCATTAGTATGGTACCCAACCATATTAATGGATGGAAAGACCGATGAAAGTCCTCAAATAGTTACAGTAAAATGACAGGCCACACAGGGAACAGAATTAGCAACATTGGCATTGCTACCCAACTTTGGGAACTGCTGAGGTTCATTAGATGGTAGGAAGCTGGGAAGCAGATTTGTTGTCGTCTGTTTCCTGCATCACAATATAAACTTCATGAGCTCAGGGTCTTTGGTTGGCTCAAGGCTATATTCCCAGGAAATATTTTTGTAAAATTGTAAAAGCATTATCTAAATATTGGGCCTCTTTTTTAAAATTAATTAATTAATTAATCTATTTATTTATTTTTGGCTGTGTTGGGTCTTCGTTGCTGCATGCAGGCTTTCTCTAGTTGCGGTGAGCAGGGGCTACTCTTCGTTGTGGTGTGCAGGCTTCTCATTGCGGTGGCTTCTCTTGTTGTGGAGCGTGGGCTCTAGGCACATGGGCTTCAGTAGTTGTGGGCTCTAGAGTGCAGGCTCAGTAGTTGTGGCGCACGGGCTTAGTTGCTCCGCGGCATGTGGGATCTTCCCGGACCAGGGCTCGAACCCATGTCCCCTGCATTGGCATGTGGATTCTTAATCACTGCACCACCAGGGAAGTCCCTTTGGGCTTTAATATAATTCCCCCTTACCATGAGCCAGAACTCCTCGAAGAAATAGCTGACATCAGTCTGCAGCAGCAGAAGTACAAGATGAAGCAGGGAGATCTCAGGCCAGAAAGGAAGAAAGCTTTTTGAAGATTAATGGGGTCCTATTAGGAGGACACAGAAGGCAGCTGGAAGGAGTTACGAAGGCCTCCTTTACAATGGAAGACTCAGGCCATGTGAATGTTCACTGCTGCACTAACTGTAATATCAAGAAATTGCAAGCAACCCAAACATCCATTCTTCAACTACAGAATTAATAAATCAATTATAATATACCCATAATGGTTACTCTACAGCAGTAAACATGAACGAATTACAGCTACATGCAACATCATGAATAAATCTCAGTAATAATTTTGAATGAGAAAAAGCAACATACAGAGAAAAAAGCAGAGCATGATTTCATTTATATGAAGTTCAAAAACACTCAAAACTAGGCAATATATTAGGAGTACACATATATGTGGCAAAATAGAGACAAAAACCAAGGGAACCACAAACATAAAATTCAGGATAGTGGTTACTACTTCTGAGAGAAGAATGAAGAGATGGGGTTGGACAAGGCCACATAAGGATTTTGAAGGTAATGGTAGTGTAATTTTTCTAAAACTTAATCATGTATACGGGTATCGAAGGACTATAATCTTTATCCCTTACAACGATATATAAATATATCTTCTCAATATTTAATAAAAACAATGAAAGGACATAACCTGTTGAACAAATTGCTGTAACAACTTTGGTAAAAAATTGTCATTAAAAGCTATTCCAGTAATAATGGTAAAGGGACTTTTTTCATTCATTCGATATTTACTGAGCACCTACTATGTGTCATCATTGTTCAGCACTGGGAATAGGGTAGTGAATAAAATAGACAAAAACCGGGCTTCCCTGGTGGCACAGTGGTTGAGAATCTGCCTGCCAATGCAGGGGACACGGGTTCGAGCCCTGGTCTGGGAAGATCCCACATGCCGCGGAGCAACTAGGCCCGTGAGCCACAACTACTGAGCCTGCGCGTCTGGAGCTTGTGCTCCACAACAAGGGAGGCCGCGATAGTGAGAGGCCTGCGCACCACGATGAAGAGTGGCCCCCGCTCACCGCAACTAGAGAAAGCCCTCGTACAGAAACGAAGACCCAACACAGCCAAAAATAAATAAATAAATAAATAAAATTAAAAAAATAAAAATAGACAAAAACCCTTGCTCTACTGGAACTTACATCCAGCGGAACAGAATCAAACTATTTGCTATTTTCTATGGACCTAGAAAAGCCATTTCTTTCATTAGTAACTTGCTCAGGTTTTGAGGTGAATGTTTCACAACTATATTCTATATAACATGTGAAAAAACTAACTATATATAATATAAAATATTCTTCTGATTGAAAAGATCTTATTTTAGGCTTAGAAAAGTTTATGTTACAAATCTATGTTTTAGATGAAAATCTTTCTTTTCTTACATCTCCCTCATCAAATCTGTAGTCATAACCAGAAATAAGAGTTTTTGAGCAGCTACGTATCTTCTGATAGACATCTCCACTTTGGAAACAGGCAATCTAAAATTGAAGCCTTTCAAGCAAAGCAATATTAAACACATTTAAGTATCCATAGTCCACATATTTTTATGGCCTTTGGTTAGAGTCTCAGACTTATCTGCTTTATGCTGTAACCTCTGCCAGGCATGACTAAAAATATGGATTTTGTATTTTGGTCCCTTCCCTTATAGACATAGAATGTATAGCTTAATTGCCTAGATACTTAAGCAGCTCTCCCTGGTCAAACCAATAATATTCAAACATAATGAAAAAGAAAACCAGTGAATTCCATATAATTCTATATAATTATAAAAAAGAAAATTGTTATGTTCACTCAAAGGAGCTAAAAATGAAAAACACTGAAGGATGCAGTCCACTCTTTCTTTGACCCAACAGTTTGACAGCAAGTTGATGACACATCTTTAAAGCTGAGCCCAGACAAGATATAATTCACCATATGCATATTTATGTAAACTTACCATGAGACTACATTTATGTTCAGCCAGTACCAACCAATCTTAAGTATTTCTAAGGTATTTGTACAAAAATATTCTTACAAGTTAAAAGTGTGATAAATTATACAATTATAATAACAATGCCCTTTATTTTAAAATGAAGTCCTCTTGACCAATGATTCACATTGCATCTGCCTAATTTGTAGTTATTATTCAATTTTCACACGAACAAGTCAATAAAGCCCAAAACTAAACATGTCTAATATGCGTTATCTAGGCAATTAGAAGATTGGGAAATCAAGCTTTGTTTTTCTTTTAAAGGATGTAGTAAAGCCAGATTATTTTCAGATTCTATTTACATTAAGAAAACAGGATGGTTTTGTGGACCGTACATAAGTATTACTATCTCTCTACAAATGACGAACCAGGCTCTGAGGAATTTAGAAAGTATCCCCAAACCAGGAAGTGGCAGAGCAAGGACTCTTGTCTAGATTCCCTTTCAAAATTTTGAATTCTCCTCACCAGCATATGGTCTCTCTTAGATGGAGTGAGTGACTTTCAAGAGCAGAAAGAAAAATGAGAGAATAACAATAGGCGAAACACTGTAAAATGGTCTAAGAAATTTAGAAAAAGGTTCAGATGATCAGAAATTCTATTATGGAAGGCTTTCACCTTCTCAATCAAAATCTGAGTGTCCACTGTATACCAGGGACCTGGAACACAAAAATGAACAGAAAAAGTCCTTGATCTAAATAAAGGGCCAGGCAATATAAAACAAACACTTCCAGGGCTTCCCTGGTGGCGCAGTGGTTGAGAGTCTGCCTGCCAATGCAGGGCACACGGGTTCGAGCCCTGGTCTGGGAAGATCCCACATGCGGCAGAGCAACTAGGCCCGTGAGCCACAACTACTGAGCCTGCGCATCTGGAGCCTGTGCTCTGCAACAAGAGAGGCCGCGATAGTGAGAGGCCCGCGCACCGCGATGAAGAGTGGCCCCCGCTTGCCGCAACTAGAGAAAGCCGTCGCGCAGAAACGAAGACCCAACACAACCAAAAATAAATAAATAAATAAATAAATAAAGGAGTTCCTTAAAAAAAAAAAAAAAAAAAAACTTCCAAAAAAATTACAATAAAATATTATAAAAGCAGTAACACAAAGTGCTCTATGCAAGCAAGAGAAAGGGCGCCAACGTTGGGTGGCCAAAGTCTGAAAAGATTTTATTTGAGAAACACGTCAGACACTGTGCAAGAAACTGGGGAGAGTGATAAATAAAACAGATGGTATTGCCACTCTCATGGAGCTTGCATTACAGTAAGAGAAGAGACAGCAAATAAATGAGGTCATCCCATGTAGTAATAAAGGCCATAATGGAAATTAAACTGAGCAACTTATAGAGACAACTGGGCCACCACTTTCAGTTGGAATGTCAAGGAAGAACACTTGAGACAACGAGAAACGCCTGAGAAGTCAGGGGTGTATGCCGCTTCCAATCGTTATCACTTAATCTCTGGGGCAAAATCATTAAGTTTTTTAAAAATCAGCACCAGGATTTCCCTGGTGGCACAGTGGTTAAGAATCTGCCTACCCACATGGTTTTGGTAGAAGGACATGCTCTCACTCCCTCCTGTGAGAACACCAGAATCACAACTAACTGCTGAACGATCATCGACAGGAAGACACTGGAACTCACCAAAAAAGATACCTCACATCCAAAGACAAAGGAGAAGCCACAATTAGACAGTAGGAGGGGTGCGATCACAATAAAATCAAATCCCATAACTGCTGGGTGGGTGACTCACAAACTGGAGAACATTTATACCACAGAAGTCCACCCACTGGAGTGAAGGTTCTGAGCCCCATGTCAGGCTTCTGAACCTGGGGATCCGGCAATGGGAGGAGGAATTCCTAGAGAACCAGACCTTGAAGGCTAGTGGGATTTGATTGCAGGACTTTGACAGGACTGGGGGAAACAGAGACTCCACTCTTGGAGGGCACACACAAAGTAGTGTGCGCATTGGGACCCAGGGGAAGGAGCAGTGACCCCATAGGAAACTGAACCAGAACTACCTGCTAGTGTAGGAAGGTCTACTGCAGAGGTGGGGGATGGCTCTGTGTCACCGTGAGGACAAGGACACTGGCAGCAGAAGTTCTGGGAAGTACTCCTTGGTGTGAGCCCTCCCAGAGTCTGCCATTAGCCCCATCAAAGAGCCCAGGTAGGCTCCAGTGTTGGGTTGCCTCAGGCCAAACAACCAACAGGGAGGGAACCCAGACACACCCATCAGCAGTCAAGTGGATTAAAGCTTTACTGAGCTCTGCCCACCAGAGCAACAGCCAGTTCTACCCACCACCAGTCCCTCCCATCAGGAAACTTGCACAAGCCTCTTAGATAGCCTCACCCACCAGAGGGCAGACAGCAGAAGCAAGAAGAACTACAATCCTGCAGCCTGTGGAACAAAAACCACATTCACAGAAAGATAGACAAGATGAAAAGGCACAGGGCTATGTATCAGATGAAGAAATAAGATAAAACCCCAGAAAAACAACTAAATGAAGTAGAGATAGGCAACCTTCTAGAAAAAGAACTCAGAATAATGATAGAGGAGATGATCCAGGACCTTGGAAAAAGAATGGAGGCAAAGATCGAGAAGATGCAAGAAATGTTTAACAAAGACCTAGGAGAGTTAAAAAACAAACAAACAGAGATGAACAATACAATAACTGAAATGAAAACTACACTAGAAGGAATCAATAGCAGAACAACTGAGACAGAAGAACGGATAAGTGACCTAGAAGACAGAATGGTGGAATTCACTGCTGTGGAACAGAAGAAAAAAGAATGAAAAGAAATGAACACAGCCTAAGAGACCTCTGGGACAATATTAAATGCAACAACATTCGCATTATAGGGGTCCCAGAAGGAGAAGAGAGAGAGAAAGGACCCAAGAAAATATTTGAGGAGATTATAGTCGAAAACTTCCCTAATATGGGAAAGGAAATAGCCACCCAAGTCCAGGAAGCACAGAGAGTCCCATACAGGATAAACCCAAGGAGAAACACACCAAGACACATAGTAATCAAGCTGGCAAAAATTAAAGACAAAGAAAAATGATTGAAAGCAAAAAGGGAAAACGACAAATAACATACAAGGGAACTCCCATAAGGTTAACAGCTGATTTCTCAGCAGAAACTCTACAAGCCAGAAGGGAGTGGCATGATATACTTAAAGTGATGAAAGGGAAGAACCTACAACCAAGATTACTCTACCTGGCAAGGATCTCATTCAGATTCAATGGAGAAATCAAAAGCTTTACAGACAAGCAAAAGCTAAGAGAAATCAGCACCACCAAACCAGCTCTACAACAAATGCTAAAGGAACTTCTCTAAGTGGGAAACACAAGAGAAGAAAAGGACCTACAAAAACAAACCCAAAACAATTAAGAAAATGGTCATAGGAACCTACATATCGATAATTACCTTAAACGTGAATGGATTAAATGTTCAAACCAAAAGACACAGGCTTGCTGAATGGATACAAAAACAAGACCCATATATATGCTGTCTACAAGAGACCCACTTCAGACCTAGGGACACATACAGACTGAAAGCGAGGGGATGGAAAAAGATATTGCATGCAAATGGAAATCAAAAGAAAGCTGGAGTAGCAATACTCATATCAGATAAAATAGACTTTAAAATAAAGAATGTTACAAGAGAGAAGGAAGGACACTACATAATGATCAAGGGATCAATCCGAGAAGAAGATATAACAATTATAAACATATATGCACCGAACATAGGAGCACCTCAATACATAAGGCAACTAAGAGCTATAAAAGACGAAATCAACAGTAACACAATAATAGTGGGGGACTTTAACACCTCACTTACACCAATGGACAGATCATCCAAAATGAAAATTAATAATGAAACACAACCTTTAAATGACACAATAGACCACATAGATTTAATTGATATTTATAGGACATCCCATCCAAAAACAGCAGATTACACTTTCTTCTCAAGTGCACACGGAACATTCTCCAGGATAGATCACATCTTGGGTCACAAATCAAGCCTCAGTAAATTTAAGAAAACTGAAATGATATCAAGCATCTTTTCTGATCACAATGCTATGAGATTAGAAATCAATTACAGGGGAAAAAACGTAAAAAACACAAGCACATGGAAGCTAAACGAGATGTTACTAAATAACCAAGGGATCACTGAAGAAATCAAAGAAGAAATCAAAAAATACCTAGAGGCAAATGACAATGAAATCACGACGATCCAAAACCTATGGGATGCAGCAAAAGCAGTTCTAAGAGGGACGTTTATAGCTATAGAAGCCTACCTCAAGAAACAAGAAAAATCTCAAATAAACAATCTAACCTTACACCTAAAGGAACTAGAGAAAGAAGAACAAACAAAACCCAAAGTTAGCAGAAGGAAAGAAGTCATAAAGATCAGACCAGAAATAAATGAAATAGAAACAAAGAAAACAATAGCAAAGATCAATAAAACTAAAACCTGGTTCTTGAGAAGATAAACAAAATTGATAAACCATTAGCTAGGCTCATCAACAAAAAGAGGAAAAGGACTCAAATCAATAAAATTAGAAATGAAAAAGGAGAAGTTACAACAGACACCGTGGAAATACAAAGCAACCTAAGACACTACTACAAGCAACTCTACGCCAATAAAATGGAAAACCTGGAAGAAATGGACAAATTCTTAGAAAGGTATAACCTTCCAAGACTGAACCAGGAAGAAATAGAAAATATGAACAGACCAATCACAAATAATGAAATTGAAACTGTGATTAAAAAATCTCTCAACAAACAAAAGTCCAGGACCAGATGGCTTCACAGGTGAATTCTATCAAACATTTAGAGAAGAGCTAACACCCATCCTTCTCAAACTCTTCCAAAAAATTGCAGAGGAAGGAACACTCCCAAACTCATTGTATGAGGCCACCACCACCCTGATACCAAAACCCGACAAAGATACTACAAAAAAAGAAAATTACAGACCAATATCATTGATGAATATAGATGCAAAAATCCTCAACAAACTACTAGCAAACAGAATCCAACAACACATTAAAAGGATCATACACCATGATCAAGTGGGATTTATCCCAGGGATGCAAGAATTCTTCAATATATGCAAATCAATCAATGTGATACAGCATATTAACAAACTGAAGAATAAAAACCATATGATCATCACAATAGATGCAGAAAAAGCTTTTGAAAATTCAACACTGATTTATGACAAAAACTCTCCAGAAATGGGCATAGAGGGAACCTACCTCAACATAATAAAGGCCATATAGGACAAACCCATAGCAAACATCATTCTCAATGGTGAAAATATGAAAGCATTTCCTCTAAGATCAGGAACAAGACAAGGATGTCCACTCCCGCCACTAGTATTCAACATAGTTTTGGAAGTCCTAGCCATGGCAATCAGAGAAGAAAAAGAAATAAAAGGAATACAAATTGGAAAAGAAGAAGTAAAACTGTCACTGTTTGCAGATGACATGATACCATACATAGAGAATCCTAAAGATGCCACCAGAAAACTACTAGAGCTAATCCATGAATTTGGTAAAGTTGCAGGATACAAAATTAATGCACACAAATCTCTTGCATTCCTATACACTAATGATGAAATATCTGAAAGAGAAATTAAGGAAACACTCCCATTTACCACTGCAACAAAAAGAATAAAATGCCTAGGAATAAACCTACCTAGGGAGACAGAAGACCTGTATGCAGAAAACTATAAGACACTGATGAAAGAAATTAAAGATGATACCAACAGATGGAGAGATATACCATGTTCTTGGATTGGAAGAATCAATATTGTGAAAATGACTATACTACCCAAAGCAATCTATAGATTCAGTGCAATCCCTATCAAATTACCAATGGCATCTTTTACGCAACTAGAACAAAAAACCTTAAAATTTGTATGGAGACACAAAAGACCCCGAATAGCCAAAGCAGTCTTGAGGGAAAAAAACGGAGCAGGAGGAATCAGACTCCCTGACTTCAGACTATACTATAAAGCTACAGTAATCAAGACAATATGGTACTGGCACAAAAACAGAAACATAGATCAATGGAACAAGATAGAAAGCCCAGAGATAAACCCACGCACCTATGGTCAACTAATCTATGACAAAGGAGCCAAGGATATACAATGGAGAAAAGACAGTCTCTTCAATAAGTGGTGCTGGGAAAACTGGACAGCTACATGTAAAAGAATGAAATTAGAACACTCCGTAACACCATACACAAAAATAAACTCAAAATGGATTAGAGACCTAAATGTAAGACCGGACACTATAAAACTCTTAGAGGAAAACAGAGGAAGAACACTGTTTGGTATAAATCACAGCAAGATCTTTTTTGATCCACCTCCTAGAGTAATGGAAATAAAAACAAAAATTAACAAATGGGACCTAATGAAACCTCAAAGCTTTTGCACACCAAAGGAAACCATAAACAAGACGAAAAGACAACCCTCAGAATGGGAGAAAATATTTGCAAACGGATCAATGGACAAAGGATTAATCTCCAAAATATATAAACAGCTCATGCAGCTCAATATTAAAAAAACAAACAACCCAATCCAAAAATGGGCAGAAGACCTAAATAGACATTTCTCCAAAGAAGACATAATAGATGGCCAAGAAGCACATGAAAAGCTGCTCAACATCACTAATTATTAGAGAAATGCAAATCAAAACTTCAATGAGGTATCACCTCACACCAGTTAGAATGGGCATCATCAGAAAATCTACAAACAACAAATGCTGGAGAGGGTGTGGAGAAAAGGGAACCCTCTTGCACTGTTGGTGGGGATGTAAACTGATACAGCCACTATGGAGAACAGTATGGAGGTTCCTTAAAAAACTAAAAATAGAACTACCGTAGGACCCAGCAATCCCGTTACTGGGCATATACCCTAAGAAAACCATCATTCAAAAAGAGTCATGTACCACAATGTTCATTGCAGCTCTATTTACAATAGCCAGGACATGGAAGCAACCTAAGTGTCCATCAACAGATGAATGGATAAAGAAGATGTGGCACATATATACAATGGAATATTACTCAGCCATAAAAAGAAATGAAATCGAGTTTTTAAAGTGAGGTAGATGGACTTAGAGACTGTCATACAGAGTGAAGTCAGAAAGAGAAAAACAAATACCGTATGCTAACACATATATATGGAATCTGAAAAAAAAAAAAAAGGTTCTGAAGAACCTAGGGGCAGGACAAGAATAAAGATGCAGACGTAGAGAATGGACTTGAGGACACAGGGAGGGGGAAGGGTAAGCTGGGACGAAGTGAGAGAGTGGCATGGACATATATACACTACCAAATGTAAAATAGATAACTAGTGGGAAGCAGCTGCATAGCACAGGGAGATCAGCTCGGTGCTTTGTGTCCACCTAGAGGGGTGGGATAGGGAGGGTGGGAGGGAGACGCAAGAGGGAGGAGATATGGGGATATATGTATATGTATAGCTGATTCACTTTGTTATACAGCAGCAACTAACACACCATTGTAAAGCAATTATACTCCAATAAAGATGCTAAAAAATAAATAAATAAATAAAGCAAATGAGAGAATTCAAAAAAAAAAAAAGAATCCACTTGGCAATGCAGGGGTCACGGGTTTGCCCTGGTCTGGGAAGATCCCACATGCTGCAGAGCGACTACGCCCGTGCACCACAACTATTTAGCCTGCACTCTAGAGCCCGCAAGCCACAACTACTGAGGCCCTGCACCACAGCTACTGAAGCCCGCGCGCCTAGAGCCCATGCTTCGCAATAAGATAAGTCACGGCAATGACAAGCCCGTTCACTGCAACGAAGAGTAGCCCCCGCTGGCACAACTAGACAAAGCCCGCGCGCAGCAAGGAAGACCCAACGCAGCCAAAAAACAAATAAATAAAATTTAAAAATAAATTAATAAAATAAACTAAAAACTCAGCACCTTTATTCTACATAGTTTACCTTCAGACTAATAGCATAACTTCTCCATAACTCAAAATCTCTTGATTCCATTTTCATCCTTCCCCAGTATAAAAAAGAAGAAAAATCTCTTTCTTTTTAATCAACAGGGCTGCCCTCAGCCAGGCTGGCCCCAGCAGCAGCCTGGTACTCACTGCCCTGAGGGCTGTCCTCACCTTGGCCAGCTCTCCGGGAAGTGCAGGTTCCGATGAGGCTGCTGCGCTCCCGGTGCACCTCAAGCACGGGCAGGTGGGCAGGTTGGCAGGCGGAGGCCACCAACTCACGCTGGCGTTCAGCCACTACCGCTGCATCTCCCCGGGGCCCTCGCTGGCCTCGGGGCTTCAGCCTTCGCCTCCACCGCAGCCTCTCTGACCCAGCTGCAAATGGGCACACTAACCCCCGACTACTACCACTTCTCTGTGACGGAGACCGTTGGGCCGGTTCTCATAGGCCCCGCGGCACGTGCCCTGACGTGTGACGTCAACGCGTCACACACGGGGCGTAGCAAAGCCGGGTGTGGGGTGAGGAAGCCTGGGATAGATTTCAGGCGCCGGGACCCGGAGGTTCGCGAACCGCTGGCGTCGGTATTCCAGTACTCTGCGCCTGTCCAAACGTACCCCCAGGGCCGTTTATGGCGCAGGCACCGAGCGGTTGTCTTGGCTTCTCCTCCACTTCACCCCTCCCCCAACTTTGCATGCCCTTTTGGGGACTGAAATGCCAACCCAGAGAACTGCACTTCTGCCTAAAATCAGAGACACTCAGGCCCCAGGGGTTTGGAACTGCCTGTGGAGAAGAGCAAATGGTGCTGAGTGCGGTTGATTCATTTGTGATGAAAACGCGGGCTCTAGTGATGGGGGTCCTGCCATACATCATTTTGAAGAAAATGGATGGTAGTTTTAGGGAGAAAGCCCAAGAATAGTATCAGCAGAAAGATTTAATCCCAGGAGCTAACACTTTAATTTTTGTCAACCCAGTAACCTTTATTTTTCAGAGGTTTCTTCACTCTCAGTCCACTCCCCAACCTAAAGTATCAAGTTTTTGTTAAATTACACCAGTAGTAATTTTGGAAAAGTCATAAAAGAAAATAATGTAGTATGATGTGATGTGAATAAGGCACCCCAGGATTAGAAGTCAAGAGACCCTGGGATATTAGTGTCAGGCTTGATCTGACTACCTGTAGGAACTACCAGTCACTTAATCCCTCAGCTCAAACTTATTAATCAGTAAAGTGAGGGAGTTGAAATAGAGATCTTCAAAATGTTGAGAGTGTCTGACCTTAGCAACTCTGATACATTATCACAGATAATCACTACATGTTTTTGCAGCTGTAATTTCCCCAGAATGAAAACCAAAAATTAGGGCACAGTGCAGGGAAAACCAGGACGTACCTATAAAATATTGGCAAGAAAAAAAAAAAAAGAACAATTCTCAGTCAAAGTGAAATCTCTAAAGTTTAGTTCATTAAACCATATGGTTTTAAAAATATAAAAACGAATACATTTCAAAACTTGCCATTCTTGGTTTGTATACAGAAAGCAGGCTGTTGCTAAAATTCTTCAATGCTTAAAGTAGCAAACAGGAAGAAGACAGATATTTCGATCTCCCTGTTCCTTAGATCTTGCAACTTTCTTTTGTTACCAGCCAAAGTTTTCTCTTCCCTTTACTTTCTCAGCTTTCTTACTTCCTCTTTAGGTTAATCCTTTGCCTTCTGGCCCTGTGGGGGATTTTCTTTAAAGTCTCCTCACCACCTCTAAGCCTTTTCTCAGTCTTCACCCTTTTCAAGCTTTATAGTAGCTGATGCTATTGATCGCCCATAATTCTTAAGATAGCCTTTTTTCATAAGATAATTTCCTATTTTATTTACCTGGATATTCTCTGTGTCTTCTCTCCCTTCTTCCTCTCCCTTTTTCTCCACACTCCAAAGTCTCCTGCTTTATCCTTTTTTTCATTAAACTCTTTTCCATGGCAATCACATCTGAACATTGGCTTAAATTATTATTTCTTGGTAGAAACTTCACAAATCCCTAACTCTGATACTATTCTTTGTTCAGAGTTTTCAAAATACCTACCGAACAAAATAATAATAAAATCACCAATTATTGAATGCTGACAATCTAAGCACTTAATATATTGAATAAATATTATTAAATTTTCAAAAATGAAGTATTCACAGATATGTGATTAATATACAGTATATTGAGTACTTTTTAGTCTTGTTATCACACCCAGTGTATAGATACATGTGACAAAGGCTACTATATTTCAATATGCATTTGTGTATCTTGTAATGCTATTATAAATACTATTGTTTGGGGGAAAAGAGTTTATAGCTATGCATAATAATAAAAATGTAGTGAGATGAGTGGTATTGTTTTCATTGTTTGCAAATCTCCCTAATGTCTAGTTTCATAGAAGACATCTGATTTCTCATATCTGCTTCTGAATTTAACCTGTTGAAGTACATTGTTTTGGTTGACATACATGAAGAAAACCCAGCCTTACACAGACATGTATTTGTGGAGGGAGTATTTTAATAGTCTTTCCTGATAATTGTGGATATTCTTCTTTAGTCTTATACCAGCATTCAGCAAGTGATAATTTCTTAAAGGTGAGTTGCAATGTAGAAACCATATACTCTTGTTACATTAAAATTTATTGGTCTGTCTTGCACTTTGAATCAATCATTTACTAATGCATGACTTTGTAACATCATGTATTGATCATTTGAGTAATATTGGTTCTCTGAGTTATGCAAATCTTCCATTGATACGTTGCATTAGTTTCATTATACAACAACCTCCCTGCCTCCCTCTAAAAAAAAAAAAAAAACACTTTGTTAATATCACCACCATGCTTACCAGAAAAGCCTTTAAGTTTGGGGGACTTGTTGTATTAGTTATCTACTATTGCATAGCAAATTATCCCAAGTTAGCAACTTAAAACAACAAACTTTTATTATCTCACAGTTTCTGTGGGTCAGGAATCTAGGAGAGGCATAGCTGGGTAGTTCTGGCTCCAAGTCTTTCAAGAGGTTGCAGTCAAGCTGTTGGCTGGGCTGCAGTCATTTAAAAGTGCAACTGAGAGACAATCTACTTACAAACTCATTCAACGTGCTGCTTGGCAGGCTTCAGAAGATCTACTTCCAAGTTCATTCACATGGTTGCTTGCAAGCCTCAGTTCCTTGCCATGTGGGCCTCTCCATGGGCTGCTTGAGTCTCGTTATGACAGGGCAGCTGGCTTCCCTTTCCCAGGGATAAAAGAGAGAGAGAGACACACACACACACAGAGAGAGAGAGAGAGAGAAAGAGAATAAGAGAGCCAACCCAAGACAGAAGCCACAGTCATTTCATAGACTAATGTCAATATGATAGCTCATCACTTCAGCCATGTTCTGTTCACTAGAAATGGTCCAGGCCAAACTCAACGGGAGGGAAGCTAAGCTCCACCTCTTGAGGGGAGCTGGATCAAAGAATGTGGAGACATTAGCTACAAAAACACCACAAGTTGTCAAACTCATGATGCCGGATGCAAGTTCTTCCCAAATTATAATTTTTCCTTTAAAGCTCAAGCTTATCATCGGCAACAAACACTGTCAGTTGTTTTTCTCGAAATGACAGGCTTCTTTCATTTTTGAGAAAATACCTTGCCAAACATTCAACTCTCTATAACCATAGTTTTTCTGTCATTCTTTCAAGTGAAAATGATCTTCTGTGAGAAAGGAGCAACTTTAGCTCACGACTCCAGCAAGTATACTATTGCTTTTCCTTGGGGTAATCATATATTTCAGTATGCACAGAAAAGCTTTATGCATACTTCCTATTAAATCACACAAAATATTAAAATGATGTATACGCAAGGGTAAATATTTAATGAAATTAATCATTTTTATTGCTTCATCTTAGGTAAAACTGACTTTTGGTGGGGTACAGACTAGACTACTCAGAACTTCTGACTAGGAAAATCATTGTAGGAGCAGGTAAATCAAGAAAAGCTTCAAGGAAAAAGGTGTATATTGACATTGGGTGGGAGCTACTTTAAGACTGGCAGCGAGGAGGAAAGGTGGGAGAGGAAAATAAGCAAAAACAGTGGGACTGGAATGAGATGGGCATGTTATGTTCAAGAACGAAGGGAAAGAAGGCTAATTGGGGAGCAAGCTGTGGACTTGATATAGGCACCTGTGAAGGGAAACAGCCTGAGAGCCTCATAAAATAGACCCCACCTGAAGGGGCAGTGTGAGAGGAGGACTATCGGAAGTCCAAGGGCTTCTCAGGATTGTTAGCTACCGGGAAATGCAGCGGGAGGGTCCCAGCAGGCTTCCATCAGACACAGAATCACCTTTGACTATTCTATTTCCCACTCCTGAGGGCACCAATGCTAGTCAAAACCATACAGTTAAATAAGAGCTTTTCCCCATCTTATCTTTTCTCCTTCCCTCTTGCATCTTTGAAAGGGCCAAAAACAGCAACCGATGAGAGAAAAGGGGTACTGAGAAGAGGAAGAGCAGCTTACCACAGCTGCCTCCTTTCTCCACTGTAGACTTCCAAGCCTGGCACAAAACAGGTATGGAAGGGAAGAAGTTTTAAACGGAATGAGATTAGAGTTTGGATTCTTATCCTGGACTGGACTCTAATTACTAAAAAGAGACTACTATTACCTGAGAGCAAACACAAAACTAAAAATCTACCTGAGGGCTTCCCTGGTGGCACAGTGGTTAAGAATCCGCCTGCCAATGCAGGGGACACGGGTTCGAGCCCTGGTCTGGGAAGATCCCACATGCCGCGGAGCGACTAGGCCCGTGAGCCACAATTGCTGAGCCTGCGCATCTGGAGCCTGTGCTCCGCAACGGGAGAGGCCGCGATAGTGAGAGGACCACGCACCGCGATGAAGAGTGGCCCCCGCTCGCCGCAACTGGAGAAAGCCCTCGCACAGAAACGAAGACCCAACACAGCCAAAAATAAATAAATAAATAATAAATAAATAAATAATTTAAAAAAAAAATCTACCTGAGAATTCAAGGAAGTAGAGGTGGAGCACAGTGAGCTGCACAAATTGACAGTGCAAGTTTGAAGGACAGTGGACAAAAAGAGAGTTGCTTTCAGCTTGCACCCTAATAAGTTCACCTCCTGTAACGAAGTGGTTACAATAACTATTTATTGAGCACTTATTTTTGCAGGCTGAGGTTCTGCTGGCCATGTTTCAATGAATGGCCAAGATGTATTTATGTTTAGGAGAATGGTGTTTTCAGAGTGATTGGAACCAGGCTACCCAGAGTTCACATCCTAGCTCTGCTACTTAAAAAATGTGACATTGTTAATCTCTTGAACTCTGTTTCTTCATCTCTAAAATGAAAATAAGTAATGCCTACCTCACAGGGTTGTGGTGAAGAGTGAAGGAGGTAATATAGGTGCCATTACACAGCGCCTGGTACATAGTGAGCGCTCAATAAGTGGTAGCAACGATTATGATCTTTTTTTTTAAAATTGGAGTATAGTTGTCTTACAATGTTGTGTTAGTTTCTACTGTACAGCAAAGTGAAGTAGAGTTCCCTGTGCTATACAGCAGGTTCTTATTAGTTATCTATTTTATACATATTAGTGTATATATGTCAATCCCTATCTCCTGTTGACCTTTGAGCATTTGGATCCAGCCAGACCTGAAACAAACTCTACTCCTGGACTTTTCAGTTAAGTGAGCCAAAAAAATTCCCCCCTTTTTGGCTATGTGTATAGTGATCTACTACTGTGTAACAAGTTACCCCCAAACTTTGTGGCTTTAAACAACAACATTTAGTATCACAGTGTCTATGGGTGAGGAATCTAGGGGTGGCATCTCTGGGTCCCCTGGCTCACAGCCCTCATGCAATTACATAAAGATGTTAGCTTAGGCTGCTTCAACTCAAAGCTTGAGTGAGAAAGGGTCTCCTTCCAAGCTCACTTCTTGTGGCAGACTTCAGTTCCTGATGGGCTGTTGGATTGAGATCCTCAGTTCTTTGCTCTCTGTTGGTCAAAGGTGGCCCTCAGTTCCTTGCCATGTGGGCCTCTCCATAGGGTAGCTCACAATGTGGCAGCTGGCTTCCACCAGAGCAAGCAACACAGAAGCCAGAGTCTTTTATCACTAAATTTTTTTTTAAACATCTTTATTAGAGTATAATTGCTTTACAATGGTGTTAGTTTCTGCTTTATAACAAAGTGAATCGATCATCATGATCTTAGTCAGTGTAGTGACCAAAAATATTAGTTTAGAAAAATTTACCAGCTATTAGCATGTGAGCTAGATTGAAAGTGAGTCAAGATTAGGATCCGGGAGAAAAATTAGGAACATTGAATAATAAAATGAGGCTAGAGCGGTAAACATAGGGATGAAAAAGAGGTGAATAGACAAATATAAGGAATATTTGAGAGGAAAATGAACGTAAGAAGTACCTGCTTAGATATAATATGGTAAATAAAGGAGAAGGAAGAGTCAAAAGCAGCTTAAATTTTTAAAGCTTGGTTAGATGGGAGAATAATAGAAATGGAAGAAATAGAGCCATGGCAGAATGAGCATAATTGGGTGAGTAAGAGTGGTGGGAAGAAAATATTTGTTTTGTTACATTTCAAATTTAGGTGACAGTGGGACTTCCAAGTGCAAATATCCTATAGATACGTGGAAAGTCATTTATTTATTTATTCATCTGTCTTGAGAGGCTACTTAGATTCAGACACCATGCTAGGCTCTAGTGAGAACAACCTGGTAAAGAGTTGGAGTTTAAATGAGACATCTGGACCAGACAGACAGACTTGGGGGCCTTCATCATAGAGCTGTTCCCCGAAACCATGAGTATTAATCAATTTTCTAATGGAGTGTGTCAAGAGGAGATAATTTCTGGGTATATTCACAGTTAAGGAGACACAAGAAATGGCATATGGGTGAGAAATAATCAGGATCACATGTTGTAATTATTTTTATATTAAATTTTAACCATCTACAGTTTATAAATATTTAATTATGACCAAAAAAAAAAGGAGTTTTATAGTAGCTGTTCATATTTTTTAAACTCTTTATCTTGGAATAATCATCGATTCACAGGAATTTGAAAAAATAGTAGAAAGGTTCCATTTGCCCTTCACCCAGTTTCCCCTAATGACTACATCTTACATAGCTATAGTACAATATGAAAACCAGTAAAGTGGAGTCAGTATAACCCACTGACTTTATTCAGATCTCACCAGGTTTACATGCACTCATTTGTGTGTCTATATGTGTATAATTCTATGCCATGTTATCACACCATGTATGGATTCATGTCGTATTTCATCAATTGTTAAAATTTTTTTCTTTTTCCTCATTCCAGTTACTTATGTAACTTGAAGAATCCACACCACAGGAATTTTTTTAAAGCATTTTTTGGTAGTTTACTGATATTCCCTAATGTTCAAACAGCCAAGGATAGCAAAGATCATAAAGATTTTTAAAACATTTAATTAGCAAGGAACTTGTAAATGTTTTACACTGTTGAATATATTGAGCTAGATTCTTCTGAGACCTTTGGCCAGTCACTCACTGTTCCCCAAGTTCTTTATCAGTAAAATGCGAGTTATGATTTCTGAAGTCCTTTATAACCCTGCAGTTCTACAATTTTAAAATTCTAAGATCACTTGGTCTCATGACGTAAAGCAGAAACCTGTGATTACTGCATTAATTCTTTTGAGTCAGGGTCAGTCTCATACCTTATCAGACAGGTGACCAGTGGGGCAGTTCATCATTGTCTTATTGTAAATGAGACCCTATTAGCTTGAAAGATTTTAACATAGCTTCCACATGTGGCTGCTGCCTCAGAAGGACTTGTATATATTAGGTAATGGGAGAATAAACTAATAATTGTTCTAAAAACATATTTTTTAATAAAAATATTTGTTACCTGCTTATTTTAAATAATAATTTAACTAAAACATCATCAAAATTTGTGATACTCTGACCTGGGCCCGACAAGTGGGAAGCTTCCTCTGTTTAGGAAGACAATAGTATTAGACCAACTACCAAGAAAATTAATATTTGTAAACTGGATCCCCTTTATCCCTCCCAAAAAGATCTGTAATTGATTTCACAAAAATAGTAAAAGATTTTGTGCTTAGACAAAAGTGTTAGTAGAAGATCCATGTAAGGAAGCTCAGGGTTAAAGTAAATATTTGTAGGCTGAGTAAACACCACTTTGTAAAAATTGCCGTGAGATATAGACTTTGTACAGTGGTCGCATTAGAAAGCATGACAGACTTCCTATGTTTTACGTATTGATGGCAAAACACAGCAATAGTCAAGTTAGATTTCTAATTCGGTAATGTTCTAGGAAAAAAACAGTGAACTAAAGCACTTCATGATGTTACTTTTACTGAACTAAAGTTAATGGAGTAATTTAAATTCTTAAAGAATTGTTCAGTAGCTTGTTCCATTTAAAACTGTACTAGTAGTTCCAATTTCATGGTACCAAGATTCTCTCAAGGGAAAACTTACGAACACAAAGTGTTTGCTTTTAGTCAACAGAGTTGGTAGAGAAAAAAAAAAAAAACTTCTCTCCAGTAAGTGTAAAGTTTTACTTTTTTACTGCACATATAAATTTTTGGCAGAGAACCTGAACCCAATTTGGGCTGTAGATCTAGTTTACTCTCATATTTAAGAATAAGTATCCATTTTGGGCTTCCCTGGTGGCGCAGTTGTTGAGAGTCTGCCTGCCAATGCAGGGGACACGGGTTCGAGCCCTGGTCTGGGAGGATCCCACATGCCGCGGAGCAACTGGGCCCGTGAGCCGCAGCTACTGAGCCTGCGCGTCTGGAGCCTGTGCTCCGCAACAAGAGAGGCCGCGATAGTGAGAGGGCCGCGCACCGCGATGAAGAGTGGCCCCCGCTTGCCACAACTAGAGAAAGCCCTCGCACCGAAACGAAGACCCAACACAGCCATAAATAAATAAATTAATTAATTAAAAAAAAAAGAAAAAGAATAAGTATCCATTTTGGAAATACCCATCAAGGGAGGAATGCTACTAACTCAGGGAGGGAGGCCTGAATATTCCCAATTTACAGATGCTCAGAGGCCTTAAGTGATTTTCCCCTACCACACAGTTGCTGAGGGGCAGAAATGAGATAAGGACCAAGTCTGTCTGACGCAAACATTTACTGCTTTCAGGCATATTCTATGCTAACATCTATAAATCATTCCCATATCTTTACTTACATAAACAACAGAATTTCTGTTAGGGAGCATTCAGCATTTTGCTCCTGTATATTGCATTTATTTATTTACTTAAAAGTCTCAATAAAGCACCAGTTGTATTAAATCAGATGACTTTTTTATTCAATTAAACTGAATGTTATTTTCTACTTTTTGGAAAGAGAAAATTAAAATTAAGTATAAATAGGGGAAAACAGCATTTGTAACATATATAACAAAGGGTTAAATCTTCAATTCATATCGAATTCATAAATAAATACATAAACGTGCCAAAAGAAAAAATATTGGCAAAGACAATCACAAAGGAGTCCTCCATTTACTTAACAGCTATTTTCTGAATGCCTTCCATATACCTTACATTGTGGTATGTGTTGGGGATAGAATGAGTAAGTATTTATTGACTTCATGCAATATTGCTAAAAAATGGTTTATTTAGGATAATTCCACCTTGCAAAAATGTATATATACATAAAAAATCTGGAAGGACATATATATAGTGGTTATCAATGGGTGTTTATTTGAAACAAAATAATGAACATGCATTTCTTTTGTAATAAATTTTTATTAAAAAGTATAAAACTTATAGGCATAAAATTATTCAGTTATTTCACCTAATGTCTGGGGGGCGGGGAGTTTGGTAGTAAATATATACCTCTATTTTCTTATCCAATGGAAGATGGATTCCAGTAGAAATGGATTCCTTTCTTTCTTTTATACCGCTATAAATCCTGCTTCCTGGATCCTGCCCCCAAGACACAACAGATACACCAACACTGACATACAGACATGCACTCAGAGATATAAATACATGGATATAAGACAGTCTCCTACACAGTAGACACACACCACACCACATCACACAGAAACACACACAGAGATACACAGTCTCATGAAAACTTACTTTAGTGTAAGAGAAAGAGTTGGCAGAGATCTGATGGTTTTAATCTCGGAAATAGCTTTCATTATTCTCTAAGTTTCTCTTTATTTTTCATTTGAAACCCTTGAATGCAATATTTTTCATGCTTGCATATTATAAAACGTATAATGATAGTTCTCTGATTGACCCCCTTTTGGGTTTTTGTTTTTGTGCCTAAATCGTCTGTTCCATCTATTTGTTTTGGGTGTTAGACTATCTTGGGACATGTGACAGATACATGGCTGTAGAAGCTGCTAGTCTAAGGAAATGACAAATGGCTTTGGGGAATCAAAACAGATTAATATGGAACAGTTGATAAGAGTTAGTAATTTTTTCACTTAATGATTTAGTCACAATGAAAAGTTTTCTGATTCTCAACTTTTTCAGTTTTACAATTATGTACAGAGCTAGTGATTAAAATTTTCTTTAAAAGTCCAATAAATGTCAGCTGGTAATAATGTTTATGAAGTATTACATTGCCCTAATACAATTTTGTAAAAAGAAAATTAACTGAGTATTTGTGGAGAATCTGCTTTAAATCTAACACTATACATTTATTTGAATGACTATAGACTAGATTGAATTTCACTATACTCTAATAGCTACCCAATTTTTTATGTCATGTAGGAAGCCTTTTCATTTGTTTTTTATTTATCTAGAAGCCTTTTCATTTTAAATGATTTTTTATAGCTAATAACTGTCAGGAAGCACACGAATATTAACTGAAATCTCAAACAACACAAGAGTTAGTCAAAACCTATCTCAAGGGTACTATATTTCTAGTGTTTGTCCATGGTTTCTATTCAAACATAAATAATCCAAGGTTTCTATTACTCAGAAACTTCCCCAGATTTTCCTTTTTGATATTCCAGAGGGAGTCATCTATCTCCTTACTTTTGTATTTCTGTAAGGAAAGTAAGGGAGGCACGGAGTGAGAAAGGGATGAAAGACAAAACGTTTCCTACAGTGTTTGGGGTGGGGGGTCACTGATTCCCAAAGCACAGCAATTTGACCTCTTCCCACCCTCAATGAAAAAAAAAAAACATTCCCCAGACCTTGTTTTATTTTATTTTATTTTTATAAATTTATTTATTTATTTATTGGCTGCGTTGGGTCTTTGTTGCTGCGCGCGGACTTTGTCTAGTTGCGGCGAGCAGGGGCTGCTCTTCCTTGCAGTGCATGGGTTTCTCATTGCAGTGGCTTCTCTTGTTGCAGAGCACGGGTTCTAGGCGCATGGGCTTCAGTAGTTGTGGCACACGGGCTCAGTAGTTGTGGCTTGCGGGCTCTAGAGCGCAGGCTCAGTAGTTGTGGCACACGGGCTTCGTTGCTCCGCGGCGTGTGGGATCTTCCCGGACCAGGGGTCGAATCTGTGTCCCCTGCATTGGCAGGTGGATTCTTAGCCACTGGGCCACCAGGGAAGTCCCAGTAACAAATCCTTTGATGACTCATTTGATTCCTTGAGACTAGGAAGTCTATCGGTATCAAGAGAGGACTCAGTTACTTTCTAGAGGAACTGCACAACAGTTCAGTCTCAGGTAGATCTCAGGCAGATCCTCTGCTTGACATCCGAAAGGTAAATTAGATTGTTTCCTTCCCTGCTCACTCCTTTAATCATTTACATAAATTCTTAAATTCTAACATTTCTTTCAGTAACTAGAAAAGAGGGCAATTTCTCCCCTTCTCAATCTTATCTAAACAGAAACTCTGAGTACATCATCCAAACTTTAAACAATATTTATTTTGTTTGATATATATATTATATTTTAAAATATACATCATATAAAATTTGTATGTAAAGTATATCTTTATTCTTTTTTTGCTTAATACTTCTGCTTTATATTAAAGAGATAACAAGCTCCTTGCTAATAAGAACAAGCCTCATCAAGTTACTTGTATAATATAATGGGGCAATAGAGGGTTTGTTCTTGCTGTGTTGACCCTACTGTTTTTGAACTGAGGGTGTTTTGACACAAAAGCATTTTTTAATAAAAATAATTAATATCAGAAACAAACATTAATGAATATTGGAATTTTGTAGTCAGCTAAATTACCATTCAACAATAACAGTGAAATTACTTTTTTTCAGACAAAAATCAGAAGGATTTACCACAGAGAGGGCCTGTTCATTTTCTTTTTGAATGATAGCTTAGCTGAAGAATTTTAAAAGAAGAAAATTCTGAAGGAAAGATGGATGTGAGAAGGAATATTAATAAAAGATCTATTAACACATGGATAAAACTAAACAAACATTAACCTTTAAAATAATAATAACAAGGACTAAGTTTAGCAGTTAAAAAACACAAGCTAAAATACTGGACACCAATTACACGTAAGTTGGGGTGGGGTGGGGACATTATACATTAAGTTTACACATTAACTGATAAAGACTTGACATTCACATGATGTTAAATTGTTCTATCCAGGAACGTGTGTGGTGTGTGCTAGATTACATTTTCTAAAGATGCTCTAACAATATCTCCCAACCCACATGCTCTACTGCAATGTGGCCTTAGCATTCCCCTCATCAAGAGATGGGGGTCTATGTCCTCTTCCCTTTAATCTGAGCAGACTTGTCGCACATTGGTAAGCAACGTAATACAGCTGAAGTGACACTGTGTGGATTCTAAGACTAGGTTATGAAAGGTGATGCAGTTTCCTCCTTGTTCAGTGAGATACTCACTTCTGTATTCCTGAACCACCATGTAAGAAATCCAACTATCGTAAGGTCTCTAGGTTGTGAGGAAGCCACAAGGGAAGGGCATGTGTAGGTCATCCTGTTGTCCCCCAGCTGAAGTCCCAGTCACTACAAGCATCAACTGCCAGACATGTAAGTGAAGATGCCTCCAGATGATTCCAGCTCCAAGTCATTGGACCACTCAAAGCAGATGCATCACTGCAAGCCATTACAGTCCACCCACCTGAGGCCCCAGACATCATGGAGCAGAGACAAACCATTCCTACTGTGTCCTGTCTGAATCTCTGATCCACAGAATTGGTGAGCATTAGATGGCTGTTTTAAGCCACTATTTTCAGGATAATTTTGTTATCCTAGAAATAGTAACTAGAGGAATAGGGAATGCCTTTTCATTGGTTCAGTTCTTTTATTGTTTTTCCTACTAATGTTTAGTTTTCTTCATATGGATCTCACACAGTTCTTGTTAATTGCATTCCAAAACATTTTAGCCTATTTGTTGCTATTATAAGTGGAATATTTTCTTACATTTTCTAACTAGATGTTGTTTACATATATATGGATTATATGCATTCATTTGTTCCCAACCAACTTACTTGATTTTCTTATTGTTTTAATGATTTTCCTATTGATTCTCTTGGGATTTCCAGGCATACAATCATAACGTCTGAAAATGATTTTATTCCTTTTTCCAATTTCTTATGTTTCTATTTTATTTTTATTTTCTATTTGTCTTAGGTAAATTATGTTTTATACATGCTGAGTTTACATAAATCTATTTTTAAGTGGTTAAAGTTATCAAACTTTCCTTTTATGAGTAAGTTTCCTGAGGAACTACCAAGTGTAGATGCCTTGCCAATTGTATATACAGTTCTGATGCTCAGGAGAGAAATATGGGGTCTGAGAGTTTGAAACTTGAGAATCATCAATGTATAGACAATTGTAGAAGCCATGAGAACAGATGAAAGGGCTCCAGGAGGAAAAGTGTATAGCATGAGAAGAAAGAAAGTCTAGGACAGAACCCTAAGAAATGCCAGTATGTAAAAGATTGGCAGAACAAGGTAACCCTGAGAGTGACCACAGAGAGGTAGGAAAAAACAAGGAGAGTGCTTCGTAATAGAAGGAAAAAAGATGGCATTTCAAGAAGGCGGAAAACATCTGCAAGGTCTTGAGAAACCTGAGGAGAGTCTTCTGGATTGGGCAATATGGAGGCCATTGGCGACCTTGGAAACAGCAGTTTGACTGGAATGGTGGGGATGAAAACTAGACTAGTGAGTTGAGAAATGAGTAGCGTATGAGCAAGAGAGACTTATATGTAAACAACTCTTTGAATAAGTTTGGCTTAATTATTAGAATTAATAATGGGATTTAGCAAAAGTTCCTGAAGGCAAAAATCAATATAAAAAAATCAACTGTATTTTTATATACCAACAACAAACAGGTAAAAGATGAAACTGGGAAAAGTTTCCCTTTATAATAATGTATAAGATATCAAGTATCTAGGAATAAACTTTAAAGAGTCATGTAATACCTCCATGGAGAAAATTATAAAACTAATTGAAAAACGTTAAAGAAGACCTACATAAATGGATAGATATACTATTGTCATAAATTGGAAGATTAAATCTCAAATTGACTTACAGACTTAATGCAATCCCAATTAAAATCTCAACTGATTTTTTTCATGGAACTTGACAATCTGATTCTAAAGATTAGATAGAATTGCAAAAGGTCAAAACAGCAAGGGATACTTGAAAAAGTAGAATTGGATGGAAGAGCTATCCTAACACTATGATAATCAAGGCAGCATGGTATTGGCAGGATAGCCAAAAGACCAATGTAAAGCACAGACCCATGCATTTATAGACTCTACATAGGAAATATGTGGCACTGCAGAGCAATAGGGAAAGGATACTCTTTCAATACATGATGTTTGAACAATTGGATATTCATATGGAGGAAAAGAAAATTGTACATCCACTTTGCATCATATACAAAAGTCATTTCCAAGGTAGATTAAAGACCTACCTGTGAAAGGTGAAATATAAAACTTTTGAAATAATACAGAAAAGAAAATTATGATCTCAGGTTAGGGAGAAGTTTCTTAAAAAAGACAGAAAAAGTCCTAACTAAAAAGGAAATACTGATAAAATTGACTTCATTAAGTTGAAGAACTTCAGAAAAATGAAGAAAGTGAGAAGATATAAGAATGAGAAGACACATTTATAACAGATATAGCCAACAAAGGACTATAATCTAGAATACAGAAATTCAGATCAAGGGGAAATGACCATCCAATGTAAAAATGGACAAAAGACTTCAACAGATATCTCATAAAAGAATAAATCCAAATGGCCAATAAAATCAACCTTATTATTCGTCAGGGAAATGCCAGTTAAAATCACAATGACTTCCCACTAGAACTGGCAAAAATTCAAAGGTCTGAAAATAACAAGATGGTTACTTTGGTGAATAAATAGAGTAACAGACTCACTTATGTAGTACAGTGTAAATTGGAGCTACCACTTTGGAAAATTGTCTGGCATTATCTCATAAAGTTAAATGTATGCATATTTTATAATGTAGTAATCTCAGTCCTATGTATATGCTGTATAAAAAATAGTGTACATATGTGCATGTACAAAAATGTTCATAAGTATTATTTATGATAGCCAGAAACTGGAATCAACACACATATTCATCAATACTAGAATCGACATATGAGCCATGGTACCTTCATGTACCAGAATTATATACAGCAATGAAAATGAATGACCTGTTGTTACATATAACAGTATGGATGAAACTTCTGTAAATAACACTGACAAGGGAAGCATGACACAACAGAATACATACACCATGACTCTACTTATATTAAGTTCAAAAGCAGGCAACTACATTCTCTAAGATTTCACACTTGGGTAGTGTTTTGGTATACTCAAGCCAGGTAATTGAGGATTGTTTAATAAAAGGTGTGGGAAGGGTTTAAGAGAAGCTATAGGAAACAGTGCAGTGTCCTAGGGCTCATAACAGCAGGAGCCATAACGATCCCTAGGCATGAAGGGGTAAGCAGAGGGAACCCAGAAGGAGAGAGTTGCATGAAGAGGTAAGCCTCACAGGAACTGTGGCCTTTGGTTGGTGTGATGGTTAATTTTATTTGTCAACTTGGTTGGGCCACGGTGCCCAGATATTTGCTTAAACTCTTTCTGGATTTCTGTTAAGATTTTTTTTTTCTAAATATGAAATTAACACTTAAATCAGTGGGTTTCAAGTGAAACAGATTACCCTCCATAATATTGGTGGGCCTCATCCAATGAGTTGAAGGCCTTAATAGAACAAAGACTGACTTCCCCAATTAAGAAGGAAGTCTGCTGGCAGACTGCCTTTAGACTTGATCTGTACTCTTCCTCAGGTCTCCAGCCTGCTGGCCTAACTTGCAGATTTTGGATTTACCAAGCATCCACAATTACATGATCCAATTCCTTAAAATAAATCTCTCTCTCTCTCATATATATATATATATATATATATATATATATATATATATAAAAGTGTTTTTTATATATATACACACACACACACACACACACATCCTATTTTTTCTATTTCTCTGGCTAACCCCGATGAATAAAACCAGCCTAGTTAGCCCTTGGAGAGATGCCGTAGCAGAGCAGCCAGAGGAGGGAAATATCCTGTCTCATTCTTCTCCCTCTGACCTCCCCATTGACTAAATGTAACTGAAAGCCAGAAAGGAAAAGAAGCCTGTTGATACAGTTCATACACGTTTGCTTCCTGGTATACAGAGCAGGGTGGAGAAGAGAGAAGAGCAGGCCTTGACAGGCAAAGAAAGAGTTAAACTCATAAAGAAAAGCTTGGAAATTATTACCATAAAATTCAGGAAGGTGGTCACCTACAGAGGGGTGAGAAGGTAATGATCCAGAAGGGACCCATGGGTTGGGTGTATTTCCTTGATCAGCATGGTGGGTCAATGAGTGTTTGTCTTATAATTATTCATTAAACTATACATTTATGTTTTGTGCTTTTTTTGTATTTCATAATTTAAAAGTTTAAAGAAGAAAACAACATTCAACAATAAGAACTTATATGTTCTAAGAGTCATAATAATTTTCCAGGTGAGCAAGTTTGCAGCACTTAAGACAAGTCTGTCTAAAACACTAGAAAATGTATTATAGACAAGCATACAAGTTCTGACAAGTGAAAGAACTAAATAACTCAGAACTCAAAACTTTTAAAAAGTTCCTTCCAGCCAGAGGGGGAAGAAAGAATAGTAGCTGGAGACTTGGATGTGTTTAAACACTGATAGTAAAAAACAGTAGAGAGGTAAATGTTGAAGGCACAGAAGAAAGGGGAAATAGATGGAACGCAGTCTCTCCACTGTCAAAAGGGGAAGCACACATAGCACCACCAGAGGGGCTAGCCTTGAATATGATGAAGGATATTTATTGCACTGTGACTGAAGGAAAAAGAAAAGGATGTATGTGGCTGCATATCAATTTGTCAGCTTAGCAGTGGGAAGTGGAGGAGAGTTCCCCATCTGATGCTTCCTTTTCCTCTGTGACAGAAAACATAAGGGAGGTGAAGGAAGGAGAAGATGCCAAAGTCAGAGATAGCAGACAGTGAGAAGGCTTGGACCACTTTGGAAAACAAGAGCATTAACTAGGTTTGCCAGGCAGTACCGAATGCCTGATTGAAGATGGAGACCATGAATTTGTAGCACCATTAATGTGCAGAGTTTTGTGGTTTTCTACAGTAAAATGTAGCAACCCAGATATGCACAGAAAAATCAGACACCTGGATTGATCCAGGGTTGTTGGGGTTTCGGACTGAAGGAGAATAGAACAAGGCATGTGAGGATAAAGACAGGAGATGTACCACGAGACCTCAAATGGATAGGGAAAGAAATGAAGAGAGAAGAGGGCTGGCAGGGAGGGAGAAAGTGGAAGCGTCAACAGTTTGGAGGTTCTATGCGAGCATGAGCAGGGAGCAACTGAGTGATGGAAAAAGAATCACAGAATGTTGTATGTCCAGGCTGTAGAATATTGGAATGCATTGTTTAGATGTGAAGCAGTTGCAGGTAGTGATAACACCTAGGATCTGACCACGGGAAAGGTGGGTTGAAGTGGAGTAGAAGTGAAGGTCACTGAAGGTGAAGAGGCTAAGATGTTGAAAAGATAATTCATGTGGACACTGACATCATGGAGGACCATGGACTTCCTGGGGTGGAGAGACGAACAGTGAACAGTCTACGTGTAAGGGGGTGAGGTAGGGGGGTTGACTGGAAGTTTGCTAAATGACAGCAACAGGAGAGAGAGAGGGGAGTATAGTTTCTCTTGGGTCTCAGAGAACAGAAGTTCTTCAGGAGGATGGAGGAGTAATGGTCTGGTTCTCCCTTTCTACTCTGATTGGAATTCCAGAAGGTAAACTGGAAAGTTTTGGCAGAAAGGAAAGCACGGGCAAACCTAGATGATCAGGATAAGGTATAGTTGGGCCTGTAATAAGGATATCGGGGAATGGAGCATGTTAGGTTAAACTGGCTATAAAGTTTTCAAGAGGAATTTGCCCTAGAAATGCCCTGATATTGAGTAGTGGGTGGTATTGGTGGCCTAGATGCCAGGTTGGCTCTGGAAGGCTCCAAGTTTTTAGGTCACTCCTTGCTATGAGAATGTAGTAGTAAAACACACATGTGCATTATACACAGTTGTTTGCATACCTGTTCAGCAGGTTATCAGATTCCTTTGAAGTCTTTGTTAAGAACCATATTTAGAAGGTGGATTTGTGAATGTGGCTATTGGATAAACTTTGTTGCTAATTCCATCATGCAGACAGATATTAGCCTCTTCTAAAAGACTGAACCTGCCAATCAGAAGAGAAAACTTGAGAAAATTGATCAAGGCATGAATTGACTTAATGCAGTTTGTTCTGGAAAATAATGTCTTTATAATAATTTAATGCTGCCATAACTCTAATTAAAGTGTTTATATATGCAAAACATCTTTGGGATCAAAATGACCTGTACCTTAGGTGCTTAATAAATGTTTGTTGAACTGAAAAGGTAATAAAGGGCTTCCCATGTAGACTTTCCTAAAGGGAAAAGAAGGTAGTCACGTATCCTAGATTTCTAGGCCCTTTGATAGTTAACCTTGTCATTACAAATAAACAAATTGGTATTCTAGTTTATGCACTGCCCCTTTGTGGATTCGGTTAGCACACGCTTCATCCCTTGAGTATGATCAACTCTGGACACCTTGACAAAATAAAGTTTCTGGACTTGTAAAACCAAGGAATGAGCCCTGGAAAATGTGACTTGACTGAGGCAATGTCATCCTGAGGCCAGCCTGAGCAGCCCAGCTGGCCTCTCCCTATGACATTTCTAGCATGGCTGTTTAGAACAGTGACTCTATTTAAATCAATTTGACCTCCTGCAATAAAAATCTTTGAGACCATGATGGAGTCATTAGCAAAACACTGTTGTAATCATCATTAATGCAAGAGGACTGACTAATCTATTAGAAACCATAGTGAGTTAATAAAATACACTGGCTGAAAATGACTCCTAATTCTAGAGCCCAGCATGGGGAGTTACTAATTGTGTACAATTTGTGACTGTTCATGGGTAGCGACCTAGTAACAGACTGTTCCATTTTAAGGCTACAGCTAGTGAGTACTAAAACTCTTGTAACAAAACAAAACAAAACAAAACAAAGGAAACTTTGCTTTTCTTGTCCGTTTTGTATTTTTTGTATTATGTTATACTTCACTGCTTCCTGCATTATGCCAGGGTTGCACATTTCTGAGTTTCATTCTTTTTGTTCATGGAATCATAGATCTTTCCCAGAATTCTGAAGAGTTAGACATAATGACCTGTAAAAACAAGATTTTTTCCTACATGGCAAACATTCCAATAACAATTACTGATTATCCTTCTGTTTCTGTTCACCCACAAAAAGATAGTTTCTAACTAACCAGTTGAACAAAATGTCATTTCTTTCCAGAAGGAAAGAGTTTTCTCGCCCCTCAGAACTTCATAAATTCTAAGATTTCATAAATTCTCTTTAAGTCATAATGTAAACAAGGCCCATCCTTTAATTTTACCTGGTGTCAAGTAATTTAACTATTATTTTTATATTAAATCAACAATGATACTATGACTTAATGGCAAAACTTGAGAAGACAAAAAAAAAAAATCTGGGCTTGTGGTGGGGAACTTATGCTGCTACCTGGGTGGCAGGTTAGGGATGGGAATGTTAGTGGCTTTGCTCAAGTACCTCTCATTTGGGGGATATTCAGTGGAAAATTTGAGAGGCTGCGCTTGCCACTGGGATTAGTTCAGAAGTGCCTTTGCTTTTAGTTTTTCCTATTTATCGCTTCATGGAGGAAGGTCTGAATGCCGTTTAATGTAGACTGAATTGCCTGGTCTCAGCCTAGTCCTAACTCTGGAAGGAGCTTGTAACTAGTACTAGAACATCTTGAGGAAGCACATGGAACAAGCCCCTTCATTAGCAGAAACTGTATTGGCCCTGTAGGAGTAGGGCAGTTATTGGTTGAAAAGGGGTTGGATCTGGCTACAGCGGGGGTGGGGGTCAGGGGGGAGGGAGAAACTGGTAATATCGCTGGAGAGATGATAATAATCACACAAGTCCAGACGTTTTAGTTTGAAGGTGAGAGGAGACAGTACCCACCAAAAATAGTTCTCAAGTCCCAGATTTAGATTTTTAAAATTGAATGGTCTCTAGAAAGGAGTGTAGAGGGCAATGTCAGTAAAAATGTGCCCCAGGGAATCTCTAGAGAAAGTGAGAAGCAGGAAAAAGGGAAGACAAAACAACATCCTTGGGGGCTTCCCTGGTGGCGCAGTGTTGAGAATCCGTCTGCCAATGCAGGGGACACGGGTTCGAGCCCTGGTCTGGGAAGATCCCACATGCCGCGGAGCAACTGGGCCCGTGAGCCACAACTACTGAGCCTGCGCATCTGGAGCCTGTGCTCCGCAACAAGAGAGGCCGCGATAATGAGAGGCCCGCGCACCGTGATGAAGAGTGGCCCCCGCTCGCCGCAACTAGAGAAAGCCCTCGTACAGAAACGAAGACCCAACACAGCCAAAAATAAATAAATAAATAAATAAATATATAAAAAGAAAACCAACATCCTTCAGATAAGCTAGATGAGCTGTTAGAACACCAAAAGGACTATTCACCAAGGATACAAGCTGCCAACTTAATATTTAATGGTATCAGTAGGGCTTTCCTCAGAAAAAAAGATCGCTAAGAAAATGTCAATTGTTGTTCACTGTAAAAAGAGTTTAACTGCAGACAGCATTAAAGACTCAGAAGTGAAAAGTAAAGAGCAAGTCTAGAAAAATAGAATCAGCAGTATTGTCTGAGGGCAGAAGTCACATTAAGCAGCTAGTGATAGCTGTTGAATGAAAAAGGAGAACATTTGAAAGCATGCTTGTGAAATGCTCCAGTTGGGGTAATGCCCAATGGATGGCCATGGCAGAGATGCATGTACCTGAACACGGCAAGTAAAAGGAGTACAAGAGATGGGGAAGACTTGAAAGGGATTTACCATTGGAAATTGCATAACTTTTATTACAGTTAAAACTAGAGCCAGATGATAACCATCTATTTTTTAATGTATTCGAATTCTTCCAAAAGGAGGTCTATCAGCAAAGTATTATACCATTTAAATCTAATATCCTATATTTCTGTATGGCTACAAATGGAACATTTCACAAAATATTATGCATAAATAAATGACACAATCAATAGTGCTTGATTACGATACTCGAATATATATTTTTCCAGGGCTGAATAACAGAGCAGGCATATTAAAGGCCAAACAACCAGGTTTCTTTGAAGTTCAAACCTTTGAAAAATGCTGGTAAGAAAAGGGCAATCCTGATTCCAAGGAACATATTTTCTGGCATTTTAAAGTAACATTTTAACTGAAAAACAGAACAATTGTTTGAAAAACATGATTGGGCACAATAATAGAGGTGGGTGGATAATATAAGTTCAAACGAACATTTTAGACCTTTTCCGAAAGAGCTTAGGGTAGTTGGATTTTGCACATACATAACATTCTGGATTCTCACTTTAGCTTCTCCAAACAGAATTAATGATACTGCAGCCTTGTGGTTTAGAAGAAATCCACAATTTCGAAGAAAGCTGTTGGCTATTTCTCTGGGAAGAATTATCCAAGTAATAAAATGAGTAACGTCAAGTTTTCGTATGACTGACTGTATGGTTACTGACCCTGGTACATGACTTTGCTTAGGTTACTCTATGTGAAGTACTGCAAGCTATAGTAGTTTAAAAAAAAAAAGCTAATCTTGAATTTTGTGATTTTTGTGTAAATTTGCAAACTTTATCTCTCATTAGATTACTTAATACAATACAAATACATTTTTCACTGGGCTGATTTCTAGGCAAGTAGGTGTGCAGTTTATCTGTGTTACCTTCTCCTATCTTCCCTTTACTTCCTCTCCCACAGCTTCCTTTGCAGCAGTCCCCAGCCCAATGCCCTGTTCTGCTTCCTGGCAGTCCAAGACTCCACTGTGGTTTCCTTCTAAGCCTGCTCTCTAAGACACAGCCTTAGACACCAGACCAGTAGTCTCCAAACTTTTCTGACTGAGCCTCCTATCGGAAAGAATTTTGAGCACACCCCCAATATCTTTATAAATGACATGCATGTATTACTGTTAATATATTATGAATACAATAAAACATACTGAAATAGAAAATTTTCAATAGATGAGATAAAGATGAAGTAAATCATATTTTAAATAATTTCAAAATGTATTACTAATAATACAAAATATACTTTTCTCTAGCATGTTATTGTTAACAAAGCCTTTTAGGGAGAACAAAAATTGAATATGCCTCATTATTCTTCAAATCTTGGGTCAACATTTTGTGAAACAGCAACACAGATGTCTGCTTTTACGTTCAGTTTATTTAAAGGCTCTCTGAAAAGAATTCACAAAGATACGGGTATTTAAATGGAAGAACTGCTTCATTAGCTGGGTTGCTAAATCATACTTATTTTTCAGTCTCATCACTCATTATGCAAAGATTTTGGTTAAATCTGATGGATGCATTTCCATCTTACCTAATGTTACTCAAGTGGATTAAAAAATCCTATAAGATATCAGAGTTTTTATAGGTTACATGCATTTTCAATCACAAAAATTACATATAAAGGGAAAATTTTCAAACATCAACATAGCATAGTGGGGACTTCCCTGGTGGCGCAGTGGTTAAGAATCTGCCTGCCAATATGGGGGACACGGGTTCAAGCCCTGGTCCGGGAAGATCCCACATGCCGTGGAGCAACTAAGCCCGTGAGTTACAACTACTGAGCCCATGCACCACAACTACTGAAGCCCGTGCGCCTAGAGCCCGTGCTCCACAACAAAGAGAAGCCACCACAATGAGAAGTCTGCACACCGCAATGAAGAGTAGCCTCCCGCTCGCCACAACTAGAGAAAGCCTGCACACAGCAATGAAGACCCAACACAGCCAAAAATAAATAAATAAATAAATAAATAAATAAATAAATAAATTAATTAATTTAAAACAAACAAACATAGCATAGTGGGTAAGGGCATAGACCCTGGAGCCAATTGTCTAAGAATCCCAGCTCCTGGATTCTCACTACTTGTATAGCTGTGGGCAAATTACTGAGCCTCTCTGTGCCACAATTTTCTCTCCTGTAAATTAGGATAGTAATAGAACCAACTCAATAGGGTTATTTGCGAATTTAAAAAGTCAATATTTATAAAGCACTTAATATGATATCTGGCATATACTAAGTATTATTTAAGTATGTTAAGAAATATAGGGAGAATTCTCATGCCCTGCTATTGGGAGTGTAATACTTAAAACCACTTTTGAGGGGCTTCCCTGGTGGCGCAGTGGTTGAGAGTCTGCCTGCCAATGCAGGGCACACGGGTTCGAGCCCTGGTCTGGGAAGATCCCACATGCCGCGGAGCAACTGGGCCCGTGAGCCACAATTACTGAGCCTGCGCGTCTGGAGCCTGTGCTCCGCAACAGGAGAGGCCGCGATGGTGAGAGGCCTGCGCACCGCGATGAAGAGTGGCCCCCACTTGCCACAACTAGAGAAAGCCCTCGCACAGAAACGAAGACCCAACACAGCCATAAATAAAAATAAATAAATTAATTAATTAAAAAAAAAAGCTGTAAAATGAAAGGCAAATAAAACTGAAATAAATAATAAAAGGTAGACATTAACAAAGCAGAAGGCAGATATACTATAAAGAAAATAAACAAAGCCAAATACTAAAAAAAAAAAAAAACAAAAAAAAAACCACTTTTGAAATCAGTTGGGTACTATCTACCAAAGTTGGACATACACATGCCCTGTGATCTAGCATACCCACCAAGATATTATATTTTAAAACAAGAGTGGTCCTAGTGGCTTTGTTTGTAATAGGCAAAAACTAGAAATAATCCACATGTGCATCTAAAATGGGATGGATAAGGACTCCTCTGGTGGTCCACTGGCTAAGAGTCCACCTTCCAACGCAGGAGAAGTGGGTTCCATCCCTTGTCGGGGAACTAAGATCCCACATGCCGAGGGGCAACTAAGCCTGCGCGCTCTACAGCCCACATGCGCCACAACTAGAGAGCCCATGCACCACAACTAGAGAGAAGTCCGTGTGCCGCAACTGAGACCTGACACAACCAAATAAATAAATAAATAAAATATATTTAAAAATAAATAAAATAAAATGGGATGGATAAGAAAATGATAATTTATGTATCCACTGGATGCTATTCAGCAATAAAAAGGAATGAAAGGAACCAACCACAGCTACATCAACATAAATGAATCTTACAAATGATGATGAGTACAAGAAACAAGACGCAAAAGAGTAAGTAGAGTGTGATGCCACTTATATAAAGTTCAAAGAGAGGAAAAAACAAAATATTAGCTCAGGAATGCACATATAGGTAGCAAAACTGTAAGGAAAAATAAATAAATAATCATCACAAAAGTCAGGCTCATGGTTATCTCTAAGAAAAAGAAGAATACTGTAACTGAGGAGGGGCACCTGTGTGTGTGTGTGGGGGGGGGCAGTGTTTGGGTGTGTGCACCCTTGCATGAGTGGTGATAATGTTCTATCTTCTGGCCTAGGAGATTGCTTAGGAATGTTTATTTTATAATTATTTATTAACTATGTGCATAGGTATTATGCACTTTTCTGTATGTATTATATTTCACAGTGAAGAAAAATTTTAAAAACTGTTATACAAGTTTTCTTTTCACAAAATTAACCTCAGTTTCTGGCTCCAGCTTCTTTGCTAGAATAACTGCTTATGAGATATACCTCAAATGAATTTCATGTGGTTGCTCTCCCTGTAATCTTAGCTTGGAATCCTTCCTTTAAAAAAATTTTTTTTAGTCTAAGTAACTCATCCATCGGTGGTTACACTTACACAAGTTTTGCATAAAACATAGTTTTTATTTTTTTAAGTCAATTGTTGAAAATACCATCGAAAGATGTATTAGAGAAAAAATATCTTCTCTACTATAGCTTTCCTTTGGCGGCTCACAGAATTGTCACTTTAAAATGTATCTCATTATTGAAACACAATCTAGTAAATACCGCACTGAAACAGAATCTATCCAATACCATAACGTGAGACATATTAAAAACATCTGTGCTTTCCATTTAACATTATAGTAAACTTCCCACATTGTGTAACATGTTCCAATACTTGTGTCATTAGGTCTTTAGCAATGTTTTATATGCATATTCTCAAGGTATTTGCTGTCAAAGGAATGCAGTTTTTTTTCCATCTGTGTTCCATGTGTTATTTCAAACATTTTTATCTTCACAAGAAGAAAACTATTTTCCCAATGGTATGTTGCTTTTTGACTTTTTATTTTTAAGGAAGCTCAGAAAAGGCTTCATAGCATTTATAATTGGTGAATTTTCTTTAAAGTATTGGCTTGAATCGTACACTCCTTAAATATTTTAGAAATATTGTTGAGCTTTATGAGTTTGGATGTCTACTTTTTAAGTGGTTAGCTAATTGTGATCGGTTCAGAACATCATTATCTGTAATACATAATTTGGGTGAAGATGTTAGTAAAAGTAAATATAAATTCATACTTAAAACAGTTTTAAAAATAATTTTAACAATCACTGCCAACTTCTTGTCAGATCTAATTAGTCATTAGTTTTTCATCTTGCAGTGTGGCTCCAAAAGGGTGCCAGAAATGTCAGCTCAGCCCATTGTGTTTGCCTGTTCTTGCATTATTAACACTGTCTCCACTGATCCATGCTATAATAGTTTACTTAAATATGATCTATAAATCCATTTAGTTAGATACAGAAACTGCAACATGTGGCAATATGTTAAAAGTGAACAAAGGAGAGAGTCCTCCCCTCCCCACACGGTGAACTGCTGTGCTACCACCCTCTCCCCAGAACACCCTGAGTGCCTGCCCACTTAATGGATCAAGTTTGGGGTGCCACTACCAATCCTCACATTAAATATTAGTAGGGCTTAATTTCTTTCCCTCTTTTTTTTTGGGGGGGGGGAAAAATATATGTGTTTGAAGATAAAAGTTCAAATATCTTTTCTGGAATTTCAGGGGTCAACTTCTGTATCTTACGCTCCTATGTGGCTACATTTTATCTGGGGATAAGAACATCTATCAGAATGAATATGAAACAGTGGCATTCCAGCCAGGAAAATAGAAAAACATACTGTTTGGGCTGGAGGACCTTCCTTGTGTGTTCTGCAGTGACCTTGAAGTTGGAGGACATATGATAATCCAATTTGTTACATCCTGGTAAAAGTGCAAACAAACAGACAAACAAACACTTAATGCTACTAATGAGGGAAACTACAAATATATAAACCAAATAAAAATTGTACATAAAAGGGAATTATTTAAAAAGTAGTCTTAAGATAATTATGAAAAGAATCTTTAAGATATCAAGAAATGGACCATCTGTGACATTGTATTAGCCAAGATACGTAATACTAGCTGCTGTAATAATTGACCCCAAAATGTCTGGCTTAACTCAATAAAGATCTATTTTCTCACTCATATCACAGTACAAGGCATGCTGTGAGGAGGCTCTGCTATAACTAGTCATTCAGAGACTCAGGCTTCTTCTAAGCTGCAGATCAACACATGGCTTCAAGGTTGACCTGGCTTCATCCAGTTGGTAGATGGATGGATGAAAAAAAATGGAGAAGGTCCACCTTCTCTTAACTGCTCAGCAGGGATCATATTTCACTAGTGAGAACTAATCACATGGCCCTATCTACATGCCAAAACTTTGGGAAATGTACTTTATCTATGGGTTCCGGAAGAGGAAAGGGGTTTGGTGAGCATCTAGACAGGCTTTGTCATATAAACAGAGGTTGGTCTAGGGATTCCAAAGCTATAACTTGAGTATCACCAGGTCTGACTTTGGAAATCCCTTGGGAAGCCTCTACCACTCTCTTTTCTGCCTGCTGTTATAAAGGAATCAGAACACCAGCACTAATTTTAGCTCTTGCTGTTCCCTGAATCAGCCACGATCTTCCACATCTCTCCCTCTGCATGTGATTTGTATATGTCTGTCCATTCTTTCCACCAATACTTCTAACCACTGATTCCTCCAAATCTAGCAAGCTTCTCTTCATCTTCTAAGACGTAACACAATGGTTACTTCCTCCATGAACGTCTCTCTGATGACACACAAGGCACATATCTCTTCTTAATGTTCACTGAACTTTATCCGTGTACTTTGTTCCTACCTCTATTACTGAACGCATAAGCCTGTATTATAATTTTTAAGGAACAAGTATGTTTTCCAAAGGATTGGATGCATTAATATTCACAACACAGTGACCATTAATAATATTGAATAGATTTAGCTTCTCAAGGGTGAGGACAGAGTCTTATGTATCTTAGTATCTCCCATGCCTAACAGCACAGACCTGGCTCACATACTCAATAACTGAGGAAAAAATGAACACTGTCTCCCTTCCTTCCACTTCCCAGCAACTCTAACTCTCTCTCTCTCTCTCTCTCTCTCTATATATATATATATAGTGGTAAAACACATAAAACACAAACTTTACCATCTTCACCGTTTAAAAGTATACATTACTATATGCACCTTGTTTGCAACAGATCTTTTAACTTTTTCATCTTACAAAACGGAAACTTTATACCCACAGAACTCCCCATTTTCCTCTCCCCTCAGCCCCTTAAAACCAGCATTCTGCTTTCTAAGAGTTTGACTGCCTTAGATACCTCATGTAAGTGGAATAAGCAGTCTTTGCCTTTCTATGACTAGCTTATTGCCCTGGAGATTCATTCATGTTGTAACATATGACAAGATTTCCCCCTTTTTTAAGGCCGAATAATATTTCATCATATGTATATACCACATTTTTCTTTATTCATTCACCCATTCTAGTGTCTTTGTCTTTGACTTGTGGTTACTGGAGGGGATTGATGACCCCAGAGAAAAGGTGATCCTGTACACTCAAAGATTTCAGGATGTTTTAGGTTCTAGAGACTAAAAGAGAAACTATACTGAGTGCAAAGGAAATTAGATTTTAAAAAAATCAGTGACAACATAAAGAATGCCCCCCATTATACCCTATTTGAGCATGAGAAACTATCAAACTACTTTCAGTTGAGCAACCAAGGGCCCATAATAAAAAGTTGTTTACATTCCAAAGGGCTCTTACCCTAGGCTTTTCACTGTCCTACTCAGCACCTCCTGTTTCATACCCTCAAAATAGCTCGGTTGAGAAAAGAAACAGCAACATTTTCAAGTAGGGCAAAATAAATAAATAAATAAAGGGATAAACAAGAACTCTTTCAACACAGAGCACTTTTAAGAATTTTCATGTTTATGGAGAAGCAGAGCCCCAGAGTAAACTCTGGCCCTTCTTGGAATTAGTGGATTCCAGTGTTCATTTGCATTGAGGCAGTTTGAGGCCCTTTGGGGACATTCATAGCCTTTACTTCAGGGCGTTATCATGAAAGAATCTAAAGTATCCGTGCGTTAGCATGATCGTTATTTTTTCAGCTGGTCTGAGGAGGTATTATTAAACACGTGGCCATAATGTGCACAGAAAAATCTCCACGTAAACTAGCATTGAGCATGTAAACACAAACACCTCCCGCGTAACTGGTGTCTAAAACTATCATAATGAGAACCTCAACACTTAAAAAAAAAAAGCAAAAAACCCTGCAGTTTTTGGTAAAAGATGCCGAATATAGCTTGAAGTAGTAAATAATCCTTCTGAAGCGATATTAGCGAATTAATTGCTGCGTGAACAAAGAACCCTTTCTGCACCAGGATGAATGTTGCCTTTATTTTTTTCCTCACAAGTATGATTCTAGAAAACAGCTGTACTACATGTTGACAAATGACAAAGCGGCAGACTTGCTAAAACACTTTTTGGTCAAGGCCAAGAGGGGAAAAAAAAAAAAAAAATTGGGGCTGCTGGAGCGGCCAGCGAGCTGGACTCCCAGGGAAGCTGGCTTCCCTCACCTCTTTTTTTTCCAGTCTTTAGGGAGCAGGGGCCTCACCGACCCACCCTCCCCTTTCCCCGGCTCTGGTTACAGCCTGTCGAGTTGAACAAACTTGCTGCAGGCGGATTGGCGATCGGGAGCTCTCGGGCTGCGGCGTCGTATTTATTAATTTATATTCCGCGGCGCCCCGCGCGCGGGCCGCTCCTTTGTACCCAGCCGCCGCCGCCGCCGGGGCTCCGGGGCCTCAGCGGGGAGCGCGGCCCCCTCGTCCTCCCGACCCCCAAGGCCGGCACGTGCTGCTCCCGCCCGCTCGCCCGCCCGCCCGCCCGGCCCGCCGAGGGGGCGGAGGCCCGGCTTTTCTCCTACCCTCTCTGGGCCAGAAGGAGGAGGAGCAGCCGCGGCAGCAGCAGCAGCAGCCGGAGGAGGCGACTGCTGCCCAGCCGAGGGCGCACGGCGGAGCGGGGCTACGGCGCCCGGCAACGCTCGGCGGCCGCCGGGGAGGCGGGAGTGGCGCGGCCGGCTGGGATGTTCCCTGGCACTTCCTGACTGGCTGGCCGCGCGCACACGGCCAGACTCGCACGCCCCCGGCCCCCGTGGCTCGCTCGCTCGCTGGCTCGCGCGGGCCCGCTCTGCGTCGGCCGCGCCGCGGGGGAGGCGCGCTAAGGGGGACGCGGCCCGGCATGAGCTGATTGCGGGTGGATACGCCGCCGTCGGGCTCCTAGAAGCCGTGAGGAGCCGCTTTTCTCCGAGTCGCCGCCCTGCCCTTGGATTTGAGATCATGTATGTATGCGTCGCGGTCCTGCCATTGTCTCTACCCCAGCGCGTGCCGTGCGCCCCTGGGCGAGGGGCTCGTGCCCATTCCTGCCGCGCGCTGACCCCCGCACTTCCTGTTGGGATGAAAGGGAGCCTCGCGCTGACCACGCGCCTTTTCTCCCCCTCGCCCCCGTCTCTGCCGTGTAGGTCCATTCACATCGTGGCGCTGGGGAACGAGGGGGACGCGTTTCACCAGGACAATCGGCCGTCGGGGCTCATCCGCACTTACCTGGGGAGAAGCCCGCTGGTCTCAGGGGACGAAAGCAGCTTGTTGCTGAACGCGACCAGTACGGTCGCGCGTCCCGTGTTCACCGAGTATCAGGCCAGCGCGTTTGGGAATGTCAAGCTAGTGGTCCACGACTGTCCCGTCTGGGTAAGGGCCCGCAGCTGCTCTGTGCAGAGGCTGATGGAGCTTTCCTTTTCTTTCTTTCTCTCTTTTTTTTTCTCCTCCCCCCCTTTTCCCCTTTCAGGAATGTGGATGTCCGGGTCACCTGGGGAGAGTTTTTAAACATTTGGGGGAAAATCTTTGGTCCTTCGTTTCATTGGGCAGGGGCAGCCTAGTCAGAGAACACTCTTAGAAGGGAAAAAGCCCCAGTGGGAATGTGAAGCACTTAACGGGTACACTTCACGACTCTGGGTTGTCCCTTAGTAGACAGCTGACTGAATGTCCCAACCCCAAGGGACGAGGTCACTAAGTTTCACCAGCAGACAGCAATGTTTTTTCATGCCTACCCTGTGGGTGATATAAACTATTAGTGTTCTAAAAATAAAGATCTCTGAAAGCTCAACACAGCAAAAATACATTTCACTGGGGCAGCTCAGAAATAGGACCCCTGGAAAGGGGGCGGGAAAGACAGGGACAGAATTAATTTTAAATGATTCTTTTATAGCACTATCCACCTTTGAAAAAATTTAATTAGTGTTTTTAATTTTAATAATGCAGATATTTTTGATATATTTAGCCATTTCTTTTTAGTGACCGGTAAATCAGAAATATTGCTAATACTGTTTTGGGACTTGAAAAAGCTTTAAAATTTGCTATAATTAAAAGAAATCGTAATGAAGTTGATAAATGCTAGTCTAATTCTTGAGTGATAAAAGAAGAAATCTACTCTCTGACATGTATAAATGTTTTCAGTACACAATAGCATCATGTTTTGAATGTTTTCATGTAATCTTACTTGAAAGTTTCTGATTCTTTACTAGTATAAAAGTTATATTGCAGCTAAGTATTATATTTTATAACAGAAGAAAGTTTAATGTCTAAAAAAATACAGATATCATTATGTGAGATTTACATTTAAACTGCACTTTAAGAAAACCGAATTAGGGACTATAGGGAACTAATACACCTTTCCAAAGAAATGTATAGAATGTACATAAAAACATTTCTTATGCAAATTTCCATATTACTGAAAGAAAAGATCACTTGCCCAAATAAATTTTCAGCTAAAGTAAATTTAATAGCCTAAAATAAACGAAAAATGGGCTTTTTCAATAACAGGGATGCTATTAAATTCCTAATTATGACAGTGATGATGCTGATCATAGGAAGCATTGGTAGAGAACTTACTGGCTGGAGTCCATGCAAGCAAATGAACCCCTTCTTTTACTTTGGTCATTTCATTGTGAAAAATCTTACAGTCTAAAAACTAATTGGTTCTACACTCAGTTGAACAAATGTTGAGTGAACAGAGTAAATAAATGTAGGGAAAATAAAATAAGCTGAATTAGGATGTTAGGATAACCTTTCCTGCTTTTTCTTTGAGCAGTGAACTCTTTCCTTTTTATGTTGTTAGTTTAGCAAAAGCAATACTTGTGATCCCATGGATTGTAGTAAATGAAATCTTCCAAATCGATTGAAATAAGCCTTCACAGTCTGGATTTTTTTGGTCTTAAGTTTATTGTTATGTTTCATTATGCTAATCACCTTTTGTTTGGTTAGACTCTGGACTTTTTTAAGACATTGAGTTTGTAACCAGGCACAGTTTTCTGGGTTATAGTGGTCTTCAGACATAGTAGAATACATTTGTAGAGCTACTCTTTATAAGGTGCTTTTCTTCTCTTGGTGGGAAGTAAAAGTCCGTCAGAGATATGAAAGTTGATTGTATTCATCAGCTGGTATTTGACATGTACTGAATCAGAATATTAAACATAGCAGAGCAGATAGAGCACAGGTTTTGATATCAGAAGGACCTGATTTCAGATCCTCACCTTGCGAGTTAGTGGCTGTGTTCCTGGGTAAAGTCACTCATCCTCTCATAGCGTTATTTTCTCTGTGTGTAAAATAAACATAATAATCCCTGCCTCCCAGAGCTGTGCTGAAGAATAAATGAGTTAGTATGTGTAAAGTTCTTAGCATCCAGATGGGCATGTAGTAAGTAATCAATAAGCGGTAGCTATGATAATAATAAAGTGTTTATCACAACTTTAGTATAGCCGTGTATTGCTTAAATGAAGCAAAAGTAAAGTTTTACCACACATCATTCAAGATCTCCACACAAATAAAGTACATAGAGGCAGCCGTGTTAGTACTTAGCAGATGCTGTATTGCAGCCTCACAACCAAGTAGAATAAAATTGTTGTTTTGCTGTAAAAATTAAGATTATTTTTCAAAAGATGAGTTCCATTCCCCAAATGTGGCTCCAAGCCTCGTGTTGCATAACTGCCTAGAGGAAATCCTGGAACTGATTTACAAGGGGTGGGAGAATTTGATTTCCTTCATATTTCTAGAAACCAGTGGAGCATTTTCTCTTTGAGACAGTTTGAGAAGAAATGTGGCATTGTTTTCTTGGAGTTAGAGTGAGATAGTTGCGCTTCTCTCCCTAGTTTTCTTCTGTATATCCGCAGCCTCACTCTGGATCTTTGCCATATATACTTGGCACTTTTTAAATAAATGTGCTTCAAATTCATTATATGTAGCTTATTGTTTAGTATGTCTCTCTCAAACCCACCCTTTTTTGTTATATTATCATTTTATTTCTAGATCTTTTCCTGTTTACCAAAAATATTCCATAAAAAGCAATGAGATAATATATGCACACTTTTCTTGGGCAGGGTTTGAAGCTCTGATTTGTATTAAAAATAAAATTATAGATTTATATCCTCAGTACCACAGAGTTAATGAAGCCAAAACCCATTTCCTCATGACATTTTCCCTTAAATGTCTCCTTTTTCTTTCTACATGTCTCCAGTAACTCTGGAATTTTGAACTATTTGGAATGCAGAGAGCAGTTACTTTTGATTTGTTCTCACAGAGTTAAATGGCTGCTTGATATTGGTCCCACTTAAGTTTAGTTTGTTCATCCCATTCATCTGACTTTGTCCTCTTTCTTTATTGTATTTATATACTCTGTTGTACTTATATACTTTGAGCTTGAATACTGTAACAGATACAGCTGGAACTGAATGGGTTTTGTGGTTTGGGATTTGGAAATTAGCATAGAGCTCTGCTGGGAAGCTTTCACATTTTCTTGATCTGTGTCCCAATTCACTTCTCCCTCCTCTTACATCCTCCACTAAGTTCAAGATTTTTGCCTTTGCTGTTTATATCCCCATAGTTTGCCTTTTTTTTTTTCTTTTGGTTTTTAAATCTTCCTCTAAAAAGGCTCTGTCCATCCCACTCTCAGTAAAGTATTCATATCTAAAAATTCTGCAATTCTTGTTACGCAGAATATACTTGTAGGAAATACGCAGGTTGTGAGGGTGTAGGGAATTGGGAGAGGCTTTGCTGGGGCATGGCGGTGTACTGGTGAGAAGAAGCTCTCTACAAAAGGGCATTGCTGTGACACTTCTCCAGAATTTTCTAACAGGATAAAAGCTCTGTCACAGCTGATTGATTCAAACCCTGGTTTGGACTCATATTTCAAAGTGCAGACTTTCATAGCCCAACAGTTTTTGGACTTGTTAGCCATATCTAGCTGTCTGTTTTCTTAGTCTAGCTTTATTACATCCTAGGAATACATACCAAAGGCCACATGAAAGGACAAATAATGATTAATAGTTAACCAGAATGTGAGAAGGAAGCCACTTATGCATATTTAGCAATGGTATTAAGGTACATAATGATATTTTTCTTATACCACTATTCACACAGTAACTTTGAAAAATTATTTTTAAAATATCAAGGCGCAAAGTTTTAAGGAGTAGGGTCCATAAGAAATTACTTTTGGCCCTAATTCTAAATATAAATATTATTAACTGTAGTCCAAAAGTAAACATTTCAAAACTGGAAAGGTTTATCCTGAATTTTTAATTGATATGAACAAAATACATGAATTGCACATATATTCCTTACCATGTTAACATCATCTTATAATACACACTATCTTTTTGTGGAGGCATACCCCTCCGCCCCCCTTGTTCCCCTCACATGCACACTATATATATGCAGTACTGTCCAAAGAATGGATAAAGTTGAAAAATATATATGAAGTTTGAGATATGGATAAAATATATGGAACTCCACAGAATTCACAGGGTATTATCAATACAATCTAAATCACTGAACAATCCTGCATTATCTAACTGGGTCACAGAAAATCCTCTGAAGCTTCCTTACTCACATTGATGCTCTTGCATCTAATGCATAGTGTTAATTTTTGAAACTATTAGGTAATAAAGCTATGGCATAATTTTATTTTATTTTCGTGTATATGGTATTTTATTTATGTTTTACTTCATGTGCGTAAATCTAGCATTCTGATTTTTTGTACTTAGTCCTAGTGGATTGTTATTTTTTTTTTAACGTCTTTATTGGAGTATAATTGCTTTACAATGGTGTGTTAGTTTCTGCTTTATAACAAAGTGAATCAGCTATACATATACATATATCCCCATATCTCCTCCCTCTTGCGTCTCCCTCCTACCCTCCCTATCCCACCCCTCTAGGTGGTCACAAAGCACCGAGCTGATCTCCCTGTGCTATGCGGCTGCTTCCCATTAGCTATCTATTTTACATTTGGTAGTATATATAAGTCCATGCCACTCTCTCACTCCGTCCCAGCTTACCCTTCCCCCTCCCCGTGTCAAGTCCGTTCTCTACGTCTGTGTCTTTATTCCTGTCCTGCCCGTAGGTTCTTCTTTTTTTTTTTAGATTCCATATATATGTGTTAGCATACAGTATTTGTTTTTCTCTTTCTGACTTACTTGACTCTTTATGACAGACTCTAGGTCCATCCACCTCACTACAGATAGTTCAATTTCGTTTCCTTTTATGGCTGAGTAATATTCCATTGAATATCTGTGCCACATCTTCTTTATCCATTCATCTGTCGATGGACACTTAGGTTGCTTCCATGTCCTGGCTGTTGTAAATAGCTCTGCAATGAACATTGTGATACATGACTCTTTTTGAATTATGGTTTTCTCAGGTATATGCCCAGTAGTGGGATTGCTGGGTCGTATGGTAGTTCTATTTTTAGTTTTTTAAGGAACCTCCATACTGTTCTCCATAGTGGCTGTATCAATTTACATTCCCACCAACAGTGCAAGAGGGTTCCTTTTTCTCCACACCCTCTCCAGCATTTATTGTTTGTAGATTTTTTGATGATGGCCATTCTGACTGGTGTGAGGTGATACCTCATTGTAGTTTTGATTTGCATTTCTCTAATCATTAGTGATGTTGAGCGTTCTTTCATGTGTTTGTTGGCAATCTGTATATCTTCTTTGGAGAAATGTCTATTTAGGTCTTCTGCCCATTTTTGGATTGGGTTGTTTGTTTTTTTGATATTGAGCTGCATGAGCTGCTTGTAAATTTTGGAGATTTTTTTATCCTTTGTCAGTTGCTTCATTTGCAAATATTTTCTCCCATTCTGAGGGTTATCTTTTCATCTTGTTTATGTTTTCCTTTGCTGTGCAAAAGCTTTTAAGTTTCATTAGGTCCCATTTGTTTATTTTTGTTTTTATTTCCATTTCTCTAGGAGGTGGGTCAAAAAGGATCTTGTTGTGATTTATGTCATAGAGTGTTCTGCCTATGTTTTCCTCTAAGAGTTTTATAGTATCTGGCCTTATATTTAGGTCTTTAATCCATTTTAAGTTTATTTTTGTGTATGATGTTAGGGAGTGTTCTAATTTCATTCTTTTACATGTAGCTGTCCAGTTTTCCCAGCACCACTTATTGAAGAGGCTGTCTTTTCTCCATTGTATATTCTTACCTCCTTTATCAAAAATAAGGTGACCATATGTGCGTGGGTTTATCTCTGGGCTTTCTATCCTGTTCCATTGATCTATATTTCTGTTTTTGTGCCAGTACCACACTGTCTTGATTACTGTAGCTTTGTAGTATAGTCTGAAGCCCAGAAGCCTGATTCCTCCAGCTCCATTTTTCTTTCTCAAGATTGCTTTGGCTATTTGGGGTCTTTTGTGTTTCTATACAATTGTGTAATTTTTTGTTCTAGTTCTGTGAAAGATGCCATTGGTAGTTTGATAGGGATTGCATTGAATCTGTAGATTGCTTTGGGTAGTATAGTCATTTTCACAATGTTGATTCTTCCAGTCCAAGAACATGGTATGTCTCTCCATCTGTCTGTATCATCTTTAATTTCTTTCATCAGTGTCTTATAGTTTTCTGAGTACAGGTCTTTTGTCTCTTTAGGTAGGTTTATTCCTAGGTATTTTATTCTTTTTGTTGCAATGGTAAATGGGAGTGTTTCCTTAATTTCTCTTTCAGATTTTTCATCCTTAGTGTATAGGAATGCAAGAGATTTCTGTGCATTAGTTTTGTATCCTGCTACTTTACCAAATTCATTGATTAGCTCTAGTAGTTTTCTGGTAGCATCTTTGGGATTCTCTACATATAGTATCATGTCATCTGCAAGCAGTGACAGCTTTACTTCTTCTTTTCCGATATGGATTCCTTTTATTTCTTTTCTTCTCTGATTGCTGTGGCTAAAACTTCCAAAACTATGTTGAATAATAGTGGTGAGAGTGGACAACCTTGTCTTGTTCCTGATCTTAGAGGAAATGGTTTCAGTTTTTCACCTCTGAGAACGATGCTGGCTGTGGATTTGTCACATATGGCCTGTATTATGTTGAGGTAAGTTCCCTCTATGCCTACTTTCTGGAGGGTTTTTATCATAAATGGGTGTTGAATTTTGTTGAAAGCTTTTTCTGAATCTATTGAGATGATCATATGGTTTTTATCCTTTAATTTGTTAATATGGTTTATCACATTGATTGATTTGCATATATTGAAGAATTCTTGCATTCCTGGGATAAACCCCACTTGATCATGGTGTATGATCCTTTTAATGTGCTGTTGGATTCTGTTTGCTAGTATTTTGTTGAGGACTTTTGCACCTATGTTCATCAGTGATATTGCCCTGTAGTTTTCTTTTTTTGTGACATCTTTTTCTGGTTTTGGTATCAGGGTGATGGTGGCCTCGTAGAATGAGTTTGGGAGTGTTCTTCCCTCTGCTATATTTTGGAAGAGTTTGAGAAGGATAGGTGTTAGCTCTTCTCTAAATGTTTGATAGAATTCGCCTGTGAAGCCATCTGGTCCTGGGCTTTTGTTTGTTGGAAGATTTTTAATCACAGTCTCAATTTCAGTGCTTGTGATTGGCCTTTTTATATTTTCTATTTCTTCCTGGTTCAGTCTTGGAAGGTTGTGCTTTTCTAAGAATTTGTTCATTTCTTCCAGGTTGTCCATTTTATTGGCATATAGCTGCTTGTAGTAATCTTTCATGATCCTTTGTATTTCTGCAGTGTCAGTTGTTACTTTTTCATTTCTAATTCTATTGATTTGAGTCTTCTCCCTTTTTTTCTTGATGAGTCTGGCTAATGGTTTATGGCATAATTTTAAAACAAAGTGTTTATTTTTAAGTACAGGTGTTGAAAGAGGTTGCTTATTCCATCAGAGTCTCAGGAATTCTCTAGATTCTATTTTACTACTACATAGTTGTCCAGGCTAAATGAATAAATAAAAAAATTTAAAGACTTGATAGACTTCAAACGTTTTAAATTTCACGTAGTTACTTTTTTTTAAATAAATTTTAAAAATGAATTCCAAAAATTAAAATATAGTAACGTTAAACTAATATGTTACAGTTTATTTCATGATGGATTTGAAGGTAAGCAGACTAAAGATTGCTCTTTACATTTTGGTTTAGGACATTTTTGACAGTGATTGGTACACCTCTCGAAATCTAATTGGAGGTGCTGACATCATTGTGATCAAATACAACGTAAATGACAAGTTTTCATTTCACGAAGTGAAGGATAATTATATTCCAGTGATAAAAAGAGCATTAAATTCAGTTCCAGTAATCATTGCTGCTGTTGGTACAAGACAAAATGGTAAGTATTTAATTTTTCTTTTATATGAGAGTGCAGGTACCGTATTAATTTTGAATAGCATTAAGCTTATTAATGATTAGTACAGTTTTTTTTGTTTTTTTTTTTGAAAGCAAAATGGCTGTGGGTTTAAATGCCATCTGTTATTTCTTCTTCATTGGATATGATAATGGGACATCAAAGGAAAGTATCACAAACTACTGCTGTGATTCTGATGGGTACCAGTTTGTCTTTTAAACTGCTGTTCTATAGAAGTGAAGGAAGTCAGTAATTTTGTTCTTTTTGATATAGGAGAGGTATTAGGCTGACACTGAGCCCTGGAAAACTCTTTTTGACAGTCTAAGGGACTATTCAGTTGGGAAGGATAGATTGTTCACATAAGGTTGTGGGATTGGGAGCAGCGTTTTTAGGTAGGTAGCAATGAGTGAGCTGAATACACTGACAACACCACCTAAGAGAGAGGATTGTTGACTCCGTAGCTGATGGATTAATTTGGTTCAGTCAATTTCAGTAGTTGCTTCTGTGCATACTATTGGCAGATATCTCAGGGTCAACTCAGAATCCACTTTGAATTGGTGGTATTTTATAGTTCTTAGTTGTTATTTCCTCAGTAAATGTGTCTTAAAATTTCATTTTTACTCATTCTTTATTTTTATTGAAGTATAGCAAAATAAACGACATTAGACTTCACTAATTTTAGAGCACAGTTTAATGCATTTTTGCACATATATACAGCTATGCAACCATCACACATCTCAAGATCTAGAACATTTGCCTCACTCCAGAAGCCTCTCATGCCTCTTCCCAGTTGATAACACCCCTCCCCAGAGATAATTGCTATTCTGACTTCTAACAACATAGATTAGTTTTACCTATTCTTGACCTTCATACAGATGGAATTATACAGTATGTAGTGTCTTGTGTCTGCCTAATTTCAGTTAACGTGATACTTTTGAGATTCGTCCATGCTGAACTTATCTGTAATATGTTCTTTTTATTGCTGTGTATTATTCCATTGTATGAATACGCCGTGATTTCTTTCTTTCTTTCTTTTTTTTAAATTTATTTATTTATTTTTATTTTTGGCTGCATGGGGTCTTCGTTGCTGTGCGTGGGCTTTCTCTAGTTGTGGCGAGTGGGGGCTACTCTTGGTTGCGGTGTGCGGGCTTCTCATTGCGGTGGCTTCTCTTGTTGTGGAGCACAGGCTCTAGGTGCGTGGGCTTCAGTAGTTGTGGCATGAGGGCTTCAGTAGTTTGTGGCTCGTGAGCTCTAGAACGCAGGCTCAGTAGTTGTGGTGCACGGGCTTCGTTGCTCTGTGGCATGTGGGATCTTCCCGGACCAGGGCTCGAACCCGTGTCCCCTGCATTGGCAGGCGGATTCTTAACCACTGTGCCACCAGGGAAGTCCCCCATGATTTATTTCTGTATTCTCCTTTTAGTGATGCTTAGGTAGTTTCCTAGGAGTAGGATTGTTGGGTCATATGGTAGGTATGTTTTTAGTATTAGTAGATATGAATAAAGCAGGCCTGACCCTTCTTTGACCGTATGTCCCCTCTACTTCCGTAACTTTCTTTTTATTGCTGGTCATGATTCTTGAACGAGTCATCCACACTTCCTGAGTGCACTTCCTGACTTCCCATTCATTCTTCAGTTCACTACAGTCTGACTTTGACTTTCACAATTACACTGGGTTTGTTTTCACTCAGGGCTGCCAGTCATATGCCTATTACCAAATTTAATTTACATTTTAATAACAATCCTCCCTTTGAAATTATTCAAATACACCTCTCCCTCCACTTAATAAAGCTACTCTTTCTTTCCTGTTTGTTCTAATTCTCTTTCTTCTTTCCTGGCGCCCTCATCCTCCCTTACACACATATACCAAATCAATACATCCGGTAGTTGTTGCCCAGGGTCCCATCCTTTAGCTTCACCTCTTCTTGCTGTTTACTCTGACCATGGACCTGCTAATCTGTTGCCCTAGCTTCCCCTGTATAGACACTGGTGATTACCCGGACTGTTTTTCTGGCTCCAGTCTCTCTCCTGACCCATGTCTCCACAGACATCTTCCTCTTTCTACTGAGTTCCCTGTCTTGGTGAATGATGCCAAACCTATCCATTCACCCGAACTAGAATCGTCCAACCCAACTTTCGTTCCTATTCCCCATATCCAGTTGACTAAGAAGCTCTTTTGACTTTATATTTTAAATTAACCTCAAATTCATTGCTTTCTTGGACCCAAACCAAGGATCATACCCCTAGACATATAAACACTAATATGTATAAAATAGATAACTAATAAGAGCCTGCTGTATAAAAAATAAATAAAATTCAAAAATTCAAAAAAAAATTCATTGCTTTCTCATCATCTTCACTGGATTTCAGTTCCTAGTCATTTAATTATCTCTTATAATGACCTTCATTTTGGTCTAAAGAGGCAGTTCCAGATTTGCAGGATCTGAAACTTACACAATTTTAGAGGTCCTTTGTAAGAAAAAAAACTACAAAATTACAGATACATATATGTATACAAATGAGTATTTATTTAGAATGTGAAAAGAAAGCACAAGAAATTACAACTCCGAAAAAGCTGTCAAATATGACAGACATTAAAAAAAGTTTCTATTATTTAAAAACCTGGGCCTCCCTGGTGGCACAGTGGTTAAGCATCTGCCTGCCAATGCAGGGGACACGGATTCGAGCCCTGGTCTGGGACGATCCCACATACCACGGAGCAACTAAGCCTGTGCGCCACAACTACTGAGCCTGCACTCTAGAGCCCGTGAGCCACAGCTACTGAGCCCACAAGCCACAACTACTGAAGCCCGCGCACCTAGAGCCCGTGCTGTGCAACAAGAGAAGCCACCGCAATGAGAAGCCCGTGCACCGCAATGAAGAGTAGCCCCCGCTTGCCACAACTAGAGAAAGCCCGCGGGCAGCAACGAAGACCCAATGCAGCCAAAAATAAATAAATAAATAAAATAATTTAAAAAACAAAAAAAACCTGACACTTCTTTAACTTTTCTTATATTTTTTGTGCTCACAGTCTTTGCAGTTCTTCACATGATAACCACTTTTTGAGTTTTTCTATAGGGAGAAGAGAATGATAGTTTTTCTTCCACCGTATTTCTTCACTCTCCACATCTTTGTGATGCTGGGCACTTTGGTTTTTGTTGTGTTTGTCTTTCAGCTCTGCCTCTTTGTGTCATGACGCCAAATTAGTCTGCACAGTGGGTGGAAGAAGCATTCCTGAAGGCCATTCATGCACCAAGACAGCTCAAAAACACTTACAAGGAAGTGACTACAAACCACAAATAATATCTCGCTAAACCTAAATTTAAATTCCCCTTAGCAGGATCCTAAAAATGTCCGTGGCTACTCCAGAGCTGCCTGATGCAAGGTGAAGTGAGCTGGACTGGAGAGAGACTTATGTCTTAACCAGACATAGTCAGAATATCTTATTTTGCAGATTTTACAAAAGCATACGTCATGTGAAAGAATCTAATGCCTAGGTTTCTCCCAAGGCTTTGGAAACAACCCACAAGGAAGGGCCTTGAAACTTAGGCTTCCTGGTAGATCAGCCTCTGGTCTCCTTTTCCTGCTTGGCTTCTTTCTGAAATGAATCCTCTCAGAATAATCATTCTAGAATATGTCAGATCATGGTACTCAATTCTTTAAAATCTTTAGAAACTTTCTTCTTTTTTTTTCTAACTTTTATTTGCAAAATTTCAAATCTAAGAAACTTGATAAAAATAGGACAGTGACCTCCAGAAATTACAAATACAAACACACACACACACAGAGCACACACACACTTTTTTTTGTTTGAACCATTTAAGAGTAAATTGTAAACATTATGGGATTTCTTCAATCCTGATTAATTAAACATGTCTCATCTAAGAACAGAGTCATTTTCCTATTAACCATAATGCAATCATCACTCAAGGAATATACTATTACCTATTATACTATTATTTAAAATATAACCCATATTCACATTTTTCGACATATTCCAAAACTGGTTTTATTGTTTTTTGTTTTTTTAATCCAGGATGAAATTTAGAACTATGCATTGCATTTAGTTGTCAAGTCTCCCTGCTCTCTTTTAATTCAGAACAGTTCCCAATCACCCAGCCTTTTTCTGGGGGGTGGGGTATCTTTCATGACATTTTTAAAGAATCCAAGCCCATTATTTTGCATGATTCCTTCAGTTGTGATAACTGTCGTTACAAAATAGTGATTTCCTATCATTCCTTCTACACTTATTACTTGGCATTCTTCTGTAAATAAGGCTTTCCCTTTTCTCTGCTCCCACATCTTTCTTTAAGAGTCACTATGATTCATGGGTTTGTTTTTTAAATTCAATATTTTATAATCTGTTCTTCTCATTATTCTTTCTGATACTCCAGTTACCCCAAATTTGCCTAGGGGAGCCTCTTCATGCTCTCTCCAATTAATTTGAGTCCTTCCTTGCTTTCTGGCACAGATGTTCCAGGCTCATCTTAGGCTTGGCCTGCTCTAGGACCCATGGGCCTCTCTACTTCCGCTGGCGTCCTCCAGCTAACCTCCACTCAGTTGCCCTTGGTCTCCTCCTCGACCCCCTTCGTGAGGCAATGAGCACTTACATGTTGCTGCAGCGCATGAGGTCCCACCTGTCCTCCAAGCCTGAGCATCCCTCTTTGGTCGTCCTGTGCGAACTGCCTGCAGCCCCTCAGGTTTTCCTAGTTTCTGGGCTGATGAGAGTCTCTCCTAATGTTCGAGTGCTGCTGCATGTGCACACCTCCCTTCCTCCTCTCTCTTTCTCCCTCCCCCATCCCTTGCTTCCTTCCTTCCTTTCTCCTTCCCACCTCTTCCCCCTCCCCCTCATTATTTCATGATTTCTGTGATTTGGCAGGGAGAGGAGATTGCAGTGTGGGCTTAGCTTGCTCTCTTGAAAGTGGAAGCGATGTCTTCCCTTTTTTCTCACCTTCAGGCCTCAGCATGTGCTATACTGTGTCATGCTCTGAGTGGACTGGCCCTCTGCACAACCCCTGTCATATCTGCATAGCGAATTCATCCTTACCCTTTAAATCGTTCCCTCTTCTGTGAAGCCTTCCACAGTCCCCCAGGTAGAGTTAATTTCTTCTCCTCTGTTCCTATGCTGATTTTGTACACCTTTATTTTAGTGCTTTTTTTTTTTTTTGGCTGCGTTGGGTCTTCGTTGCTGCACGCGGGCTCTAATTTTGGCGAGCGGGGGCTACTCTTTGTTGTGGTGCTCGGACTTCGCATTGCGGTGGCTTCTCTTGTTGCAGAGCTCGGGCTCTAGGTGCGCGGGCTTCAGTAGTTGTGGCACGTGGGCTCAGTAGTTGTGGCTCGTGGGATCTAGAGCGCAGGCTCAGTAGTTGTGGCACACGGGCTTAGTTGCTCCGCGGCTTGTAGGATCTTCCCGGACCAGGGCTTGAACCCATGTCCCCTGCATTGGCAGGCGGATTCTTAACCACTGCACTACCAAGCAAGCCCCAGTACTTATAATTGTCTGCAGTCGTATCTGTCTTGGCTCAGTTGACTATGAGTTTCATTTATCTGTGTATCTTTGTATCTCTGCTATTTGAGGTGTGGTAGGTGCTCAAAAAACATTTGTTCAGTGAGTGAATGAATGGCTTTATGAATGATATACAGAAGTGAAAAGATCATTTTCACTAACAGGTTGAAATTAATTTACCTTGTAAGATGTGATTACAAAGTAATTACAAAGCTAAATCTGTCTCTTCAACTCAAGGACACGTATTGCTCCTCCCTCCTCCAATCCCTTGCAGTCTGTGGAACTGTGCTAGGTGTTCTGGTAACTCCTCTCTCCAGCTCCTTTAAGAACAAGTTCGGCAAACACAATCAGTCTCATCTCTTTCCTTTGTTATACATGTTTTGACAAGCTTGACTGTGTGTGTGTCTTCTTAATGCTTGGCTCTGAATAAATTTTTGGCTTTTACTAAATATTGAATCTATCTTTTTTTTTTTAAAGCTTTTTCTCTCTTGTTGTATCTTTTTTTTTTTTTTTAATTTGTTTATTTATTTTTGGCTGTGTTGGGTCTTTGTTTCTGTGCGAGGGCTTTCTCTAGTTGTGGCGAGCGGGGGCCGCTCTTCATCGCGGTGCGCGGGCCTCTCACTATTGCGGCCTCTCTTCTTGCGGAGCACAGGCTCCAGACGCGCAGGCTCAGTAGTTGTGGCTCACGGGCCCAGTTGCTCCGCGGCATGTGGGATCTTCCCAGACCAGGGCTCGAACCCGTGTCCCCTGCATTGGCAGGCAGATTCTCAACCACTGCGCCACCAGGGAAGCCCTGAATCTATCTTTAAAGTAGAAATTTTTCTCCAGACTTGACAAAGGTGTATTCATAGCCTTAAGTTCCTGAAAGCGGGCATCCTATCTTTTCTTTTTGGAGCTCTGACAGAGCCTAGTACATTGCAAGGCTGGAATTCCTCAAAGGATTTCTAAGAATCTCAAGCACTGGCAAGATTGCAAGAATCACCCTGTAAGTTCTCAAATCCATTGCTTTGAAAGAGATGCCATTCATTTTAATTCCAGAGTTATATTGTGTTTGCTTTAAAAAAAAATAGACATTTTGTGATAACACCTTGAAAGATAATATATAAGAAAAAAAAATAAAAGACTACAGTGTTAACTAGAAGAATAACACTGATTCTGAAGTTCCAGGACTCTGAGGTAGGCTCATAGGAGTGAGTTCTGAAGAAGGCACCACAATTTAAGATTATATTGGATCTTCTCATTGTTCCTGATGAAATGCTAAATGTAGGTTTATTTAATCCATAATGTTTTATTGATTCTCCTACCTAATATGTAATGACTAGGCATTTTTCCTTTTGGGTGCAAGTGAACAAAAAAATTGTCTTCTGTGACGTAGAGGAGATATAATGATTGGATATAAGGAGGCACTTTCTAGGTTGGTAAGATGCTTGTGGCTACACACATGGAAAACCCAGCTCAGCTGGGTTAAACCTGACACTAGCTGGATTTTCCCTGAAACCAAGTTTATTTCCTAGCCATTATTTTACATTATGCTCTCTTAATTTTTCACTCAAAACACTACTGACTTTATTTTTGTCCAGAAATAAAGTTTAATAAGATGATCTGCCTACCCACCCCATTCCATCAGCATAAGGAGAGCTTTGTAGTCATAAGAAGACCTCTGTCTTCAGAAAATCAAAGGCACTGTTTATGAAGGCTTTGTAAAGAATGTGAAATACCAATGTGTTATTTTTCAAGATAGGCTAAATTGTGTTGGTAACTTTATTTGTTCTGAACCAAAAATGATCTTAGAAAAAGTAAATGCAAGAACTCAGATTAGGATTTGTTGTATAATTTAGAGAAACCAAGCTTCATTTTTAAATCACCACATCTTTGGAATTAATAATTTTTTACTCAAACTAAATTTTTATCTTATCTTTTGATGGCTCTTTATCAGGTAGAGCAAGTAACAGTTTTATTGTTTCTCCATCTCTAACACACAAGGGGACTTGGACAAGTCAGTTAACCTCTCTGAGCTTCAGCTTCCCCCTCTGCAAAATGAGAACGTGAATACATGGTTTCTGAGCTCAAAATGCTTTCAGTGAAGCTAAATTATCTAAGTCGTATGTGTATGTGCACACATGCATGTTACATATATAGTATGCACGTGCACTGAATATCCTTAGCGTGCACGCCATGTGTACATACATGTGCTCCATCTCTGTGCAGTTCATTGGTAGGACATTTGTTGTGTATGCTGTGGCGGGGAGTAGCCTAAATGCCCTTTCAGGACCACTGTACTTACTCCCTCAGTTACCTGGTCTTTAGGCCGCTGATGGTGAACAGCTGAGTCCCTTTCCAGGCATTATCCCTGTGCTGATAGAAGCCGCTTGCCCAAGGTTTTGCTCCCTCCACAGGGCAGCCCTCCTTTAATTACTGGCTGATGTAGGGATACAAAGGCCCAGCTTTGTATGGGGAACCACTCTAAAGGGCCATCTAAGCTCCAGAGGCCCCTATTGAATGGCTCAGGTCTCTGTTGCAACAGCATTGCAGTTCGAATTCTTCCTCTGCCCAGTCCTGCTTCCTGCACCCTTGAGAAGAGACGTTCCCAAGATCACCCCCCAGTAAACCTCCAGCACACCAGTCTCCATCTCAGAGTCTGCTTCTCAGGGAAGCCAGCCTACAACAACAACATGCTCTTTTAGAAACGGATTTACCCCCTTTTGACTTGGCTGCCTTTTGAACAATGACATGTCTGATGATGTAGCATGAAACAAAACAAAGCTGGCTGACGAATATGGAGTTGAACATACATTTTTAGCGTTATGAAGGTGTGTCCTTAGAGATGGGTTGATGTACAACCTTCCCAGCCATAGGTCTGTACATGGTACAGCCATGACTCTTGGGACAGTTCACATTTTGAGTAATTACTTTTTATTCCTTCAGTTTTTAATTTTTTAATTTTGAAGCAGAAGATAAAAAGTGACTGAATTTGATCTCTGCAGTTGAATGCTTTAGAGTTCAATAATTGAAATGTTTGGATGAATAAGAACGTACTTCATATGAAATTTATAAAGACTGGCAATTTTGCAGCCTTAGAGATTGAGGTCAAGTTGAGGATTCTATTAAAATAAAAGTATAAGATCTATTCAAACTTAGTGAATATATTTAAAGTTTATTACAAAAAAAAAAAGCGCCAATCCATGGTTTCTATGGGCAGTCAGGTTGTTGATTTTGTATTGATATTCAGGATGTCAAGGTTGTATAAAAGGAAGCAGGCCTGGCATTACGGGCTGATTGGTCTAATTACTATAATAGCCTCGGTAATATTCATTCACCTACTTAAAAATTCTTCTGTTTTCTAAGATCCTATTCATTCTTCTTGCATTTAAAGCTTGTTTATTTTAGGGACCTTGCTGTTATCACTGACACTTCTTATTCAGAGTCTAGTGAATAGTGGATATACTAAATGGCCCTGAACCGTGATTCTGGCATGAGCTCTTAATTTGCTGTTTAATGTCCAGGTTGTCTAGGTACATTTTTTCATGTTTAATTTCAAAAGTCTTTGTTCCTCATATTCATTTTCTCAGAAGAGTTACCTTGCACATGCCCACTGTGTACCTCAGACAGAGGGAGCTGTGTCAGTACGACGGAAGGGATCCAACTTGCTAAAGAACTAGGAGCCACCTATCTGGAACTGCACAGCCTTGATGACTTCTACATAGGAAAATATTTTGGAGGAGTGGTAAGTGGAAATTCCAGTCACATAAATTAGAGTCATTTGTCAGGTTGGCTCTTTAGCTGTTTTCCAGAGCCTCAATTAGAACTTTAGTTTTAAAAGCAGGATTAGTTTTAACCTTGTGAAATAAAACAGGAGCAAATACAAAAAAGGTTTTGTCAGAGTAAAACTCTAATTTTACTTCTCTCTCCAAATGAAACATTTTCTGTTGTCTAATACGATATTTTGAATTTTCCATTTGATGACACTTTACACAAACCCGTGATGTCTGTTCAGCAACTGACATTTTGTCACTTTTAGTGAAAAGATTTAGTAATCTTTACACAGCTTGATGAGCCTGGCAACCTGAACCAGCAGGGTCTGAAAGTTCTCCTTCATTTCTGTGTACTACTTGAGGAGAATGATTTTTCTTCACTATGTGTGCTTCGGCAAGATTTCATATACTCCTGATTTTGCTGTAGCTCAAAAATATCCAGAGGAACTACTTGTACAAATGGCTTCTTGTTGGACAGGTGGTGGGGAGCCAGGGCCTGTTGCTCTGTTGCAGAGGCATCCATTGGGTCCTGCAGGCATTTTGAGGCCCACCTTAGCCCACAGCACCTACCCTACGACACTAGGACTGAGTGGCCCTTGGAGAATACCTGTGGAGTTGTATCATTTAAGTACTACTGACTTTGGAACTATCTTTCCAACCCTCTAAGGAGTGACTCCTTTCAACAGACAAATCTAGTAAACATTGACAAGAGGCTTAAACCAAAGTAAACCCTACATTAAGCGGGAGCACTTTGGACTTCTCCATCAGTTCCTAGCTCTTCATCAAGTACTTTATCCAGTATGCCAGACTATTCATTGCATATATTCATGTCGAAATGTTGAGGTGTCTACAGATGACCAGAGAAATTTCATTTGTTCTAGAGATACTCAACTCCAAATAAGAACCAAAGATAAAATAAGAACCCAATATAATAGTTCTGATTTCTGTCAACTATAAATGGCTATTATTCATTCAGTAATGTAAAGAAACAATAATATAGCATTAAGGAAGATACACTCACAATTGATGTTATCAATGACTGTGAGAATCTTCTGTCTTATTTGTTTAGTGATGAGCAGTGGGTAGAAAGGTAAAGAGGGGTGAAATATAATTTTTCTGTCAAGCTGATTATATTGTAGTGGCTTAAAAAAATCTTAGTTTGTTCTAGGAATTTTACATTTCCCTGAAATTCCTAGGGAGTTGTGTGTGTGTCGGGGAAGATAGTTTGGTTTCATTTGTTGGAGAAGATGGAGCTCTTGGGGGCCTTTGGTCTCCTGGTTCCCCTTTCCAGGTTCCTGACCCTGAAATTCTCAGGATCACTCTTCCCATTTCCCAACTCCCACTTTCTCTTCTTTTCTCTCATTGTTTCTCTTTGTTCCTAACACCTAGTGTTGGAGGCATGATGAGAATTGAAGATGTGGTCAAAGTCAGGAGAAAAACTTGGCGGTTTCTTTTTTCGCTAACTTAAGACTTAATGAGAATATGAAAATAAGATGAGAAAGATCTCGTTTTAGACTCTTGAATAGTAAAGTACAACTGGGATCTTGAGTGTAAGAAACAATGGTGTTTGCAGGAATATGGATGGAGTGATAATGTCAGAGTGAAAGGAGCATTTTACTATCTTGTGTTTAAGAGTCGGGGAGGAAGAGCTGTGCAGTGTTACCCTCAGACCTGGGCAAGGGTGGCATGTGCCCTGGAGCTCTAGAAAGCCTTATCTGGTCCTCCTCCAGTTGCACCCCTTCCCATAGGGCACGAGTTGATGGAGCCATGGGGATGTGCCCACTACAGCTAGTAGCTCCCTTCCTGAGCTGCATCATCCATGTGGTAGCCACTAGCCACACGTGGCTGTTTATATTTAAATTAATTAAAAAATAATTCGGTTCCTCAGGTGCACTATCTACATTTCAGGTACTCGATAGCTACATGTAGCTAGTGGCTACTGTTCCGATGATTAGCACAGATGTTATAGGACATTTCCATCAAAACAGAGCAGAGAGTTCTGTGGAACAGTGCTGCGACCATGCTCCCAAACCCAGGACCCCAGAATTCTCTGACCACCTGGCTCTGAATCTGTTTCCCAGATCTGTACAGGCCTCTTTCCTGGGTCTGTCCTCCTGAAGGTGGACTGCATAGCCGGTGTTTGCACCCCTAGTCCTGAGTGGTGGCTGAGGGGTGACTGCATATGGAGAGTGGGGGAGGGCACAGTGGATGGAGCTTGGTTGTATAGGTGTGGATGTCCGCCTGTATGCACCAACCTGCTCAGGTGAGGAGGTGTGGGGTGGAGGAGCGGGAGAGAAGAGGAGGGGTGGTCTTGGGTCCCAGGAGTTAGGGGCCAGCTCTCCCTGTGCTGCATGAAACTCCGAGGACTCTAAGAATTTAAATCTGAACCTGGCCTTCCAGGCTTTAATGATGACATACTGGTCAAAGCAGGAGGACAGAATATATTTTACATAACGGTTTATTTTCTTGATTTACAACACTTAAATATTTAGGTATGTGGTATGTGGACCTCCATTTGTACTTTTGCCCCAGGCCTCATACACCTGGAGCTATGTAAGTGCATGTGGTTAAGATTTTTTTTTTTTTTGGAAGATTATGGAATATTCTAAACTTTTATTTATTTATTTATTTAATTTTTATGATATAATTTGTTTTTTTAAACATCTTTATTGAAGTATAATTGCTTTACAATGGTGTGTTAGTTTCTGCTTTATAACAAAGTGAATCAGTTATACATATACATATGTTCCCATATCTCTTCCCTCTTGCATCTCCCTCCCTCCCACCCTCCCTATCCCACCCCTCTAGGTGGTCACAAAGCACCGAGCTGATCTCCCTGTGCTATGCGGCTGCTTCCCACTAGCTATCTATTTTACATTTGGTAGTGTATATATGTCCATGACACTCTCTCACCCTGTCACATCTCACCCCTCCCCCTCTCCATATCCTCAAGTCCATTCTCTAGTAGGTCTGTGTCTTTATTCCCGTCTTGCCACTAGGTTCTTCATGACCTTTTTTTTTTTTTTTCCCTTAGATTCCATATATATGTGTTAGCATACTATATTTCTTTTTCTCTTTCTGACTTACTTCACTCTGTATGACAGACTCTAACTCCATCCACCTCATTACAAATACCTCCATTTCATTTCTTTTTATGGCTGAGTAATATTCCATTGTATATATGTGCCACATCTTCTTTATCCATTCATCCGATGATGGACACTTAGGTTGCTTCCATGTCCTGGCTATTGTAAATAGAGCTGCAATGAACATTTTGGAACATGACTCTTTTTGAATTATGGTTTTCTCAGGGTATATGCCCAGTAGTGGGATTGCTGGGTCGTATGGTGGTTCTATTTTTAGTTTTTTAAGGAACCTCCATACTGTTCTGCATAGTGGCTGTATCAATTTACATTCCCACCAACAGTGCAAGAGTGTTCCCTTTTCTCCACACCCTCTCCAGCATTTATTGTTTCTAGATTTTTTGATGATGGCCATTCTGACCGGTGTGAGATGATACCTCATTGTAGTTTTGATTTGCATTTCTCTAATGATTAATGATGTTGAGCATTCTTTCATGTGTCTGTTGGCAATCTGTATATCTTCTTTGGAGAAATGTCTGTTTAGGTCTTCTGCCCATTTTTGGATTGGGTTGTTTGTTTTTTTGTTATTGAGCTGCATGAGCTGCTTGTAAATCTTGGAGATTAATCCTTTGTCAGTTGCTTCATTTGCAAATATTTTCTCCCATTCTGAGGGTTATCTTTTCATCTTGTTTATGTTTTCCTTTGCTGTGCAAAAGCTTTTAAGTTTCATTAGGTCCCACTTGTTTATTTTTGTTTTTATTTCCATTTCTCTAGGAGGTGGGTCAAAAAGGATCTTGCTATGATGTATGTCATAGAGTGTTCTGCCTATGTTTTCCTCTAAGAGTTTGATAGTGTCTGGCCTTACACTTAGGTCTTTAATCCATTTTGAGTTTATTTTTGTGTATGGTGTCAGGGAGTGTTCTAATTTCATACTTTTACATGTACCTGTCCAATTTTCCCAGCACCACTTATTGAAGAGGCTGTCTTTTCTCCACTGTATATGCTTGCCTCCTTTATCAAAGATAAGGTGACCATATGTGCGTGGGTTTATCTCTGGGCTTTCTATCCTGTTCCATTGATCTATATTTCTGTTTTTGTGCCAGTACCAAACTGTCTTGATTACTGTAGCTTTGTAATATAGTCTGAAGTCAGGGAGCCTGATTCCTCCAGCTCCATTTTTCGTTCTCAAGATTGTTTTGGCTATTCGGGGTCTTTTGTGTTTCCATACAAAGGATTTTTAATTTATAAAATAAATGATGTATTTCAAACTAACTTATTCAGGAAAAGAAGTAGAGTGCGTGTGAACTTTCCTAGTTGATATGGGTATATGTGACATAGAGCCAGATCTGTTCTTGCCTTGAATTTCTCTAGTATTAGTTGCTGTGGTTGCCCATGAGATGGTTATTGGCAGTCACACAGTTGTACTGCTTGGCTTTCTTGATTATTCAAGAGAAAATACAGTTCCTGCTTGATTGATAGTTTATTTATGTTTAGACAAGGCACAATCTGTTCTGCTTGAAAGATTTTTTTTTTTTTAATAAAACAAATTGTTTAAAAGTGTTTGCTAAAGCATACATGTAGTTGGTACTGGCATTAAAAATACTTGGCAGATGTGGTTTGGGGTACGAATAATCATGTTAGATACATCATTTCATTGGAGCTTTAATTAAAATTTGATTCATGTTTTAGTTGGAGTATTTTATGATTCAAGCCTTAAATCAGAAGACAAGTGAAAAAATGAAGAAAAGGAAAATGAGCAACTCGTTTCACGGAATTAGACCACCTCAGCTTGAACAACCAGGTGCATTTATTAGCCAATGTCTAGACATTCAGTTGATATTTATTGTAGATCATTTCACAAGTCATAGCAGTTGTTCTCAATTTTGAGTGTGTTCAGGACTCATTTGGCATTTTAATTCAGTAAATCTGGGATGGAGCCTGAATCTGATTTTTAAATAAGCTTCCCAGATGATTCAGAAGCAGGTGGTACCTGGACCACATTTTGAGGACTGTTGTCTTAAAAACTTGAGCCTGTGGATTCTTAAAAATAGTGTGTGTGGTAGAGAGCTGTTCTAGATTATAGTCTAATGAGAAATAACCAAATGTAATGCATGAAACTTGAGTGGATCCTGGTTCAATAAAAACATCTAAAAGATGTTCTTGGGACAGTTGGGTAAAATTTCAATATGGACAGGAAATTAGATGATATTATGGAATTACTGTTAACTTTCTTATGTACGATAATAGTATTGTGGTTAATAGAAGAATGTCCTTATTTTTAGGGGATAAATGTGAAAGTATTTAGAACTGAACTATCCTGATGATTGCAACTTACTTTTAAATGGTTCGTGAGGGAGAGAGGGAGAGAGAAAATCTAGAGATAAAGCCAAAAATGACAAAATATTAATAATTATAGAATTTAAGGGCAAGATATATGTGTGCTCATTGTATCATTCTTTCAACTTTTTTGAATGTTTGAAAATGTTCATAATACAAGGTTCGAAGACAATAGTAAAAATAAATAAAATTACATCAACTGTTATCAGAATTTATTGCATAATTTTGTGATAGCAATGGTAGACTAGTACTCTATTCAGATCAATTAATTATGGATATTATTTTAAAAAGGTACTTGATAAATATTTGTGGAATGAATGAATGTAAGTTAACAAACCAGGAAAGTATAGATTTGTACAGGAAGTCAATTCCAAGTTTTAAAAAATGTGGATACATAGACCGTTAAATTGACTTTGCACTTAGTGGTGTGCACAGTGAAAGGGGCGACATGGTCTGTTACGTAGCAAACACTGGAGCCTTAAGTACTTTCTGGATGAGAAGAGGAGTGGGGAATAGCCAAATAAATAATATTGACAGATAATTTCTTAGTTCTTATTAATCAAGAAGAGAAAACATACCAGTTCCTCAGAGAAAGCAAAGCATTTCATGTCATTTAGCACTAAAAGGAATTTCTCCTGTGGGTCTTCATTTGGGGACGCTAGGTGGGATAGTGGGCAGGGCCTTCAGGAGTGTCCTGTCAGCAGTACAGCCTCAGCTTCCCCAAGGCTGTCTCTTGTACCCCTTCCAATGGGAGAGCTGTGGAATTGCACTGATTGTAACCCAGGGTCCAGTCTGGGTTCACACTGAACATAACCCAGTCTGGGTACACGTTTGTTCTGGTGCTGACTTGTTCTAAGCACAGATCCTGGGCTCTGGGGCACGTGGTTTTCAAACTGTTCTCAGACTTTCAGGGTCTGTAAGGTGCCTCTGGCAGTGGAGAGGAGGCTGGGTAGGGTACAGTGCAGAAAGAGCCTGGCCCCCAACCTACCTTGTTGTTGTCCATTTTGTAGACAGGAGTTTTGCTTTAGAATAAAGAATTTTTATTCCTGAAGAAGTTTGAATTGCACTTGTTTAGATGGTTGCATAACCTTCAAGCAACCCTTCACAGATCACACTGTCCTGAGCGCAGCTGTTGCAGAGAGTTCACAAGTAGGACCTATGATGAGGGCCTAGGGTGTGGTCCTCTGTGTGGAGGTCCTGCATTGATGGAGGCTAATCTAATTTTGTTAGCAATCACACTAGGAAATGGAAGGTAACATCCCCTCTTGGAACTCAGGGAGCCTAGACAGCAGTCTCCCTGAGGTGTGCTGAGGGGAAGGAGCTGTTTCTCGGGAAGCATAGTGTTTTACTAGGAGGAAAAAAAAAATTTTAGCATCAGAATAAAATGTTCACGATGGTTTCAAACAATAGAGTCTAAGACTCTGAGCCCTAGCTTTGAAAGGCTGCAGTTTTAACAATTTATCCCTCCACCTCCATTTCTAGTCCCAGAAAGAAAACAACTTCAGATGTGAGGTTGGGTTCTTCAGAACTTATTCAGTAATTTCTTTGAATTTTTTTATCAGGTGAAAGTAAAGGATGATGACAACCAACATACTAAAATTCAGTATTTGGAGAAAAATTTTACTTTGGGACACACATAGTGAGAAATGCTCTTTATGGCATTAGTACATTTTTCATTTGCACTACACAAAGTAAATACAGTATTTCTGTGTGTCTGTTTTAATCCCTGGATAATTAGTTTATATGTATTTATAATTAGATTAAGCTATACAGAAAATGCTGTTTTATAGGTCAAAAATGGCCAAATATTGGCAACTTCATATAGTTGAACCTAATAATACTAAAAAATATTGTTTTGTTGTGTTTAAAATAAACCGGAAATGATGGGGGCCCATAGACCTAAAGAATAATTTATTATTTATTTTTTTTCTTCTTTGAAACAGAAAAAATGCCTGTCTTGAAGGCTGAAGCATCACATTATAACGCTGACCTAAATAACTTGCTGTTCTGCTGCCAATGTGTGGATGTGGTATTTTACAACCCAGATTTAAAGGAAGTGGCTGAGGCCCACAAGATCGTTCTCTGTGCCGTCAGCCATGTTTTCATGCTGCTTTTCAATGTGAAGAGTCCTGCTGACATTCAGGATTCCAGTATCATCCGAACTACCCAGGATCTCTTTGCTATAAACAGAGATCCTGCGTTTCCAGGTGCTAGCCAGGAGTCTCCAGGCAACCCACCTTTACGAGTCATTGTTAAAGATGCCCTCTTCTGTTCTTGTTTATCGGACATTCTGCGCTTCATTTATTCAGGTATCTTGTCAAATGGTTCTGGCACATTCTCATAAGCTTTTGAAATGAAGTATGGCCTGTGGTCTCAGGTATACTGGTTGGTTTTACATTTCTCTTCTTCCTACCATCTGAGGTGACGATTATACATGAAGTAGTATTTTGCTTTATCGATAGGAATTGGTCCAAGCTTTCTGTCTCTTTACAAGTTTCCTTGCCTTGGTTTTAAATCTACTTGTAAAAACAATAATCTCTTTTCCTATTGAGCAGCTATGTTAGTATTTTATTTTTTAAAAACTCCAAAATGTGAAAATACAAGAATTTATTGTCCAGTTTAACTTTAAAGAAATAAAATACTTCAAGTATATATGAAAATAAGTGTCTTTAGCTACTTATTCATTTTTTTTGTTTGTTTGACCCAGATTTTGGGGGGAATTGAGGAGAGAAGTTAGCATGGTCATTGCAGTCAGTTTAGCAACTAGAAACAGTTGCTAAAGTTAGTCTAAAGTTAGTTCAAGCTGAGATCTGATCAACTTTGGCTATGATTATTTTAGACTTTACTTCTTTTATTTACTGTGCTCTTTGTAAGATTCAGCTTATCAATTGTTTTTCTTCTTGTCCTTTTAAAAACTGAGCAGTATGTATATTCTAAAGATTAGACTTTTTATGAGTTATTTTAGCAGATGAACTGAAGGTCTCACATCTAAGTGTCCTATATAAGAGTGGAAAAGAACGGATGTAAAATGATTTTTAAAGTAAGCATCTAAATATACATTTTCTGAAGATTTCTCTCTTTTTTAAAAAAATTATTTATTTATTTATTTATTTATGGCTGCGTTGGGTCTTCGTTGCTGCGCGCGGGCTTTCTCTAGTTGTGATGAGCGGGGGCTACTCTTCGTTGTGGTGCGCGGGCTTCTCATTGCGGTGGCTTCACTTGTTGCGGAGCACGGGCTCTAGGCGCACGGGCTTCAGTAGTTATGGCTCGTGGGCTCTAGAGCTCAGGCTCAGTAGTTGTGACACATGGGCTTAGTTGCTTCGTGGCATTTGGGATCTTCCCAGACCAGGGCTTGAACCCGTGTCCCCTGCATTGGCAGGTGGATTCTTAACCACGGCGCCACCAGGGAAGTCCCAGATTTCTCTCTTCTTTAATTTTCTTTTTCTACTTGGGATCATGTGCTGTTGAATTATTAGGTTGAGGTCGATCCTTCTCTGGAATGTGTCTGGAGAAACATTTATGATCTGTTTTTAGACTTCAGAATTGGAGATTGATGACAAGTTTATAAAAGTTTGCAAATAAAGAAAAAAGTATTATTTAACATCAGAGATTTGGGTAGCCTTCAGTTGAAATGATTGATGTTAAGATTTCCCTTTTTTTCATTTGGGTTGTTTTTAGTTTTATAAGTTAAAATAAAAATTAATGGTTGTGAAAAATACAGTCGCAGCATGCAGATTTAAGTGGATTAAAAATATATGTATTGGAGTAGAATGTGATGGTAGGTATTAAATCCATTGTTCAGTGAATATTGGCTTGGAAAATGCATAAATAACCACTCCTAGAGAGCATATCAGCACAGTGCCTTCAGCATGGAGGCTTCTCTGTAAGTGTTGGTTGAACTAGTGAGTAGACTCTAGTAACTGTGAATCATAATATGAATAAACCAGATAAGTTAGAGACTTCATTTAGTACTACAGATTTTTATGTTTAAACTTAGAATCTCACAGTTCAGAATTTAAGACTAATTTTGAAAAACCAAAATGTTTACATGTTAAAAGAAAAAAATGTCTTTAATGATATGTCAGAGAACCATGAAAGAAGTGTTTGGCTTTTCTTTTCAATGAGTTTGCTGTTGAAATTATAAATTATTTAGCAAGTTTCCCACAGCATCCATTAAATACTTTCAAAGGCACACAAACACTTTGAGGTCAGTTTTATCCTGTTTAATATGGTAGCAATAAAATAGCTAGATGTCTCTCCAGTGACAGAACCTGCTTGTCTTTCTCCTAGGGAGTAATTTTTTTTTTAATTGTAAAATTAATACTTGCAGATGGAAAAAAGGGGGAAAGAAAAGAAAAAGTTCTCCTCATCCCCCAGTCCCCTTCCCCGGAGTCCATTATAACTTTTTCATGTGTTCACTCTAATGCTTTTTGAAAGAAATTAATATATTGAGAAACTTGCATTAATGAAAATGTAATTTTTGGTGATTGCTGTTTTCTGGGAACCACAGGTAGTTTCCATGGCTGGAGCATAGAGTGGGAGGTGATGGCTGGAAGGAGCTGAGGCTGGCAAGGGCAGTGGGCGCTCTTCCTGCTGTCCTTAGAAGCTGATCTAGAATTTTATGCATGATCAGACTGGGCTTTAGAAAGATCATCTCTGGTGATGGTGGGAAGATGGAACAGAGCAGGCAAGACAGGAGTCCAGTCAGAACGCCCTGTTATTCTGGAGCTCAGCCTTAGGAAAGCCAACATTCTGACAATAGGTGTTGGTTGGTCTTGCGGCTTGTCCATCATCTGGACCGGTGCTTTTCAAACCTTAAAGTGCATACAAGTCACCTGGTGATCTTGTTAATGTACACATTCTGATTCAGTGGGACCGGGGTAGGGCATGAGGTTCTGCATTTCCAACAGTCTCCAGGCAATGCTGATGCCATGGCCCACAAGTAGCTGCAGCACCTGCTCTTGGAAGAACTGGGACCAGCCACAGCGGATAAGGGCCTGGAATTCAGCCCAGAGGCCCAGGAGAGGAACCCAGTTATTAGTCTCAGGGCACAGGGTCAGAATGGAGTCAGCTGCAAGGCTGACTGATGCGGAGCTGTCTGGAACTGGGGCTGTCTGTGCATTCTTGTAGCCCCTGCCTGAAGTTGGGGAAAGTGAATGCTTAGCGGTTGGGTGGAAACTAAGTGAGCCTGGGAATAGTGATTAGAGGGCAGAGGGGCATGATGGCAGGGAGGAGTTGCTGAGCTACAAGCCCTTGACCAGTTCAGAGCACAGGCTTCGTAGTCTGATACTGAGCTGTTACGTTTCTGCTCTGAACTCTGCTTGTATGTGACCCGGTCAAGAGGTGGTGTCAGGTATGAGCAGGGCCACAGGCCATTGACCTGGGGCTACAGGGAGACCCGGATGTGGGTTGAGGAAACGGGAAAATAAATGCTTCAGCAGGTACCTGTTAATTATTCTTCAGTTATTTACAAAGTATAACTTTAGACTCAAGCAAAAATGATATTGTTTGCTGTGTTTAAAAGACATTAAAGCTATATTTGCACAGTAAAGACAATTTTGGAAAATGCAGAAAATTTGTTAAGAAAAATCAACCAGATTCCCATTCTCAAATGTCTAAACGTTTATTGATGTTTTGTTTTACCCTTTTAGTCTTTCTGAATAGGTTACTTTTTAAAAAAAAATTTTTTTTTAATCAAAGCAAACTAAAATATTAAACCTAATTTTTTTTTCTTAAAGACTTCAATAAAGAGGCCAGGCTTGTGTGTTTTGTTTGTTTGTTTGTCTTATTGTTGTTGAACATTTAAAAACTTTTGAACAGAGCACAAGTCTTAAGACCCAATTACACACTGGTTTCCTCACAGCAGCCCAGGCCTGTCCGCGGGTTTTGTAGGGAACCGCGGAGGACAGGAGCCAGTTGTACTCACGTCAGTTGGGCTGGGATGCAGAGGCAGAACTCCACGACAGGGCATGCTTGGGAATATTTGCCCTGAGCAAAAACATGGGCTGAAAAACCCTATTATACCTATCTCCTGCTTTATTAAAAAAAAAATGAACCAAATTACAAAGACTGTCTTAATTCTTTTTAAATAACATGCTTCTTTTTTTTTAACCTTTAGGAATTTGAAATTTTGTAGGTATTGTGTCACCATGGACATTTGGGTCCTGTATTTAGGAAGGGCCTGTTTAATCCTCTGGTTAACACTTTACCCATATAATAAAGGCTTCTGTTTATTTTCCTATTCAAATTTCTGAGCAAACAGATACAGTGAAAGTGTGTATGTTTTGCATATGTTAATTTTCTCTTGGAAACAGCTAACACTGCGTAATGTCTGAGTACTTAATGGCTAACACTGAAGGAGGAATAATCTGAAAAGTGAGGCCGGCAGTTTCCTGGTCTTGAGGAGTAATCCTTAAATGGTGTACAATTGTAACATTCTTACAATACACTACACAGTCTTTATGCTGGCAAATTCCTGAGTGGAGGGATCTCAGATGGTGAGGAATTGAAGTCTTTGTAAGAGGCTCAAGAATTTAGTTTTGAGCTCTTCCTGCCACAGATGGCCCTTAGAATTTCACATCACTTAATGAAATGCTGCCAAAGTAAATGAATCTGTGGAAATGAGCATAGTATTCTCCAGCTCCTGAAATTATTCTGCACTGCATGAAAACACAGCTGAATGCACAGGGGTAGACCATGCTCTCTAAGGGTCTAAGTAAATAGGTGCTCTGAGAAGTTAACTAAAGAAAATCGCAGTCAGTTATGCAAGACAAGTTCTAGAGCTCTGCTGTATGTACAACATTATGCCTATTGTTAACATAATGTATTGTGTACTTAAAATGATGTTAGGAGGATAGATCGCATGTTAAATGTTATTACCACACACACAAAAAAAAAAAGAAAGAAAAGAAAATCTTAGTCTGACTGTTGCTTTATTAGGACCTAAGTGTCAAAGATGGTTTGATTAGCATTTCTAATTATGAAAACAGCCCAATCATTAGAGTGCCCTTATGAACTAGTCTTACTTTCCTTTTCAGTTATTGGATCTTTCTGTGTCTGTTCTCAAACAGATTGGTGGACTGTAGAGATTTACCTGCTACTAATCCCATATATTTAGATTTGATGCTTGCTTTCTTTCAAGTACTCTTCTGAATGGAGATATATTGTGTAGGTGTTCTTTAGTTAATATAACTTTACTTTTAAGAAACAATATCTGTGCTGTCCTTTAACATGCATGAGTGTAGACAGTCAAAACTACGTACATACACTGTTTGTTGCATGCCACTGACCCTGGGTTTTGATAGTGGATGAAATGTCTAAAGGAAGAGCAATAGTTGTCAGCGCTCAATACACATTAGAATCACCTGGGAGGCTTTTAAAATTGATGTCCGGGCCCCAGCCCCAGAAATTCTAATCTAACTGGTCTGGGGATAAAACCTCCTCCAATGGTATTTTATAAACGATCCCCAGGTAAATGTAATGCACAGCTAGAGGTGAGAATCACTGGCTTAGAGTGAATTTTCTTGATTTGGGGTCCCTTGGCTTCTAAGGGGTTCTTCTACTCCTAACATTTTTTTTTAATATTTTTAATTACCTTTTTTATTATTTTTAAATTTTTTTTAACATCTTTATTGGAGTATAATTGCTTTACATTGGTGTGTTAGTTTCTGCTTTATAACAAAGTGAATCAGCTATACTCCTAACATTTTTATACAGACTGCAATGTCTATATGTGCATTGGAAATTTTCAGGAGTGGTGAGCCAAAAATTTATCAGATTGTGAAAAGAGTACGTGACTTTAAGTTGAAAATCATTAGTTGAGGAAGAGGAAAACTACTACACTTCGCTTCTGTCAGCATTCTTGTCAAGGGCAGGTAAGGAGAAGTTTAAAGATAGGCAAACATGCTAAGTACTGCAGGGCTCAGCTGTAATGAGGCCTGAGAGCAACTGGACTGGCAATTTGACTCTTCAGATGAGCTTTGGATCTCCTTGGTACAGCCTGGCTGCAAGTGCCTGATCTCATTGGTTCAATAAATATTTATTCTGTGCCCTCTCCACTCCCCGGTATTCACGAAGGCATCTGGCAAAGTTCTGGGTACATGAAGGGAAACATCAGAAGAGCTAGACTGAGAGTAGATAGAAAAGGATCTCAAGTTACCGAGAGAGGTGAAGCGACTTGCCTAAATTAACACCAGTCATTACTGGCAGAGATAAAACTAGAAACTGGGTCTCCCAGTTGTGTCTACACCTTTTTGAGTTATATTTTTAGGAGTTAGGACTTTCTGTAAGCCATGGGATGGATAAGGGTAATCTCAAAATACACTTTTGGAAACTTATCAGCATTGATAAGATACATTTGATGGGGAAAAGGCCACCCGGGAGCAGGGAGGCTGGGTAGGAGGCTGCTGTAGGCCAAGTGAGAGGAGTGTTTGGGGAAAAGGGGAGCTTTTGCTGACCCTGTGTTTTGTAAGACACGGAGGAAAAGGGGCTGACAGAAGTGAAGTGAGCCTAGAAAGAGATGGCTTGAAAGTGGGTTGGGGTGAAAACAAGGGACGAAGGGACCAGGTGGGGTGATTTTTTTCTAATGTCATGGTTGTGTAGCTCATCAGAAAATTATCGAGCTCCCTTCTTCAGGTTGGTTCTGTAGACTTGGCTATGGAACATCCTACTGTGACCCTGACAATGCATGAGACCTTCTGAATACATTCTGCTTCTCTGCCTGATGGTAGTCACTACTCTCCATGATGAGTATGATTTAATCCAACCTTAGAAAGGACCACAACTACCTCTTACTCAGGGCAAGTAAATAATTTGGGTTTGGACCACTTGTGACAGGAACTCATATACTAGCCATTGCTGTTATCACTAGCTGATCACCTACTATAAAGAGATAGTAGCTGTTCAGGAAGAAGGACTCCAGGTTTTGAGAAATAATTTAGGTGAAGGCAAACTTTTTTTTTTTAATGTGAGAGCTGTTTAAATGTTTTAGTGTAATTACACGGATATATATTTGATAAATAAAAATTAAAAGAAAATACTGAAAAAAAGGAACATTGATACCTAATAAAAGATTTATTTTTATTCCTGCTCTAACAGAAAATCCAATGTATATTAATTTGTTCACAGGCGCCTTCCAGTGGGAAGAATTGGAAGAAGATATCAGGAAGAAGTTGAAAGATTCTGGGGATGTTTCAAATGTAATTGAGAAAGTTAAATGCATTTTAAAAACACCAGGAAAGGTAAATTAGTTTATTGTAAGTTAGTTTACTTTGACTTTCTCTGAATTATAACTGATATGCTATGGATGAATATACTGAGTCGTGAGGAGTGTCAATAATATATAGTTTTCCTTAAGTATATTTTTTTCCATTTAAATATTTTAAATATAAACACATGATTTCTCGCTATCTCTGATTTTAATTCATGTAAGAATTCAAATATGTGTGAGTCATGTCTTTAAAATGTTGGTTTGTGAATTCCATTCTCTGAGACATTCCCCTAGGGCTCTGGGAATATGCAATCTATGTCAAGAATGAAGGGCTGTTGAATTTGTCCAGTTACAGTTAAGCTTGCTGTGGGGGGATGCCTTCTCACTGCTCACGATTTCACTCCAAACAGCTTTCAGGGGCAAGGCAGTTTCTGTGTGTGTCTTTTTCAAGAGTTCCGAGAAATCTGTTTGACTAAGTAGACAGTTAAGGATTTATTTCTCACCTAGTATAGATTTAAAATTATACATTAGGTTCAAAGATTATAAAAATGTAGACTTTGTATATGGTCATAAACTTGTACACATGAAAGCTCTAGTAACTGAGATTGTGCAGAGTCTATAAGGGCCTTAAAAGTAAGTTTGTTAAATTTTAAGATGAGTACATTATACAGTTTAGCCAGTGTATTCTTATTTCAGATTCTGTGATAAACAAATTGGCTACAGTAGATAAAAAAGGTAAGTTGTGTGCAATGCTTAGCAGAATATAGGTTTATATTAACTGTAAAAAAAAAGATTATTTCTTTGATTTTTATACAGACAACTGTCAATTCTACAACCTAAGTTTATTAACAATTTAATATTTTAAAACTGCATCGACTTTTATAAAGACTCCCAACTATCCTTTAATTGAGAAAATGATCTCTCTCTCTCTTTTTTTTTTTTAACAAAGTAACATGGAATTAAGGGGCAAGACCTTTCTTTTCTTGTTTTAATAACACATTGAAGTAAGTACACAGAAACTGTCCAGTTGTACAGGTGTATGGCAGGGTGGTAGCTCTGTTACAATCTAATTCAACTAAATAATGCTTTTGTAGAAACGTGCACATAAACTTGCATTCTGCTTTTCATAAGTTCCCTAGATTAACTTGTTCATGGACCAGTGAAAATGTACATCTGTATTTTCTGCAAACTTCTGCCCTTCAAGTTTTTTTCAAATTCAAGATGTAGGTGGGAGTTCCCTGGTGGCCCAGTGGTTAGGATTTGGGCTTTCACTGCCATGGCCTGGGTTCAATCCCTGGTCGGGGAACTGAGATCCAACAAGCCGCGTGGTGCAGCCAAAAAAAAAAAAAAAAAAAAAAATTCAAGGCATAGGTGACAAGGAAATCTGTTATACAGATTCATAATCTGTATATATCCATACCTGAAATACATCTACATATATTCATGATGTACAAATTCATAAGCTTTATATAAATGGTTAGAATGGAAGTGTTGCCTTTTGTTCTAAACCTGAGCCTTTCCTTGGGTTGGATTCTGAACACAGTCATTTCTTTGAGTACCAAGAATAAAACAAATTCTTCTGGGGGAAGGGAAAGCTGGGGACTGTATTATTCCATGAAATTGAACTAAATTCCCTCCTTTGCACAGGAGGACAGAAGATTTCTTCTGTGCTTTCTTCCTGTGCTTTCCCGGGGTAAGAGTCTCTCTCCTTCATTGAGTATTGGGAATCAGGAAATAAACATTTAAATTGTGAGTCTGCCACAAATTACCTGTGGCTTTGAGTAAGTCTTCTCAGGGCTTTTTATAAAATGAGGCATAAACTGGCTGATTTCTAAAGCCCCTGCTAGCTCTCAGGTTCTGGTGATGCTTTTTCACCGTTCCTCTCCTTTATGTGTGGCAGTCACCCAAACCCTCTCCACGAGTTCCTTCAATGTGTATTAAAGTATACTGTGTGTAGGACCTGAGACTATAGGAGTAGGATTTGTATTATCCTGTTTGGGTTGTCTGTTTTGCTCATGGATGTCATTCTGGAGTGTATGTTCTTCTTTGGGAGGAAGGATAACATTTTTTCCTTCTCGCCAAACATTTTAACTTCCCACCATAGTAGATTAACCCAGAGTGGGGAGTAGGTGCCGTTTATTCTTATTGCTAAAGTTGTATGCTTGATTATTTCTTAGGGATAAAGCTTTCTGAATTCCCTACCTAGCCAAGCAGAGGGTCAGAGTCTGACCCAGGCTGAGGTTCTGAGCCTGAACAATCCAGAAAGGATTGTCTGAAGGATCACAGAAAGGATAAACAAAGCACCAAATCCTGAGTGGGGAGCAGAGGAAGGCTGGAAACCCCGAGGTCAGAGATGGTGTTAATGGAGGCTGCCAGTTAGCAGTTGTGAGAGGACAGATAGGTGTGGTCATGGGACAGGTTCTTTAGAGCTCCAGATCATAGATGCAGGCAACCTTTGATGATCAAGATTCCAGCAATGACAACTGTGGGCAGGAAAGATATTTAGGATTATACGTTTGCAGATTAAGACGGAGATGAATTAATCCATCACTCTCAGGTGTTTTAATGTTGGATCTAGTGAGAAGTAGGACATGGTGTGATAGGTGAAAATATGTTTTCTTAATTACAAATTAAGTTTTGTGTATATATTTTCTTAATTAGTGAATAAACAAGCAGGTTGTATATGCAAACATATTGTACTAGGTGTTCATATGAGATTGCACTACTGTTGTCTGTTTCCCAGCTAACAAAAGCCCGTGGGGATTCAGGACCCCGCAGCTTCTCAGCTGTAGAGTCGAGTTTTCACTTAGCCAGTTCCTTCACTGCTGTGAGTGCTGCATAGGGCAGTGTTGCTCATTGACAGGTAGCAGATGTAGTTCTTGAGGGTAAGTTTCTGTGAAAGCTGTGATCAGAGATGCCATAGAGGAGGTAATCATTACTTCTTTAGACATTTAGCACAGTTTTGCAAATTCTCTAGGCAAATTACCAAAGCATATTGTATAACACTTCCCCTTGTATTTTTATTTTTCCTTATAGTTTAACTGCCTAAGGAACTGCAAAACCTATCAAGCCAGAAAACCTCTGTGGTTTTATAACACTTCCCTCAAGTTTTTCCTTAATAAACCAATGCTTGCTGATGTTGTCTTCGAAATACAAGGTATAGTTCAATTTTTACAAAGTTCATTATTCATTTTTATTTCTTGTTTTCTTACCTAACTTTCTATTTCAGCTTCGAATATTTTGGGTGAAGGAATGACTGTTCTCTATTGTAGGATGTAGATTAACACGGCTTGAATTTCTACAAAAATTTTCTGGGGAAATGAGATATTTTATTAAAATAAGAAAAGAAATGTATATATTTTTTTCCTTATTTTTATTTCCTTACCCAATGCTTCATTAACTTTTAGGCACCAGCAAGGGATGGGGTGATCTGTAATATCGCCCCCTTGCGTATTTTTGTTTGTGTGTTTCTTTAAGATCCTAGTTTTTGAATCATCTGAAACCAGCCCCCTTAACATTATATTACCTCTAGTTTATTTTTTCAGCTCTCTTAATTGAGCAAAAGGAACTAGTCTGGTTGAAGGTCGTGCCTGGCTTACATCAGGCATCCGTAGATATTGCTACATTTTCTCCTTATGGCACTCAGAATTATCACTGGAGCAACGGAGAGCTGCTTTTTATCTCTGTAGCAAAGTAATGCTACCTAATTTTAATAAACATGAGCTGTTTTAATGCCCATTATTGATTATTCACTTGGATACTTTGGTCACTTTAGTAGATTGAAAGCATAGTATTAAAAATGAATTGTGAAATACCTTCAATTATGCAAGAAGGCTAGAAGGAGTTGTTTCAAATGACTTAAGTAGCACTTCAGATGGGCTATTACCAAAAGGAAGATATAATTTAATTTTATGGTAGAAATGTATGGCAGCTAACAGTAATTTACTTTTTAAAAATTTTCCTCAGAAAGATCGTTTTACTTGTAACTCTGCTCACTTGCCAAGACAAACAGTGAATTGGAAACTTTCCAAGGTGCCTTTGGCTAAGCTACTGTTAGTAGCTGCAATGTGAGCGTGGGCCACTGAGAATGGGACAGTGAGTGACCTTGAAATTATATAAAAAATGATTTGGAAAAAAGAAAGCTAACAAGGGACTAAATTTGCTTATAATTTGCATAGGAAGCACTGACACCAAACATTGTTAGTGTAACCTACTGAAAAGATTTTCATGGGGAATATTTAATGCATGAAAATATATGTTGTATTAAGAGAAAAGAAACAGCAGTGATGTGGAGAATCCTTTCTCATAGTCTTTTGCTTTTCTTCCATGATTCCACCTACTGACCCTTTGCAGGCACCTGCTCACACCCCACCTTTGCAGACGCTGGATCTGCAAAGGGTTCCTTGTAATGCCTGTGCTGATGCTGAATGGCAGCTGCTCTAGTGCCTGTGCTGATGCTGAATGGCAGCTGCTCTAGTGCCCTTTGTAGCCTCCTCAGCTCAACAGCCAAGGCCTCCAAGGGAATCAGGAGCAGAGAGAAGCAGGAATGGGTGGAAGCAGGGTCCAGCAACAGCTTCTCTGCCATCAGCTGGAGGAGAGGCAAACTGAGCTCTGAGGAGTGTGGGGAGGGCAGCTTCCAGTGTGTAGAAGCAGCAGTGTTGTCTGCTCTGGAGGAGGGTCTGGAGCCCTAGCTCTAGCCTTGGCTTTGCCTTCCAACCTGTGTGTGTCCTTGGGCAAGTCCTTAATATGTCTGGCCTTGAGTCTTCTCATTTGTAAAGTGGAGAAAGTGAACCATGTAGATTCTAAAAGGTCCTTTTTAGTGTTAAGCTTGATGAGATGATAGTAACAGACCAGGTCAGGGTCTTGCTTGGATGCATATTTACTATATAATAGGTTTTGTTGTGTTACTTTACATTTCTGATCCTCTGTTTCCTCACCTATAAAATGGGGATACTAGTTTCTACCTGGGAGAGTGGTGAGTGGTCATGGAGATGGAGATGGTGCATATAAAGGTGTGTTTAGAGGCCTGATGGGCAGACTCCACTACTCTCCCCCTACAATGGCATCCAACACTGGTGGATCACTGCTTTTTTTGTGTGCTGAACCGAGGGCTGCAGCAAAGCCTTTTCAAAAAATGTTCCAGGCATCACTGACAACTGGCTGGAGTTGACATGGGATATAAAACCTATTTACTATCCCTGAAATAAATAGTTATCAAATATATACATATACATATATATATATATATATATATATATATACACACACACACAAATATATGTGTGTGTGTGTGTGTATGTATATATATAAAACTACCACCCACAATTTGTTGTTTGAGTTTGTATCTTTTTCCATTAAATACTTTTGAAAAAAGCAGCTCTAAAACTAGTCATGGTAAACTTTTGGATCTGATGTAGAAAGATATGTTTCCTTTTGACATTTGAATCTGTGCCTTGTGAAAAATACTTTTACAGAGTTATATTCTGTCTTGTTTACTTAGTACATATTCTAAATCTCTTTTGAGCTAGGCAGGTTTCCTGTTTTCAGAATAAAACAAAAAATGATTCTAAAAATTTCATTTTTGAAACTTGGCAAGTAGTGTGAAGAAGGTATGACAAATGTAGTGTTTTATTTTAGTATATAATAAAAACAAAGATCTTTGATAATCTGTGCAAAGTTACTAGAAACTTGGGCTTTTAAATTTTGTTTCACTCTTAAAACTCTTTTCCTTAAAAAAATTCTTCAAAAACAGTAACAACAATTAAATACTCCAAAGGAAAGTTACTTTAGGCCTTGACATTTTGAAAGGACATGTTTATCTCTTAGCTTGAAAATTGATGTCTTTTTCCCCCCAGTAATTCTTCAGCTCTATCCTATTGCTGTTGCATAAATAATCATTGCATTATTTTCATTCAGCATGTTTTATACAGTGCTTATACATTTATACAGTTTTATATACAATGTTTAAAAATGTGACCATACCGAGGTATTGTATTACAGTTTCACAATAGAACAATTTATAACACCAAAACAGTAGTTTGAAAAGGTGAGAAACAGAAATGGATGTTTTCTTGGAGGTATAATGGTTTTTCAAACTAAATTCGAAGCTTGAAATGGGCTTTGAAAATGCTTTAAGGTACTGAGTGTTTTGTTGCTGGTTTTGTAACTCTGGTGTAACTACATTATCAATGGAAAATTTCTGTTAAAATTTCAAGGTTACCCATCAAGCTTCATTCCCATCTACTATCTACCAGGTATTTTCTTGCCAATCTTAAATCCCTCTGCTTAATCCAAATGATGGGTTATCTAGTTTGTTTAAGCCATACTTCTAATTTTCTTTTTCTTTTTTTCATGGTTCCCTATTTAAGATTTTAAGACTAAAGTTACAAGTCAAATAACATCGCCTGTTTGAATTCCTTTTTAATTGCCGTGTACAAATGTATCCAGCATGCTTTAGCTATGGAAACTGGTTATCCCCCAGAGATGGACACTGTAACCTTGAGGGCAGGTGACCAAAAGGCAAAGAGGCAGAGAGGAAGGGGAAGGGGCTGAGAGGGGAGGCTGCCTGTTCGTAGGTGTGAGGACCTGGGAAGAGAGCTCTTGTGGCTTCTCCCTGCGCCCTCCTGGGGGAGGTGCGCCTGTGTGGGTGACAGTACCAAGCAGGGAGCTCAGAACTGGCACTGTCCAGCGTTGCGTATGGATCCTGAGGGGTTATTGGCTTTGGAGAAAGTCACTGGGTTTACGTGGAACTTTTTTCTCCTTTTTCTGAGCCAGAAGATGTTTTGCGTGGATTTCAAGAGGATGAAGAACAGTAATTGTAAATATTTTGGAGAAGAATATATGTCCCTGAGAAGTATGAGATTTAGGGGCTGCCAGGTGAAGACTCTTGGGCAGAGCAGAGTGGTCTGGCTCATAGTGTTACTTTCTGGAAAGGCACAGTTTTGTCACTTACACTGGCGGTGGTGTCTTCCACCAAACTATAAAGCTTGGCTGCTCCAAAGCAGGGTAGCTCCATGTTTCTCATCTTTGTACCAAACACGGTGATTGGCACATGGTGGATGCTTGGTGATGATCTGTTGATCTGATCTAGACTGAACTGAGGGCTCACTATGGGTTCGTGGTTTCCTAAGGTGGTGGGAGTGGTAAGAACTGCTTCTCCACCTGTGAGCCCTGGGCCACATGCGTCCCATCTGGCACTGCCTTGGTGCGGTGGCGCAGTAGCTGGAGAGCTTAGCAAGCTTTCACTGGGGAGAGTCGGTTTAGTTTAATGAGCTTCAGTGAGGGGTGTAGACTGAGGGGCCTTTAAAATTGAAAGCCGCTCTGGCGCTCCCACAAGCAGGCAGGTGTTGTTCATTTAGGAAAGAGTTTCCCGTGGAGGTCGTATGACAGGGAGGAAGCAGGGGACTAGGTCATGCCCATCCACGTCACCCATAAAGTCTGAAATGCTCCCCTTGGCCCCAGAAGAGATTCCCTTGCCATTCCTGCTGTGATCTATGGACTACTTAGGCTAAGGATGTTTACTGTTTCTGATACAGGGAAGCCCAGCCAGGACTGTACTGTGAGTAATGGTTGTATTTTCTTCTGAGACACATGGGCAGGGGAGGGTGGTGGTGTCTCAAGCCAATTGCAAAGAATAGATGTTTCATGATAAAAAGACATTAAGCAAAATATTGCATTTCAGTGTTTCTGTCTTCAGGAAATAAAAACTAAGTAGCAAATAATTGCCTGACTTGCAAATTGTTGGTTTCAAAGTCAGCTTTTGAACTCTTAATTTTTCAATTTATTTTAAAACTACAAAGTCTCCAAAGTTTAATACAGGTTATCACCTCCACGTCTGGTTTCTGAATATCAGCTTAGCCGTGCCTAGTGCAATACCATTCTAATTAGAAGGAAAATTGCTAGAACAATAACTCTGCAGGTTTATCTCCCTTAGCTTTGTTTCCCTGTCTAACCTTACAGGTACGACGGTGCCAGCCCACAGGGCCGTCCTGGTGGCCCGGTGTGAAGTGATGGCAGCCATGTTTAATGGGAATTACATGGAAGCAAAGAGTGTTCTGATTCCAGTTTATGGTGTTTCCAAAGAGACTTTCTTGTCATTCTTAGAATACCTATACACAGACTCCTGTTGCCCAGGTGAGCCATTATAAATGTTAGATAGAATCTCATAACTCTTTCTTTCCTGATAACCCATTTTGAGAAATTGCTTTCTATGAAATCTCTTTTCGTTTAAGGTGTATGAGAGTTGACGTCATGGAATGTGCTAATAAGCAGGTGGAGGTGATTTGGGGACAACAGTGAACTTTCAGTCAGTTCACGTGGAAGAGCAGTGACTGGGTACCTCTTCTGGGCGCTCAGACCCTGGGATAAGTTCACATGTCCCAGCCAGCACCAACAGCGTGCTGATCACAGTAGGCACCCTGGAAATGGAGGTGTCTTGTGGTACCCAGTGGCTACTTCACTTCTACACACTGGAGCAGAGAGCTCCTTAGAACACGGTCCCTTTCATGAGGAGAAAAGGGCTGGGCAGCTGCTGTTATGGCTCTGACTTCTGTTTGAGGCACTTTAAGGAATTTCAATATTCTGAGACTCCTTTGGTCATCTCTCTGGCCCAGAGGATGGCCTTTTTCTGACTTTTATTTAAAAACTTAAAAAGTCTGACTTTTCCTGACTTCTCCTAGAGTCAGACTCCTAAAGCTGACTTATCCAAAAACTTTTCCTAAATGGTTTAGAATGTCCAGTGGACTGTAGGGTTTATTTTCCTACTCACCATTAACTAGGAACTGTCTATGGCAGCTTCAGGTTGGAACAGATCTTGCAGGTTTCCTGTAGCTGGAGGCACTTTGGAGAAATTGTAGAATCCTTTCAACAGGCCTGGAGCCTTGGGATGCAGGCGTGGAAGCCCATTTTAATTAGTCTTTGTCCTTTGGCCACCAGATGGCTCCTACCACAAACACAACTAGAATAAGCCCGTGGTGGCTTAGTCCAGGAGCCTGAGACCTTGGTTACAGAACCTGGCCAAGAAACTACACATTTCAGACCATACCTCTCTTCAGGTTTACTGCTTTAATTTTAGATTTGGAAGACTTCCAGTGTTCGTTATTGAAATCTCCTAAGTTTTAAACAAGTCATGAGCCCTCTAGTGAAAAGTTTTAGAAGTTCCAGAACAGAACATTCTTTTAATTGAATTAATTATGGTCTTGCAGCCTTCTATAGAGTATTTTGGAGCCAGTTACAAAACCAGTGTTAAAGACTGGCTTATCATTTCTGTTTAATAAAAATGAGATCATTGGACTTCCCTGGTGGCGTGGTGGTTAAGAATCCGCCTGCCAATGCAGGGGACACGGGTTTGAGCCCTGGTCCAGGAAGATCCCACATGCCGCAGAACAGCTAAGCCCGTGCGCCACAACTACTGAACCTGCGCTCTAGAGCCCACGAGCCACAACTACTGAAGTCTGCATGCTCTAGGGCCCACGTGCCACAACTGCTGAGCCCGCGTGCTGCAACTGCTGAAGCCCACGTGCCTAGAGCCTGTGATCCGCAACAAGAGAAGCCACCGCAATGAGAAGACCGCGCACCACAACGAAGGGTAGCCCCCGCTCACCGCAACTAGAGAAAGCCCGCGCGCAGCGACGAAGACCCAACGCAGCCAAAAAAAAAAAAAGACATCATTGATTCTTATCAGAACGTGTGTTATTGTGTATTTTATTCTTTCAGTATTGGCAAATTTATATATTAAATTTAAAAATTTGACCAGTTTTGAAATAATAAGGAAATTTGGTTTCTTAATCATCCTCTCACTAGAGTAATTGAAGCTTTGGATTTTAAGTTTTATCTTACTAATTAGAAAAAATGCTCAGAAAAGCAATAATAACTATAAGACAAAACACTTTAAAAATTGGTAAAAGGTGAAGGTGTGTGTGTGGGGGGGAAATGAGTCAAAATGAATAATCAAAAAATTAAGCTGGATACTGGAAAATTTGCATTGGGAAAATTGCAGAAAGAAAAATAATCTATTCATTATGATAAATAGTTATCATACACGCTCTTCTTGGTTCCTAGCTACAAAGAATGTAAGGAGTTTAAAGAGGGACAAGAAAGAATTACAGAGAAGTGTTAAAAAAACAAACAAAAAACCTTGGTGACTGCCAGAGGTTGAGGGAAAGGGGAAGTGGGGAGTTAGTGCTTAATGAGTGCAGAGTTTCAGTGGGGAAGAAGAAAAAGGTTTTGGAGAAGGTAGTGGTGATGGTTACACAACAACGTGAATGTACTTAATGCCACTAAACTTTACACTTAAAACTGATTAATGCTAGGGACTTCCCTGGTGGTGCACTGGTAAAGAATCCACCTTCCAATGCAGGGGATGCAGCTTGGATCCCTGGTCGGGGAACTAAGATCCCACGTGCTGCGGGGCAACTAAACCCCGCGCCTCAACTAGAGAGCCTGCGTGCTGCAAACTACAGGGCCCACGTGCCCTGGAGCTTGTGCGCCACAACTAGAGAGAGAGAACCCACAGGCTACCACTAGAGAGAAGCCTGCGCACTACAACAAAAGATCCCGCATGCCGCAACAAAGACCCGATGCAGCCAAAAAATAAATTAAAAAAAAAAAAAAAGATTAATGGTAAATTTTATGTTATGTTTATTTTACCACAATAAAAACAAAACAAACAAACCTGGGGACTAAAGCCAGAAGAAGAAAAATTGCAAGGATTTAGTATAGCTAGCAGACAGAATTACCCAATAGCCCTGGAGTTGATTATTAAGGGCAATTGTAGAATCTCTTTCTCTGGAGAATTAAAAACAACAGCAACAGATTCACTTCTGTGTGTGAAGTCTTGAATGAATTCCTTTTAAAATGGAGTAATAGTTTAGATTGCTGACTTACCCCTTCAAGGCTTTTTTAGGCATTCTATTCTACATTGGATGATATAGCCAGCATTTTTTGGATTTTGTTGTTGTTTTGTTTTTAGGTCATAAAAGAAATGGTTTTATGGTCCATTTTCTCTTATTTCCCTTCTTGCATCAGCTGGCATTTTCCAGGCTATGTGTCTCCTGATCTGTGCAGAGATGTACCAAGTGTCCAGGCTACAGCACATCTGTGAGCTGTTCATCATTACACAGCTGCAAAGCATGCCAAGCCGGGAACTGGCATCTATGAACCTCGATATAGTCGACCTGCTCAAAAAAGCCAAGGTAATTGGCCCTATGTATCTGGTTGTTTGATTTTTTAAAAAAATATTACAAAAATTACATTACTTCACTCATTTTTTTCTGTTCATTAAGAGATATATTAGTGCTTGTCTTACTTTGGAAATTTGGCTAAATGAACTAAATGTGCCCTCACAACAATTTCTGCAGCTAGATAATTTTGAAGCATAGTGTTTTTGAGCAATCCCTTTCTAAGGAGGTAGGATTTGCCAATACAGAATTTTTTCAACTGAATGGTGGCCCTTATTAGTGTCAGTTGAGTGTGGTGCTGTATTATTTTGTATAGGCATTATAGAAAACAGAATTTACATTGAATTTCCCTCAAATGATCACATCTTTGGGTTCCTGAATGGAAAATGACAGGATTGGTCCATACATACTGATAGAGATGGTTACGCAGAACTCATTTATTTGTTCATTCGTTCATTCCTTCGTTCATTCATTCACTTCACGAGCATGTTTTAAAGTTCTGGTTGTTTGTAGGAGGTATTGGTGTACTTCATCAATTCTTTCAAACACCTTTTGTTGAAATGTCTCATTGTACGAGGAGTTATCCTACCATTCCATCGCCTGCCCTAAGACAGTTGTAGGGTTGCAGCAGTCATGGCACAGTGATGGGTACTGAACTTGCATTAAGCTGAACCTTCTAAGTCTTTTTCATAGGAATATATTTGATCCATTGTTACAGATGATCAGGACTTTGTAAAATATTATCTGGCGTACAACATATTGACTGTCCCTATGAACTTTGACATCCAGAATTAGGAAAATATGACAAATTTGTCTTCACCCAAGTTGCTAAAATAGAGCCATGTAATGGGGCAAAGGACTGACTCTGTGACAGCTAAAAGCTTGCCTCCACGCTGAGATGAATTTATTAATCAATATGTCTATTGCTCAGAATGGAAGGGAATTCATTTAAAGCACCTAGGTCTTCTCTTATTATCTCCATAACTATTTTGGAGTTCATTTCTCTCATAATCAAGTCTTCAGATCATATGTATTTAATGTTAGGGAAAAAAAAATTTTTTTAAATGAGTAACCTTAATCTCGCTTTGTGATATAATTACATTGAGCTTGGGATTAATAGCTATTCTCTAGATTTAAAAATTCTTTTTATTTTTTCTCACATTTTTACAACCTCCTTCATTTTTTTTTTTTTTTTTTTTTTTGGCCGTGTTGGGTCTTTGTTGCAGTACGCAGGCTTCTCTTGTGGAGCACGGGCTCTAGGCGCGTGGGCTTCAGTAGTTGCAGCACACGGGCTCAGTAGTTGCAGCATGCGGGCTTCAGTAGTTGTGGTGCGTGGGCTCTAGAGCGCAGGCTCAGTAGTTGTGGTGCACGGGCTTAGTTGCTCCATGGCATGTGGGATCTTCCTGGACCAGGGATTGAACCCATGTCCCCTGCATTGGCAGGCGGATTCTTAACCACGGCGCCACCAGGGAAGTCCCTCCTGCATTTTTGATGTATCATTTTCGTACATTCTAACAAGTCTGTCATACTTTTAAAAAATGGGCACAAGCTTTTCTTTCCTTATCTTGTAGTATCCTTTTACATCGTTCACGCATAAGAGAACTTCCTACTTGGTTGCACTGATTTCTTTAAATGCCCCCCCCAAACACACACACGCACACACAATTCCTCATTAGCATCATTTATGATTGTATTGTCAGAAATTCTTCCTGACCTGTATTCCCTGAATGCGTGGTTTCTGACTATGTGATTATCCTTCTTTTTCCCTTTGAATTTTAAAAGTCTAAGATACCAACTTTTCTTGAATTTTACTATTTGTTTCTGAAGACTTTTCTGTTTGCTAAGATTAAGCCTACCTTTACCGGTTTTCCTTTAGTCTATTCCTGGTGGTCCCTAATTTGCCAACTATGAATCACAGAAACAGGATAATTTTCTTCCTGTTTGAAGTTCTTAGGTTGAGGTTCAACTTCGCCAGCCAGTTCATCTGTTGGTCAAACTTTAGTTAACCTTTCCCTCATTGCTTCTCTGACTTCTAGGAGGTGAAATTGTCTTTTGGCAGAATTAGATTTCCAGTAGCTCTCTGAATAATTGAAATTTCCAATCCCTCTATCATCTCTGCCAGTTTTGTATTGTGTATCAGGAAAGCGTCATTCATACTTTTGATACAAATAAGCAGTTTTGATACAGATGAGCTGGAACTCTCCGTTAACCTCTCTCAGCTCTTTACCATGATTCTACCTTCAGGTTCACATGTTTCCATCACGTTGAAATCTTAACACGCAACAGAGGCTTTTTTCCCTTAATCGGATCAGTTCCTTTGGATTGAGGTAGAGATTTCCTTATTCCTCCTCCCCTTTAAACCTTATCTTGGCAAACTTTGGTGATTCCTATGAAGTCCTGTTTACTCTCATATTAAAGTTTTAAACTCAAATTCTTGCTTATAATCTGTGCATTTAATATTTGGCTTCTTCAGGCCACCAGTTTTGTTTCTGACCTTTTCCTTGTGAGTTTTGGGGTACTTTTCCCGCCATTATTATTCTTCACAGGGTTGTTAAATGCTGTAGCATTTGGTTTATGGTATTTTTTTAAATTTCTTTTTAAAATTCTGTTGTTTATTTCAGTTTAAACTGTCTTCTCAAGTCAGCACATATTCTTCCAAAAATGTAGTTTTTCCAGTGGGATGCATTCCATCTCTTGCCAAGAGCCCACAATTATGAAATCTTAAATCTTATTCAAAAATAAAATTCTGCATTTGAACCATGTTTTTATAGCCAGCTGTTCATTTCTGTGGTCTCCCTCTCTTTCGAAGTCACAGCCCTTAGGCAGCATTCTGAACGTCTGTTGGTAGGTTTTCTCCTCTGGGTTAACCATCCAGTAGTGCTGGTGGCTTCTGTTAAAATAGCTCCACATTCTTGCTCTGTTCCCTTGGGATCACTCACATTCATCTGCTAAAACGTAAAGTGAAGAAAGATTGTTAATATGTGATGTGGTGTTAGATGAACCATGAAGTCTCTTACAATTCAAAAATTGAGTTTGTATAATTAAAATCAGAGGGACCTGAGAATTTACATGTAAAATATTCACACATTATAACTTTTAAAAAGAGTGGTACTTGAGTTTCATTCTTAAGATTTGAGATTACAAATCTGTCTTCAATTTAGCATTACTTATTGCTTATATACTATTTTTGAGTGTCCTTAAAAGAGCTGTATTTAGCCTAAAGGTGGAAACAACCTAAATGTCCATCAACAGATGAATGAATAAACAAAATGTGATATATGCATACCATGGAATATTACTCAGCCTTAAAAAGGAATGGAATTTTAATGCACACTGCAGCATGAATGAACCTTATGCTAAGTAAAATAAACCAGTCAGAAAAAGGACAAACATTGTATAATTTTGTATAACTTGTATAACTTATATGAGGTACCTGGAATAGCCAAATTCATAGAAAATAGAATAGTGGTTACCAGAGCCTGGGAGTAGGAGGAAAGGGGAGTTATTGTTTAACTGTACAGGTAAAGATGGTTAAAATGGTAAGTTTTATGTTATGTATATTTTACCACAGTAATAATAAAAGAACTATACTCATGTTCCTAAGTGGCCTGCCAGCATGCTACTGTAATCTGAATTGCGTGGTTAGATGGATTAGTGAGTGTCACTGGGTTGGCACCAAGGTAATGATGTCATGGCCAAGTTTCTGAGTTTCCCTTCCATTAGCTATTGGAATTCAGGATGATAAATGTGCTGGAAATCCTGCTCAGTGTGACAGTACATCCCAGTTAAAAGCAATTATTCAGACATAACCTTCTCATAGAAATAATTACATGTGGAAACCCATACCCTTAGATTGATGACATTTCCTCCTCAAAATATTCTTTGGTTTTCTCTGCAGGTGAATTTGTTGAGATATGGCCAGATGTATACCTTTGCTAACCATAATCTTCTCTCTGCTACACAGATATAAGTGCAGTTAGTGAAGGCCATGACCTTAGATGAAAAGCTTAAATGAAAGTCCTCAAGAACCTCTAGTAGTCTTTGTTACCCACAGATGCAACCATGAATCTGCTTAAAGACATTCAGCCACTATGGCAGCCGTAGCTTGTTCTTCATTTGATTTGGTTTCTTCATTGATGTGATTTTATTATTATTTGTTAATAATGCTCCCTTTTCCTTTCTGCTGTCAGAGTAGACTGAAGGCTGAATCATATACAGACACTTTAAACGTGGAATTGGGCCCTCCATGAGTTCTCCTGGACCATTCTCTAGATCTAATCATTCATGTTGATGGTCATTATGTACAATATTGTTTCACTTTCCATTTTTCTTGCAGTTTCACCACTCTGATTGCCTCTCAACCTGGCTGCTTCATTTCATTGCCACTAACTACCTCATCTTCAGTCAGAAGCCTGAATTTCAGGATCTTTCAGGTAGATTGCTAATTAATGTTTTTGGAACGAAAAACCTTTACGTTCTTTGTTCTTAGATTTGAGACATAATTTGTAGGAATAGTAGTTTTTAAAAATAAAAAGTCAGTGTAAGACATTCCTTTTAAGTATGCAGTGTGGTAATGGAGGACACTTATAGTAACCGGTGTTTCATAAGAAGCTTGACCTGTGTCACACAGGAAGTTTTCTAATGATTGTTTCATAGCTCCCATCCATTTTTAAGTGCATTTTTTTCTGAAGTAGAGAGAGAAGGGGGCCTCACATGACATTTGGTTGTGATAAATGAGATTTGGTTTTAACCACCTAAGTCAGAAGCAAAATTTAAATAGTACAGCTTTTTAAATTTTCTTCTTAAAAAGAAAAGATTATCCCTAGTATATAGTTCTGCTGTATTGGTATCTCCTGTCTCTACAGGAGTCCATTATATCATTCAACAATAACAATTTTTTATTGATCAAAGAGTGGTGCAAAATTCACTGAGCAGAGAGTATGCTTAATGTGATTTTTAAAGGTAAATTATAAAGATTAAAACCAATCAAAGGGTGAGCTTCTGAGTGCTGCATAAGATGAAATAAAATGAAAATAGAGTCATCAAAGTAGACAGTTTAGATACAATGGTTTGCTTATGTTATTGCTTAGAATAGACCCAAGGAATAATCAAGATAAAGGGAGAAGGAAATTAAAGATCTCCTAGTCAAGTAGTTTCAAACTCTAAGTGGAGAAACCTCCTTGGCGATGATGCCCACAGTTCTTGTGAGGTGGGGGCAGAGAGCGGGGTGGGTGGCGCAGAAGAGGGAGGGGGAGGAGAGGCTAGCGCTTGCTGTTCTTGGACTCCTCCCTCCCACCTTCATCCAGAGGGGTTCCACTTTGATCTGCTGAGATCTTAGAATTCTATGTAAAATTTTGCTTGTAAAAGAGAATCTGCTGCTAGAAGAGGTGAGCATCTCTGGTTTCATTCAGCTGTTCATTGCATATTTAAGGAAACCAAGAAACAGACAGTCAGTTTTTGGCAGATGTATTCAGCCAGTCAGCAAACATTGTATGCCTATTGGGAGGCTGTTTACATAGAATTTAACTATTAGTGCAGAAGAGTAACATAATATATCATAGCAGGACAATAGATATTTACTAACCATTTACTTTGTGCAAGAAACAAAGTTCATTCATAAACATAAGGCATACTTCCCCTTGCTGGTAGTTAGTAGGGTCATTCTTACACAGTGATTCTTTAAGGAGGCAATTAAAAATGAAATAAATGAACATTTTGATTTTAGGACCACCTTTATTATGCCACCTGAGGTCACCTTCATTTGTAAAAGACGAGTCAGATGATTTTCTACTTACTATTTTGTGTAGATATGTGATACACATAGAGTCCTATTACAACCTTGGGGGAAGGATGCTCTCTAAATCCTTTGAGTTATTAATCTTTATTTTATTCTGATACTTATACAATTGCCGATAAAGTATGTTATGACCGCCTGGCACAGAGAGAAACAGGACTCCAGGGTGTGAGTTGAGAAGGCAGGGTAAGAAAATGAGGCTGTGTCAGTGATTATCTTATGTTCCTTTCATGGGAATTAAAACAGTATCCTGAGTGCTCTGATTTAGCGGTGCTTGTTCATGTCCAGGACCTGCTGTGATGTGTCCTTTTGGGCAGAGAAAAAGAAAGCCCCTGTGGATAAGGGAGAATTTGATAGTCTGTATCAGCAGTCATAAACTGGCAGTCTATGGGTTGAATGTAACTTGCTAAGGGATTTTATTTGGACCACATGGTATTATAATTTTTTTAGTGTCAATATTAAAAATTGTAACATGTCACATCTGAAAATCCAAATTTCTGGCTTCTTTTGACAAAGTTGGAAGATCTGGCTTCTCTGGGCCCATCTTCCCACATGGCAACAACCTGGAACTGAGCAGTGGCTACTCATTTAAAGGCGCGTGTCCTCTCCATGGTGCCATAGTCTCCTCTCCTCCCTGTTGCCTGACTCTTGGCCTACCTCACATGGTCACTTGACATTGAAAAGGGTTCTTGTCACAGTCTCTTTACAGCTTCCTTAAAGAATTGCTCATTTTTAAATTCAAAAATCATCAAATTATTATTGGAATTCTATGAAATGTTTTCCCTTAACTGGGAATTTTTCTTCTTTAGAGGTGTTTAGAGATTTAAAAGTGAGACTGGAAAAGATCTCAGGTTAATGCTGGCACCGATACATCAGAACTCAGTGAAATAGTTCATTAAATACTAGACATATTTTATATACTGGACTCTTATACGAAAACAAACAGCAATGAACAGGAATATGTTACCCTTGGCATTTATGGATTCGTTATTCTCACAGTTTAATTTATCTCAATATTATGTTATATATTATATATTATGGAGTTTTTTGTCTCGTTTTGGTTTTTGCTGGCTACCAGAGCTCATCTCTGACAAGTTTTCTCTGTTGTTTTGCTTTTGTTTTTTTAATCTTAACTGAGGGAGCAGCCTTATGTCACCTTTGCTCCCTAATGAAACCTACAACTGATTTCCCTGGGCAGCTAGGTTGTTTCTTCTTATCCAGGCCCTGCAGCCTGGATCAAGACCTTGTTAATACAAATTATAATAGATGGGGTCAAACAGTAGATGGAGAAGTGGAAGCTGACTTAGCAGAAGCAAACCTAAGTGCCCACAGAAGGGAATACTGATGAGAAACAAACTGATTCACCCAGCAGAATACTGTAAAGCCTTAGAAATTTGAGGTACCTGGTATTTCAGAAAGCAGGATGAGGCTTGGGGCTGAAAGCCGTATGATTAGTTGAATGCTTTTGCTACACTCCATCCCACCTAGGCAGGCAAGTGCTTCTCCCTCATCATCACAGGAGTTTGGAGGTTTATTCCTGGATAAGTTAAACCAAAAAAGTTATAGAATCACGAACTCAGAGTATAGCTGAGATTGGGGCAAGGAGCTGGACTGAAAACATAGAGATCATGTGAAAGTGTCACATTATATAGTAACCCTCCAGCCTTCTTCCCATATCCAGGTTCTGGAATTCTGGCAGCCGGGTATTTGACTCCCACCTTGACTACCACTTTGACACTTATACTCTGGGCATGAAATTGAAGCATCCTTCCCTGACCTCACATAAAAAACTGTAGGTGCAGTCATTTGAGAATTCTCTCAGTTAACCCAATGGATATCTGTTCAGTTGTGCTACAGTGTATTCCACCAGTCAGCAAGTCCTGCCCATGCCCAAAAGATTTCCAAACAGCTTTCTAGCATCTCACCCTTAAATATAAAGAGGCCAACGGAGGGTCAACAGATATTTGAGGCAGTGTCCAATGTGAAAGATGAATACCAAAAACAAAACAAAATGAATAAAAACAGAAGAGAAGGAACGTACAAGAACAAAGAGTAGAAGAAAACCTTAAAAAAAACCCTATAATTAATATCCTCAAAGAATAAGAGATATACATCCATAAAACAGGGATATAATGTTATAAAAAAGAAACAATATTCATGGAGACAGAGTATATAGAATGGTGGTTGCTGGGACTTGGGGGAAGGGGAAACGGAGTTGTTTGATGGGTATAGAGTTTTAGTTTTGCAGGATGAAAAGAGTGCTGGAGATTGGTTGACAACAATGTGAATGTACTTAACACTACTGAACTATACACTTAAAAATAGTTAAGATGGAAAAACAAAAAAAAATAGTTAAGATGGTAAATTTTATATTATGAGTATTTTACCATAATTTTAAAAAAACAATAGAAGAACAAGAAGTTGCTCTTGAAAATTAGGATAGCAAAAATGAAACCATATCAAAAAAAAACAAACAACTAAATAAATAAAAGAGTAGAAAGATAAAGGTAAGGAAATCTAGAAAGTAGGACAAAAAGGATGAAGAGACAGAGAAAGGTTTTTTTAAAAAGTTGGAGGCTCAATGCAGGAGGTGAAGTATCTCAGTAATAGAAGTTAATACAGGAAGAAAAAAGAAAAACAATGCTGAGGAGGAAATTATGAAAGAAATAACGCAAGAAGTTATCCCAGTACTGAGGAACTGAGTCAACAGATTAAAAGGCTCTGCTAAGTGCTCAGCTTAATGAATAACAAGGTCTATCACTGGGACGTGCAGGAACACCGACTATAAATAGAAAAATCTAAACGTTTATAGAATAAAAAACCCCACAGATCACTTATCAGCGACCATGAATCTGAATGGTAGTAGAGTTCTTAACAGCCTTGGAAGCTAGAAAGCAGTGGAGTACTGTCTTCAACATACTGAGGGAAAATTTTCAACCTAGAATTCCATACCAAACCAAATGATCTATTGGGTGTAAGGACAGATTAAAGACGTTTCATCACAAGCAAGGTCTCAAAAATACTTCTTATGCATACTCCGCTTCAGGAAGCTAATAAAAGTTGTGCTTCACCAAAACTAGGGAAAACAGAGTGAAGAATCTGGAGTCCAGGAGTGGAGGGATCCAATGCAAAAGCATGAAGCAGGCATAGAAGGCAAGAGGGTACAGGACTCTGAAGAGAGGGGTCTCCAGGGCAACACCACCACCACCCCCATAAGAATGGCTAGATCCTCTGATAACTGTGGCCCCATGGAAAACAAAATTGAGAGGACTTCAGAGAGTTTGGAAGGTTGAGTTAGCTACAAAGAAAACTAATTAAAGGAAGAAAACTATAACAGTATATAATTGTGAATCACAGAATAACATAAATACTGATGACTGATTGAGGGGAGGGGAGGAAGTATACAGCAGAGCTTGGATCTCACCTATTACATAGGAAACCAATAGTTAATATCGAAACGTGATCCCAAATAAAATATATTCAATTAATATTCTTTTTCTGAAACTTTTAGTGGAAGAACGCAGTTTTGTTGAAAAGCACAGATGGCCATCAAATATGTACTTGAAGCAGCTTGCGGAATACAGGAAGTATATTCACTCCCGGAAATGTCGTTGCTTAGTAATGTAACCCTGTAGTTTTTATATACACACACTTTTTCTTGTTATTATGAAGAATGGGGTACTTCTGGGTTCTAGGAAAATTCTTGTGACTGCAACCAGTATGGGAGTTAAAAAAAAAAATCACCATACAGCTTAATGTGCTTATTAGTTCTTATTGAAAAAAACTACTATTATGATCTTAAAAGGGAACAAAATATACCATAGGCTAAAATTAAGACTTCACCCGAGTATATAAGGCTGTGTACAGCTATTTTTCCCTTTAAGATGCCCTATTGGTTTAGTGATATTAATACCCCTTCCATTTAAGAAATGTTTAAATTTTTAAAAAATCATGTAGGATTAATACAGAAATTTCATCATGTCTGATTAATTGCTCTATTAAAATAAGGGCCTTTTAAAGACCCAGTATGACTGTTTCTATAGTGAGAAATCTAGGAGAAGACTGATCAGGCTGAGATCTTAGGAATAGAAATTTGCCTAGGATTTTGAAAGTGAAATGCCATTTCATTCCAAATCAATGACAGTGTTTGAACCATAATGGGAAAAAAAATCTGGTTTTTATCTGAACAATCCAGCTGAGCCACCTTGTCTCTCCCCTGGGATTCTGATTAGGCAAGAAATCTATGGAGGACTGGCTTTGTGGCCATGTAACCTGTGTGCTTACACAAGGCCCCCTGCTTAGAAGGGCCCCATGCTTGGTGCAGTGCCCTGTGATCGCCATCTTAACATTTGTAATAATGTTTGAAGAAGGGCCCTGCATTTTCACTCTGTACTGGGCCCCCCAGATTATGCATATCTCCTAGCAGGGTATGTTTTCTTGCTCAAACGTTATTATCTCTGAAAGCAGAAAAGAGGCACTGACATCAAGGAAAGAGAAGGAAGCTTGCTGAGGGAAGAGATCACATGGGGTTTCCCCCATGGGAAAGTCTGTACCACCCATGACCTCCCTCCTCTGCCACCTCTGCTGGCAAGTGAGAAATGCATCATGTTGGTTTCACTTTGTAACACTCACAATTCTGGCACTACACAGATGAATACTTTCTTGATCATTCTCTAAGACCAGGATGTTGGTAAAAGTGACTGATCAGTGTGACTTTAATATGCACTTATAAAAATGCTCATAGGAAAAGACGCTTTCTAGAGAATCTGCAATCAAAGGCTCAAGAGTTTTTCTTCTTTCAGTGTATTTACTAAGATTAGGGTATCAGTGGCTTGAATTGTGTGAATTCTTTCTGAGGACTGAAAGGGTATTTGATGAGAAATAGCATGAATCTTGTCCTTCAAGATTATCTAATAAGTTCAGAGAAAGGATATAAATCAAGACTTGTTACATGTAGAGAAAATGGTACTAAGATAGAGGACAAAATTATAGTTTCTCTTGTATCACATGTCAACAGAAACAATTACATCAGAAGCTCACAAGCTGAGAGATGGAAAACCAGATTACTGTTTGTTGTTAGCATCATTTTCATCTGTAATTCGGTATTGGAATATATTTTTCTTTTAATTTCCAGTGACTTTAGAATACACATAGTTTTTCCGACTGTTCAAAGGTTTGATTAAACAGTTTTGTACCATAGTATAGACACAATACTATACAGTTAGTCCTTGGATGTATACCAACACTGTCAGAGTAAAACAGTAAAAATCCCCTACAAATATCTTACAAGAAACCTGATTTTAATTGGATTGTGTTGATAAATATTACTGGAATGCATTTTTTATTTTTTGTATTTAACTCACTTGAGCTAATCAACTATTGACAAATTCCACTTGACAAAGATTAGCATTGGAAAGAATAGATACTGTAGTAGATTTTTAGAAATTCATTCACATTTAAGGCCTTTTAAAATGCAGTGATAGCCTTTTGCTTTTCATAAGCATTTTCTTACCCCTGCATTAATTACAGCACTTAAAATTCTAAGTCAGTCTTACCTTTTAATCTAGGAAATTAAAAAATATAAGTTCTAAAGCAAAATATTTTCTTGAAAATACTATTTAACATTTCAGTAGACCATAGATGGTTTCTAGGTTGTTGGACAAAAGTGGAAGTTGGGTTTGGGAGCTGGTGCTCTGTTGGTGCTGCGCATGTCGTTTTTATTATGAAAGTTCTTTGCCACCTGTGAGTGACTCAAACACCCTGATGTCACAGCTCTCCTGGGCTAGTCAGAACAGTAATCAAATTAGACTAGACTCTTCAATACCTTTGAATTAACTCAATTTAAAATAACAAGAATTTTTTTTTAGAAAAAACCTTACAGACTATCTTGGAGAAATGAGTGCTCTTTTTGAGTTTTTCTCATTGAAAGATTATTTCTAGATGAATGTATGCTTTGTGCTGATCTCTGCTTCAATATATTTACCAATCATTTTAATTAGAGAAGATACTGTATGGTAGAACTGAGGCTTTTTCTTTCTGGGCCAGGTTTTTACCTTATATAACCCTTGTATACTTCTGACTACTCTGTGTTCATATTGTAGAGAGTAGGCTTATAATATAGAAGGTTCAGTAACATAGCTGAAATTCACCCTTTCTAAGCCAGCATGGTGGCTTCATATTGGGCAGAAGCAGGAAACTGAAGAATTGGATAAATTTGACTGCCAAGACAGCTGAACTTTTCAACTGTAGTTTTAAAAACTACAGTACACTGATATAGCTAATTAGACAAAACGTCCTCAAGAGTATTTTATTTAATTTAAGGCATCTGTTTAATTCAATCTTTAATAATTTTGCAAAGAAGGGTATGTGTGTATTTTAATATAGCCTGACCTGAATTTATATGTTTTTAGTTTTAGTATTTAACATTTTTGTAACAAATAAACCTTTTTTTAAAACAAGTTCAACACAGTGTCATGTAGTTATTTTCACCTTGTTGAATTGCTGAAATAACCTTGGGAATTCTGCCTTGTATTTCTCAAGCATAATTATGCTTCATGAAAACCACTATGCGTAAAATATTTAGAATGCTGTTGATATGGTAGATGTGTGTGATGAGATAAAGAAATTTGTATTACCTTTAACAACTGGTAGCAGAATTTCTCTTAACAAAAATAACTGCAATTATTTAGAAAAATGCTTTGATAATTATGTAGCCTAGAAATGAGCACTTACAGGCTTTAGTGTTGGCTGGGGGCAAGACTTTTGAGAAATGGAGAAGCAACTTCACATAATAGAGGGTTGAGAATTTGGATCTTTCCAACAAAATGAAAAGGCAACCTACTGAATGGGAGAAAGTATTTCCAAGTCATATGTCTGGTAAAGTGTTAGTATCCAAAATATGTAAAGAACTCATACAACTCAACAGCAAAAAACCCAAATAATCCAAATAAAAATATGCAGAGGTTCTGAATAGACTTTTTTCCAAAGAAGACATACAGATGGCCAAGAGGTACAGGAAGAGATTCTCAAGACCATTAATTTTCAGAGAAATGCAAATCAAAATCACAATGAGGTATCACCTCCCACCTGTCAGAATGGCTATCATCAAAAAGACAAGAAATAACAGGTGTTAGCGAGGATGTGGAGAAAAGGGAACCATTGTGCACTGTAGGTGGAAAGGTAAATTGGTGCAACCACTATGGAAAACAGTATGGAGGTTTCTCAAAAACTTAAAAATAGAACTACCATATGATCCAGCATTTCCACTTCTGGGTGTTTATCTGAAGAAGATGAAAATACTAACTCAAAAAGATATCTGTACTCCTGTGTTCATTGCAGCATTATTTACAATAGCCAAGATATGGGAACAACCTAAGTATCCATCAATGGATGAATGGATAAAGAAAATGTGCTATATATATACACACAATGGAATATTATTTGGCCATAAAGTATAAAATCTTGCTATTTGTGACAACATGGATGGACCTTGAGGACATTATGCTGAGTGAAAAAAGACAGAGAAAGACACATACCATATGATCTCACATATATATGGAATCTTAAACAAACTAAAACCCCCCAAAAAACTAAGCTCATAGATTTAGAGAACATATTGGTTCTCTAAGGCAAGGGATGGGGGGAGTGTGAACTGGGTGAAGGGGATCAAAAGATGCAAATTTCCACTTACAAAATTGGTCAGGAGGATATAATGTACAGCATGGTGACTATAGTTAATATTACTATACTGTATATTTGGAAGCTAAGAGAATAGATTTTAAAAGTCCTCATCACAAGGAAAAAAATTTGTAACTATGTATGGCAGTGGATTTTTTTTTTAACATCTTTATTGGAGTATAATTGCTTTACAGTGGTGTGTTAGTTTCTGCTTCATAACAAAGTGAATCAGCTATACATGTACATATATCCCCATATCTCTTCCCTCTTGTGTCTCCCTCCCACACTCCCTATCCCACCCCTCTAGGTGGTCACAGAGCACCGAGCTGATCTCCCTGTGCTATGAGGCTGCTTCCCACTAGCTAGCTATTTTACATGTGGTAGTGTATATATGTCCATGCCACTCTCTCACTTCGTTCCAGCTTACCCTTCCCCCTCCCCGTGTCCTCAAGTCCGGCAGTGGATGTTAACTAGACTTTTTGTGGTGATCATTTTGCAGTATATGCAAATATCATTATGTTGTATACCTGAAACTAATATAATGTTATATGTCAATTATATCTCAATTTTTAAAAATTAGACCTTTCCAGGATGGAGGAGCCCAGGTAGGAGGGGGAGAGAGACCAGGCAGCCATAACAGGAGGATGGAATGTGTGCTATATAATACAACAACTCCTCCCTAGAAGTTTCCTAAATTGTCAGTTAAGTCTCCTAAACCCATAAAGGCCTCCACAGTTCCATTGGAATTCTGTTCCTAACACAAATCTGACCTGGGAACGTACCCTTCTAGAAAACTCCCATTGCTTATTAAGGAACCTCCACAGTCCTCACTGCCAGCAAGGCCTTTCCTAACCTAGCCCCATCTTTTCTGCCTTGACAAGTAGAACTGTCCATCCAGATATCTGTGTACCTGCACACTTCATGCTCTTCCCATGGCTTGGGTTGTGTTGCCGTTTCCTGTCTACTTTGCAAACTCCAGCATATGCTGTAGACTCCCACTTATATTATCGTACCTCTTTTGCTTTCCATGACTCTCCCAGGAAGAATTAGTTGCTTCTGCATGTGTCTTTCCTTAGCTCTTTATTCATACCTTTCTTATGGCAGTTATTGCATTTTAGGTATTTACGTATTGGTGGGCTTTCTACGGTAATAACTTGAGGGCAGGTATCATGTCTTGATTTATCTTTGTGACCCAAGTGGTTGGCTGAATGGGGGGTTGATGAACAGATAGACTGGAAGAGTGGTAGATCATTGAGGGGATACAGAACATGTACAAAATGATCTTGGGGACACTTCTGCCTGGGAGTCTCCATTGGAGGTTAGTGTGGTGCTCCAAGGACAATGATGCTTCAAGGACAAAGGACAACCCTGCCTGAAAAAGTGTCAGTGTTACACCCTCTACCGGACTCTTAATCGCCCTCCCCACCATGTTGCGATGGTTACAAAATTCCTGAGCCCACCTGGGCAACGGGACCTGTCCCAAATAAGGAAAGGCATCCGGCCTGTCCCATTCCCACCCTATAGAAGGAAGGTATATGTGCCTCGACCAATCAGTAAACGAAATTTTCACCTCAGACCATTCTTTTGTTTTCTGGCTATAAAAACTGATCAATAGCACATGTTCGGGCTTGACTGTCCCAGAGTACTAGGAAGTTGGCCCGCTGTTCTGGCAGTGACCCTTCCCTCTAATAAATTCTATCTTCTTTACATTCTGCCTTGTGTCTGGAAATTCTTTTCCAACCCGCATTCGGACCACGACAGTTAGCAGTGAGATGGGCTGTGGGGGACAGAAAAGTTTCTGTTGTGCGTTAACGAAGGGGAAACAACTCCAATGTTACACATAATGTTTAACTGCATACAAATAATTTCCCTGGCATGTGCTGGCTGTCTTCTCAAAATCTTAATTGTCCTGCTCTACTGTCACAGCTTAATGTTCAGTAATGATCAGATTATTATGAGAGTATCTGAGATTCTTTTACATGTTCAGAGCAAAGAGCTCTCTTATTTACTCCTATTTAAGAAAAAATAGAATTTAGTAGACACAGTATATTACTTATTTTAAAAAATTAAGTGAAAAGGAGGTGGGATCTCAGCCCCTCTTCCTCTGTTGGCAACTTGGACTGGAAAGTCCGCAGAACTCTTTAACTCAAAACAAACTAACCAAAACTGAACCAGTAACTTTTCCTTAAAGGCTGAGCTTAGTCCTTCATCCAGGACTTAGTACTTATCTTGTTTTGTTCACATCCAAGCCAAATGGTGCATCCTTTTATCTTGTTTCTTCTTCCCCTAGTAACTGCATCACCACTAAAACACTTTTCTCTTAATACTTATAACTCCTGTTACTCCAGAGTTCCCAGTGGTTTAGTCTCTGATGTGTCATGTTCAAGCAGAACAGCCAAACATTATTTAAAAGGTTTCTCATTCTTTTTATATTTTAGTGTTGTCATTTTGTGATAGGTAATATATTTACATGGCTCAAAATACTATAAAAAGTATACTTTGGGAAGAGAGTTCTTGCTCCCATCTCTGTCCCCCATCACCCCATTTCCCACCTTCCCATAGGTGATCACCTTCATTTGTTTTTTATGCATCATTACAGTGTTTATTTATGGGAGTACAGGCAAAGGAAAATGCATAGTCTCATCTTTCTCCCTATGGTCAACAGAATAATGCCCTCCCTCCAACATCCACATCCTAATCCCCCAAACCTGTGAATGTTACCTTTCATGGCAAAAGAGATTTTGCAGGCATGATTACGTTAAGACTCTGGATAAGAGAAGATTATCCTGAGTGGTCCATTTTGATCCCAAGGGCCCTTAAAAGAGGGAGGCAGTAGAGCAAGAGGAGAGGAGGCAACGTGGGGATGAGAGATTTAAAGACGCTACCATTTGAAGATAGAGGAAGGGGTCATGAGTCAAGGGAGAAGGACCGCCTCTAAAGCTGGAAAAGGCAACGAACTGATGCCAAACCCTGGCCTCTGTGCACCGGCACCAAATTGAATCTTGGAGAGAGAGTTCTGGGTGAAGTAGAAGAGAATAGCTTTATTGCTTTGCCAGGCAAAGGGGGCCACAGCGGGCTAATACCCTCAAAACAGTGTGTCCCATCCTGGGGGTGGGGGGGGTGTGGGTGGTGAGGGTGAGGGTTGTGAGGAGTCTTAAAGTCAAGGGGCAGTGTGTCCTATCCCGGGGTGGGATTTCTGATAAGGATCAGCGTGCGTGCAGGGCCTGCATCCCTTCAATCTAGAGATCATCTGGCATCTGGTGGTCCCGTGATCTGTGGTTCTCAGGATATTGAACTGTGACCTTCTTTCTGGAATGAAGAATGCTTCATCGAGTAGTTAACATCTTCCTTTGTTGGGGGTTTTAGTTCTGCAGAAGAGCTCAAAGATATTGTTATGTACATCACTTGAGGGGGAACCAGGACCCTGCCCCAAGGCTACACTGTTGTTTCTTGACTGCTCCTCCCTTGTCTCTGCATTCTCTCACTTCCCTGATTAGCAACTGTTTGAAGCTGCCCTTTAGAACTCAAGAAAGGTCCTAGAGGCTGAATGAAGCCTATTTCCTACAAACAGGAAATAGGGGACTAGAAAGACTTTCATGCCCTGGAGCCCCATTCAGTCCTGCCTGGTTTCAGAATTCTCCCTTCAGAGCCTACAGAAGGAACGAACCCTGCTGACATCCTGACTTTAGCCCAGTCAGACTGATTTTGAACTTCTGACCCCCAAAACTATAAGACAATCAATCTGTATTGTTTTACAGCCATTAAGTTTATGATCATTTGTTAAAGCAGCAAAAGGAAACAAATATACCCCTTTTCTTATATAAAGATAACATGAATTATATCCTTTGTTCTCTTTAAGGAGGATTGGGTGGGTCTCAATACCTTGAACATTAGTAATTCATGCAACCGGTTGTTCTCAAACTGTAGTCGTCATCAAATCACCTGAAGGGCTTTTAAAAACAGAACCCAGGACTTCCCTGGCCGTCCAGTGGTTAAGACTTCGCCTTCCAGTGGAGGGGGTGTGGGTTCGATCCCTAGTCGGGGAGCCAAGATCCCACATGCCTCATGGCCAAGAACCCAAGACATAATACAGAAGCAATATTGTAACAAATTCAATAAAGACGGTCCACATTTTTAAAAAAGTTTAAATAAATAAAATAAAAACAGAACCCTGGACCCTAGCCCCAGAGTTCTGATTTTGTCAGTCTTGGTTGGGCCTTGAGAACCCACTAAACAATTCCATGTCTCTTGGGTTTGAAGCACCCAACTACTCCAGGGCTCCCTCCTCCATCAGTTTAACTTGACTTCTAGACCCATGTCCCTCCCTGTCTTCTTGATAGTTCTTCTGGCTCTTTCACCTTCCCTTCATTTTGCTAATTCTGCTTCATAAGAATCTGACCAAAAGACCAGAGTTTCCCACTGAGGCCTGGGCCTGTGGAGCCGTCAGGCAGAGCAGAGCTTCCCAGGATGATTTCTGCTGGTTGGGGAAGCGATGAGGGAGGTTTCAGGAGGTGGGGTCTCGACTCAGACACTCTCAGAATCACACACTAGGCCTGCAGGCCCCACCTCGCACTGCCGTTGACCTTCCAGTCTTCTGTCGAGCTTGGGATTTCTTTAGGCTTATACTGAGTACTGGGCCTTTTACCCTGTTGTCCAACAGATGATACAGGGCTGGGAATTCTCAGTGAAATAATGTAAAATTAAATTCTGAAAGGACTTAGAAATAGCCCTATATGCACTTTTAAACAGGAAATCTGAGTCCATCAATCTTTTCTGTTTATAATGACAGATTTTACTACTATCTCAGAATCTACATTTTTTCCTGAAAATTGTCTACCTTTTTATTATCTTCCAATTTAAAAAATATATATTCACCTTCCCTGTAAGAATTAGAAACAATATTGGAGCACAATCATAAATAAATAATGTTTTTTACTCTGGAGGGCCTCATAGGACAAAGTTTGGTTATACCAGTTTTGTGAGCCCTGGGAATTCTTTTTATAGGCAGCAGGTGACCACTGTCCCCTCACACAGGCTTGCTTCCAACTTCTGAGTGCTTTTCTCTTCCTCCTCTTGAATGGAAGTATCTTGCTTTTGCCTGTATGTTAGTAAGTTTAAGGCTATTGAAAAATAACTACAAACTCCTCAGTTGCAGTTTTCATAAAATTAAAATTTATGTAGACTATATATTTTCCTAGAAATCTCTTGTCTAATTCTCTCCCCAGGGTCACCTGGGTAACTGGACACATCACTGTTCTTGGGTCTTATGGCCCCTTTGTTGGAAGAGGAGTAGGGTGGTTTTTCTAAATTTATAGTGACTTTCTCTGAGGAATGAATTGCCTCAGAGTAAATTAGGACATTTTGGTCTAAAGTAACTACATACCAAAGTCCTTCAGAGGCTATGGGTAAAACCCTTGGTAATAGGGTAGAAAGGCAGATTACAGTGCTGCAATGTCCAGGTATGGTTCACATGCTTTCCTTGACTTAGAAAGAAGAAGTTAGGATAATTTCCTTTGCAAGAATTCAAACGTAAAGATGATCACTTAAAGTAGGTACCCACCACCACAACAACAACAAAAACAACACTTTCTCTTTTATATTCCGCACTATTTTTCATGGATATGGTAAGAAAGGCTGATCTTGTATGGGACCTTAGTATTAGTAGGCATCTGATTGTATTTTACTTCATTTTTATGTGTCTTTTATCACCATTTCCAAAACATAATAGTTGCTTCAGAAATGTCTGTTGAATGTAATGGGGCACAGTTGATGGAGAACCCAGCAGAGTTACTGGCCTCCAAGTTGACAGTGTTGACTGCTGTGGCCCAGGGGCCCCATTTTTGCTTAGGGACCAAGGAACTTGACCAGAGGTTTGGCCCCAGGGAGGGGCAGAGAAGTCACTCAAAACAGAAGCAGGGTGAGGCCCCACTCTCAAGGGACTTCAAGGGCAGGGCCTTCAGGGAGGGGTGAGTGTGGGAGGACAGGAGAAACCCGAGGGATAACTTCAGGAGACTTTGGGGCTCGTGTCCTGCAGGCAGAGATGTAATTGAGTGAAATTTCTGTTACTACTGTTTATAGCTGTTATTATTAATTTCTGTTACTACTGTTTATACTATTTATAAGCTGGGGAGGCTTGGGGAAATTGAAGTACTATTTATTATTTCAGCATTACTATTTATTGCCCTTTTACTAAGTGCCAGGCATTTTGCATATGTTATTTCCTCTTCAAAAAGATAACATATAGCACAGAAAAGTCGTCTGGTGAGGTGATTAAACACCAGTGGTGAAACCAGATTGCCCGGATTGACTCAGATCCCGGCTCCACCTCTTACTGTGTGACCTCAGATAGGTGAGGTAGGCTGTCTCTGGACTTTGCTCATTTATAAAATGGAGCTAATGGACGTAGCAAACTCGTAGGTTCACTGGGAGGAGTAAATGAGGTCATACGTGTAAAGGGCTGAAACCAGTGTCTCGCGCAGAGTTAGTGCTCTGTAAGGATTAGTATGATCACATTGTCCCAGCAATCATGTGAGCAAGGTGCTCTAAGTGTCTCCATTCTAGCATGAGCACAGTGAGTGACGGCCTAAGGCCATGTAGTCAATAAGTGGCAGAGCTGGCAGAACTCATACCTGACTGCAAAGCCCACATGCTCTACCAACTAGCAAACAGCCTTCATAAGCATCCTAAGAAAAATGTAAAATCATCCAGCTTAGGCGGGAATTGATGCTCCCTTTGAAGGTGTTGTAACACCGCTGGCTTTGTGCAATGTGGGAAAACAAATGGAGTCTGGACATGTCCTGGCTCCGAGGTCAAGGAGTCATCCAGGTCATCACTCCTCTCCCACCTTCATCCCCACCCTCCTCCCAGGACACTATTCCAAGGTCTAATCTGATCATGATTCTTCAAATGTTATGATGGGTTAACACACCACCCTGTGGTTAATATTTGAAGTTAAGTAACCTGAGACTGATGACTGGAAAACAAACAGCATATCCTGGTATGAAGTGTCAGAGAGGAAGGTAGCTGGTTTCAGGGCATGAACAGCCAGGGAATGAGGTTTCTCTGTTAGTCCTCTTTCCTTTTAATCAATTTTAATTTAATTAGTTAACTTAGTTACTTTTAATTCTCATAGGAAGAACCCAAGCTGGAGAGATTTGCTTAGCCACAGGCACACAGCTAGGAAATGGCCTCACCAGGATTTGAATTCTGTCCATGTGGCTTCTACACCAGGAGGATCTATACCTGGAGCAGCAATCTTGGGTTCTGGGGCCAGTTCCTCTAGGAAATGTGCAGCTTAACATGAACATTCTCTTGCTAAATAGTACAACTGAAATGGAAGAATTACATAAGCTATAAAATATGCCTGAATAAAATTATTTTAAAAAGAAAGGAGGAAAGAGAAAGGGAAAAAGGAATAAAAGAAGGGAGGGAGGTAAGGAGGAAGGAAAAATATGAGTAGCTAGAAAAATGTTTTCTTACTGGTTTAATAACTACTGTAAACCAGTGACCTGGGTTCAGTGAAGCCCCACAGAACTGGATAAAAACTGGAAAACTTTGTTTCTGGGTAAATGCTTTGCACATGCCCTTGTGAACTTCTTGCGAATTTATCTCCCCCGCCTTTCCCCCTCCCCCTTCCCCACTGCATATCACACCCACAGTACAGCCTTGGGACAAGAGAATTCTACACTGACTTCTCCATGAAGAGCAAGTATAAACACCTTTTTGTGCGTATGTTTGCTTTTGGTAAAGGCATGCTTGCTGCAATCCACAGAGTCCTAGGATCTCTGACTGACTGAAAGAGTTTTGTGTTAAGGATGCCATTTATACAGTTGCTGATGCTTAGGACTGTGTTGTTTACTAACACATCCCAGATGCTGATTTAGTGCATCTGGGAGGGCTAAAGAGTTCGACTGGATTTAGGGCCTGGTTAGGCTCACCTGCTTATGACCCTTTGTGACCCATTCCCACATCATCCCTTCAAGCTGGAGGTGCCCCTCAGGGAGGCTGTTTCCCTGCCACCTATCCTTTGTTGTCCTCTTCCTGTATCTCAGCAAAGGGAGGGAGATGAAAGCGTGTATATGTGTGGGGTTTGGTGACTTTAAGAGCATAGTTGTTGTTTTAATAGACTTTTTAAAAATAAATTTATTTTATTTATTTTTGGCTGCGTTGGGTCTTCGTTGCTGCACGCGGGCTTTCTCTAGTTGCGGTGAGCGGGGGCTACTCTTCGTTGTGGTGTGCGGACTTCTCATTGCGGTGGCTTCTCTTGTTGTGGAGCACGGGCTCTAGGCGCGCGGGCTCAGTAGTTGTGGCGCGCGGGCTTAGTTGCTCCGCGGCATGTGGGATCTTCCCGGACCAGGGCTCGAACCCGTATCCCCTGCACTGGCAGGTGGATTCTTAACCACTGCGCCACCAGGGAAGTCCCTGATAAACTCCTTTTAAAATTAATTAATTAATTAATTAATTTTTGGCTGCGTTGGGTCTTCGTTGCTGTGTGCGGGCTTTCTCTAGTTGCAGCGAGCAGAGGCTACTCTTTGTTGCGGTGTGCGGGCTTCTCATTGTGGTGGCTTCTCTTGTTGAGAAGCACGGGCTCTAGGCGCGCGTGCTTCAGTAGTTGTGGCTTGTGGGCTCAGTAGTTGTGGTTTGTGGGCTCTAGAGTGCAGGCTCAGTAGTTGTGGCACATGGGCTTAGTTGCTCCGCTGCATGTGGGATCTTCCCGGACCAGGACTCGAACCCATGTCTCCTGCATTGGCAGGCGGATTCTTAACCACTGCACCACCAGGGAAGTCCTTAGTAGACTTTTTTTAGAGCAGGTTTAGCTTCACAGCAAAATTGAGAGGAAGGTACAGAGGTTTCCCATATTCCTCCTGCCTCCACATGTACATAGCCTCCCCCATTATCAACATCCACCCGCCCCAGAGTGATACATTGGTTACAATTGATGAACCTACATGGATGCATCATAGTCACCCACAGTCAGTAGTTTACATTAGGGTTCACTCTTGGTGTCGTACATTCTGTGGGTTTGGGTAAAGGTGTAACAACATGTATCATACAGAATAGTTTCACTGCCCTAAAAATCCTCTGTGCTCTGCCTGTTCATCGCTCCTACCCCCAACCTCTGGCAGCCACTGATATCTTTACTGTCTCCATAGTTTTGCTTTTTCTGGAATGTCATATAGTTGGAATCATCAGTATGTAGCCTTTTCAGATGGGCTTCTTTCACTTAGTAATATGCTTTGAAGTTTCCTCCATGTCTTTTCAGGGCTTAATACCTCATTTCTTCTTAGTACTGAATAATGTTCCATTGTCTAGATGTACCACAGTTTATTTTCAGTACCTTCTACTGAAGGACATCTTGGTTGCTTCTAAGTTCTGGTAATTATGAATGAAGCTGCAATAAACATCCATGTGCAGGTTTTTGTGTGGACATCAGTTTTCAGCTCCTTTGCGTGATTACCAGGAGTGCATTGCTGGGTCACATGGTAAGAGTATGTTTAGTTTTGTAAGAACCCACCAAACTGTCTTCCAAAGTGAGTATGCCATTTTGCATTCCCACCAGCAATGAATGCGTTCCCGTTGTTCCATATCCTCATCAGCATTTGCTGCTGTCAGTGTTCTGGATTTTGGCCATTCTAATAGGTGTGTAGAGATATCTCACTGTTGTTTTAATTTGCATTTCAGTCTTTTATCAGATATGTCTTTTGCAAATATTTTCTCTCAGTCTCTGGCTTGTTTTTTCATTCCCTTCACAGTGTTTTGGGTGTGGCTGAACTACACTGACTGCACTTTGTCAGCTCCACCTTAAGCCCACAGTTGTATTGTCCTCCTTTCTGCAGGACTGAGCTTTAGTCTACTCACAAGGAATGCACCCAAGCCAGCTAGGTTCCCTATCAACTTTTACCCTTTCCTTCATCTGATATGAAAACTGGAAGAATGCCTTTTGCTGAACCAGATGGTAATGAGACCCCTGGTTCCTGTCAGTGAGGATGTGATTTTCCCTATTAGTCAGATTCTATTTTTAGCTTCGGCCCCTTTAAATTCCCCTGTACCCCTTTAGGCAGTGTGGCGTACAGCTGCTAATGCCTCTGGATCATCAAACACCCGATCCTGTCTGTGTCAGTTACCCCCAATAAACTTCATAGTTACACTTTATGGAATTGCCTGCTTTGTTTTTTGGTCTCAAAGTTCATTCTCAGTTTGGAGGATATTACTCAATATCTCCACCTTCCAACACTTTCACAGAGCAGAATTTTTAAAAGTTTAGTGAAGTCTAGCTTATCAATTCTTCCTTTCATGGGTCATGCCTTTGGTGTTATATCTCAAGACATCACTATACCCAAGGTCATTTAGAGTTTCTACTATGTCATTTTCTAGGAGTTTTATAGTTTTGCATTTTACATCCATGTCTTTGATCCATTTTGAGTTAAGTTTTGTGAGGGATGTAAGATCTGTGTCTAGGTTCATTGTTTTGCATGTGGATGCCCAGTTGTTCCAGTGCCATATGTTGAAAAGATTCTCTTTGCTCCGTTGCATGGCATTTGCTTCTTTGTCAAAGATCAGTTGACTGTATGTATGTGGGTCTATTTCTGGGCTCTCTATTCTGTTTCATTGATCTATTTGTCTATTCTTTTGCCAATACCACATCGTCTTAATTACTGTAGCTTTATAGTAAGTCTTGAAGTCTCATAATGTCAGTCCTCCAACTTTGTTCTGCTGTTGACTATGCTGGGTCTTTTGACTTTCTGTGTAAACTTTAGAATTGGTTTGTAAAATCCAAAAGTAACTTGGTGGGATTTTGATTAGGATTGCATTGAATCTATAGATCAGGTTGGGAAGAACTGACATCTTGATAATATTGAGTCTTCCTATCCATGAACGTCAAATATCTCTCCAGTTATTTAGTTCTTTGACTTTTTTTTTTTTTTTGGCCATGGTGCACTGCTTGTGGGATCTTATTCCCCGACCAGGAATTGAACCCAGGCCCTGGAAGTGAAAACGCTGAGTCCTAACCACTGGACCATCAGGGAATTCCCTTTGAGTTTTTTTAAAATCCTCAGGTTCATTTATGTTAAATAAGAAAGTGATTGACTTTCATATATTATTACCCTTGTATCCAGAAACCTTGCTGTAACTGCCTATTAGTTCTAGAAGTTCTTTTGTCGATTCTTTTGGATTTTCTACATAGACAATCATGTCATCTATGAATAATGACTGTTTATTTCTTTATTCACAATCTGTATACCTTTTGTTTCCTTTTCTTGTCTTATTGAATCAGCAAGAACTTCCAGTATGATGTTGAAAAGGAAGGGAACAGTCTTGCCTTGTACCTGATCTTAGTGGGAAGCTTTAAATTTCTTACCATTACATGTGATGTTAACTGTGGGTTTCTTGTAGATCTTCTTTATCAGATTGATGGTGTTCCCCCCATTCTTAGTTTACTGAGAGTCTTTATCATGAATGGGTGCCGGATTTTTGTCGAATGCTTTTTCTAGACCTTTTGATATGATCATGTAATTTCTATTGTTTAGCCTGTTAATGTGATTGGTTACATTAATTGATTTTCAAACATTGAGCCAGTCTTGCATACCTGGGATAAATCTGCTGGATTGAGGTGTATAATTTTTTTTGTACTTTGTTGGATTTGATTTGCTAATATTTTGTTGAAGAATTTTGCATCTATGTTCATGAGACATATAGGTCTGTAGTTTTCTTGTAGTGTTTTTGTCTGGTTTTGGTATTAGGGTAATGCTGGCCTCATGTAATGAGTTAGGAAGAATTCTTTTGCTTCTATTCTCTGAAAAATATTGTAGAGAATTGGTATAATTTCATCCTTAAATGCTTGATTAGAATTCACCAGCAAACCCATATGGACCTGGTGCTTTCTGTTTTGGAAGATTATTAATTATTGATTCAATTTATTTAATAGATAGAGTCCTATTCAGATTGTCTATTTCTTCTCGTGTGAGTTTTGGCAAGTTGTGTCTTTCAAGGAATTGGTCTATTTCATCTAGGTTTGTGGGCATAGAGTTGTTTATAGTATTCCTTTAGTATCCTTTTTAAAATAAATATATATATTTATTTATTTGGTTGCACTGGGTCTTAGCTGCGGCACGTGGGCTCCTTAGTTGTGGCGTGCGAACTCTTAGTTGCGGCATGCATGTGGGATCTAGTTCCCTGACCATGGATTGAACCTGGGCCCCCTGCATTGGGAGCGTGGAGTCTTTTCCACTGTGCCACCAGGGAAGTCCCTATTATCCTTTTAATGTCTATAGGATCTTTAGTGATGTACCTTCTTTCATTTCTGATATTTGTAATTTGTCTCTTCTCTCTCTCTTTCCCTCTCTCCCTCTCTCCCTTTCTCCCTCCCTCTCTTTTTTCCTCTCTCCCTCTCTTTTTTAAGTAACCTAACTAAAGCTTATTGATTTTACTGATCTTTTCAAAGAATCATTTTTTGGTTTTGTTGATTTTCTCTATTGATTTCCTGTTTTCAAAAATTTTGTTGATTTTTGCTCTCATTCTCATTATTTTTTTCTCCTACTTAATTGGGGTTTGATTTGCTTTTGTTTTTTTAGTTTCCTAAGGTAGAAGCTTAGATGACTGATTTTAGATCTTTCTTTTTTTTTAATATATGAATTTAATGCTGTAACTTTCCCTCTAAGGACTGCTTTTGCTGCACCCCACAAATTTTGATAAGTTGTCTTTTCATTTTCATTGAGTTCAAAAATATTTTAACTTTCTCTTGAGATTTACTCTTGGACCCATGTCTTATTTAGAAGTGTGTTGCTTAACCCCCGTGTATTTTAGGATTTTCCAGGTATCTTTCTGTGTTGATTTCTAATTTAATTCCATTGTGGTCAAGAGCACACATTATATGATTTCTGTTCTTTTAAATTTGTTAGTTGTGTTTTATGGCCCAGAATGTAGTCTATCTTAGTGAATGTTCCATGTGAGCTTGAGAAGAATGTGTATTCTGCTGTTGTTGGATGTAGTCTACAGATGTTGATTATATCCAGTTGATTGATCATGTTGTTGAGTTCGACTATGTCCTTACTAATTTTCTGCCAGCTGGATCTGTCCATTTGTGACAGAAAAGTGTTGAAGTCTTCAACTTTAATGGTGGATTCATCTGTTGTTCGTTGCAGTTCTGTCCATTTTTGCCCCATGTATTGTGATGCTCTTTTGTTAAGCACATACATGTTAAGCATTGTTATGTCTTCTGGAGAGTTTATCCCTTTATCTTTATGTAATGCCTTTCTTTATCCTTGGTAACTTTCCTTGCTTTGAAGTCTGCTCTGCTTTCTTTTGATTAGTGTTAATATGGTATGTCTTTCTCCATTCATTTACTTTTAACCTCTATGTGTCTTTATATTTAAAGTGGGGTTCTTGTAGACAACATCTTATTGGGTCTTGTTTTTTGATCCACTCTGACAACCTCTGTCTTTTAATTGGTACTTTTAAACCATTGACATTCAAAGTGATAACTGATATACTTGGATTATCTATCATATTTGTTAAAGCCTTCTATTTGTTGCCCATGTTCTTTGTTCCAATTTTTGTCTTCCATTTTTTTTCCTGCCATTTGTGGCTTTAATTGAGCACTTTATATGATTGTGTTTTTTCTCTTTCATAGTGTATCAGTTATACTTTTTTTTTTCTTCTCTATTTTAGCGGTTGCCCAAGAGTTTGCAATATACATTTACAACGAATTCAAGTCCACTTTCAAACAGCAATATACTGCTTCACAGGTAGTGCAAGCACCTTATAATAACAAAATAATCGTAATTCCTCCCTCCTGTCCCTTGTGTCATTTCTGTCACTCATTTCATGCATACATAAGCATACATAAACTTATATATGTGCATAAGCATCCATAATCAAATACATTGTTGTTATTATTATTTTGAACAAAATGTTATCTGTTAGATCAATTATGAATAAGAAAAATAAAAGTATTTTTCACTTGTTCCTTCTTCAGTGTTCTTCCTTTCTTTATGTAGTTCAAAATTTCTGACCTATATCATTTTTCTTCTGTCTGAAGAACTGTTAACATTTCTTGGCAAGGTAGGTATGCTGACAACACATTCCTTCAATTTTTGTTTGCCCAAGGAAGTCCTTATTTCTGCTTCACTTTTGAAGAGTAATTTCCCAGTGTACAGAATTCTAGCTTGGTGGGGTTTTTCTCTCAACACTTTAAATATTTCAGTCCACTCTCTTCTTGCCTTCATGATTTCTGAGAAGTCAGATATAATTTTTATCTTTGATCTTCTATAAGTAAGGTGTTTTTTCCTCTGGCTTCTGTCAGGATATTTTCTTTATCTTTTATTTTCTGCAGTTTGAAAATGATATGTCTAGGTGTAGTGGGTTTTTTGGTCATTTTTTTTCTGCTTGGTGTTCTCTGAGCTCTCTAGATCTGTGGTTTGGTGTCTGGGGAAATTCTCAGTCATTATTGCTTTAAATATTTCTTCTGTTCCTTTCTGTCTTTCTTCTCCTTCTGGTATTCCTATTATGTCTATCTTACACCTTTTGTAGTTGTCCCATAGTTATTCGATATCCTGTTCTGGGTTTTTCAGTATGAGACAGGCAGGGGGCAGGGCACAACATTTACAAGAATGACATAGCCAGAGGACATGACATAAACTGATTAGAACCAACTAGGTCCAAGATGGCAGACGAGTTGACTTCCACTAGACCTTGAGCCTCAGTATATGCTCTTTGTAACACATCAGCAAGCTAAACGACACACACACAGGCGCCATGACAGTTACAAGGCTGACCATAAAGGTCAAAAAGTGGGTGGTGGCCCAATTCCTGGAAATCCCCACGCCTTCCCCAAAATAGCCGGAATACTACTCCCACTCATTAGCCTATGAAATTACCCACCCCTATAAAAACTGACAACCCCATACCCTGGTGCCTCTCTCACCTTCTGAGATGGCCCACATTCTGTCTATGGAGTGTGTTTCTCCCTGAATAAACTTTCTTTCACTTTGCTGTGGCTGGCTCTTAAATTCTTTCCTGCACGAAGCCAAGAACCCACACTTGGCAGCCGTCCCAGGGACTCAGACATGACCTGGGATGTGACCATCCTTTTGCGCTACACTCTCTTTCCTGCGTCAAGTATTTTTTTCTCTTTGTTTTTAAGTTTTGGAGGTTTCTTTTGAGACATTCTCAAGCTTAGAGATTCTTTCTTCAGTCTTAGTTTGGGCTGCTATAACAAAATACCACAGAATGGGTAGCTTATAAACAACAGAAATTTATTTCTCACAGTTCTGGAGTCTGGAAAATCCAAGATCAAGGTGTTGACCCTCTTCCCGGTTCATAGCCTGCGGCTTCTCACTGTGTCCTCACATGGTGGAAGGGAGTGTTGTGGGATCTCTTTTATAAGAGCACTAATCCCACTAGTTTACTAATTCACCCTCATGACCTAATTGCCTCCCAAAGGCCCCACCTTCTAACACCATTGCATTGGGTATAAGGATTCTAACATGAGTTTGGGGAGGACACAGACATTCAGATCATAGCACATGTCAAGTGAACTAATGAGTCCATCAAAGGCATTCTTCATTTCTGTCACAGTGTTTTTGGTCTCTAGCATTTCTTTTTGGCTCTTTCTTAGAATTTCCATCTCTTTGCTTACATTGCCCATTTGTTCTTTCATGCGGTTTACTTTATCCATTATAGCCTTTAGCATGTTCATCGTAGCTATTTTAAATTCCCAGTCTGATCATTCCAACAGCCCTGCCTAATGCTTCTCTATCTCTTCCAACTGTGGTTTTTGCCTTTTAATATACTAGTAATGTTTTCTCGATAGCATGAGACAATGAACTGGGTAACTGCTGTTAAGTAGGTATTTAGTAATGTGGTGGTAAGACGTGTGGAAGGAGGGGAGCCTGTTACATCCCTTTGATTAGGTCTCAGTCTTTTTAGGGAGCCTGTGAGCTTCACATGTGCTTCTTGGTGCCCACACCCTGGGGTGGGTTGCCCTGTCTAAGTAGAGTAGGGCAGCTAGAATGGAGTTGGGTATTTCCCTTTTCCCTTAAGGAAGGCCAGAAGGAGCTGGAGTTGGGGTTTTCCCTTCCCCCAGGTCAGTTAGGCTCTGATAAAACCCCAGCACATTAGGCTGTAGTTAGAGAGTTACCTCTTGAGAACAGACCTTGTTAAGAAAAACAGAATGCTCTGGCTTATTTCCAAATGGTTCCTTTTCTGCTCTCCCTGCTTAAAGCATGAGGGTTTTTCCCTCCAGCATTCACTGTGAGAACCTCATTAGAACTCCAGATGGTAAAACTCACAAAAGCATGGGCCCTCTGATGACTGGGTCCCCTTGGAGTTTTTAGCTCTGAGCGTGGTCCTCATGGAGCCTCCAGCCGTTCCTTGATCACAGCTCAGGTTCCCCTCCCCCAGCACTAATTCTCATGTAAGTTGAGATTCTCGGTACTTGCCTGTCAGTCATCCCAATTTGGGGGGCACTGGTTTGCTCTATGACCTCACTTCTCTTATGGATCTAAGAAGAGTTATTGATTTTTCAGTTATTCAGCTTTTCACTTTTTGTTAGGATGGAGTGGCAACTTCCAAGCTTCTTACATGCCGAATTGGAAACTGGAAGTCCTCAGTAGCATACATTTAAAAAGTTTATCAGATAAAAGGCTCGGACTCTCAAAATGAGTGCAAGTCCTGCAGGCCAGCACATCACGTAGCCCGGCATTTCCCGAACGCATTTGACCACGAATCCCCTTTCCTCGTGTACCATTTATCAACATGCCATGGAACCAGTTTTCTGAAGAACCTACTCGGAGGAACACTGAGCTCGAGCACAGTGCATGCTGGAGAAGTATCAAGTTGTTCCTTGAAGTTGTGGCTCAGAGCCCAGAGGCCCAGGGAGGCCCTCCTTTGGTCATTCCATTAAACCAGGAAACACAGTCCCCTTTACAATGAAAGCCCTGGCTAAAGGCAGAGCGGTGCTGTGTGCTCCTGGAACCCTGCTGGGCTCGAATCCTGGCTCTGCTGAGAGCTCCTGGGCAACTTAACCTCTCTGCGCCTTAGTTTTGCCATCTGTAGAATGGAAATGATAATGACTAATATTAGTTGGCTTATAGGGCTGCTGTGAGGATCACATGAGTGAAAACATGGTCAAAACTTAGAAAGTGCTTGGCACCCAGTGTGTGCATCTGGGTCTTTCCAAGCTTCTTCCATCAGTGTACCCTGCAGACTCTCACATTCACCTGTTTCAACCAAGGGGGACACTATATAGCCTCTTTAAAATGCCTAGGAAACATGGGGTAAAACCCATACCTTGATTTTGGTGTGAGTTAACCATTATTTGATACTACCTTTACACTGCAGCTGTTTTCTAGATTTTGATCTGTATAAGTAGGAAGACGGAGGAGGATCAGTGTTAGCCCTCTCCTTGGTACAGGGAACTAGTCTCCAATATTTCCAAACTTGTAGACACCCCTCTTTTTTTTCAATATTAAAAAATGGGACAGGCCACAGCGTCTCCACATGTAGTCATTGCGCTTTAACCATCGACTGAGACAACAGTAATAATCAAAAGCTATTATCAATGTTAGGACGCTTTTTTAAAAAGTAAATGTTTTAAATAGATAATTATATGTACACGCAGTGATCCTTGAAATGAATTTATGTTTTATTCCCTGCTGCTGGTGCCATGTAAGGAAATAGACCAAGAAAACCTTTTACTTTTATTATTTTATTTTATTTTATTTTTTTGGCCGTGCCATGTGGTATGTGGGATCCTAGTTCCCCGACCAGGGATCGAACCTGGGCCCCCTGCCTTGGAAGCGCGGAGTTTTAACCACTGGACTGCCAGGGAAGTCCCCAAGAAAACCTTTTAACTGGGTAAATCAATTATTCACCTTTATTAAACTATTAGAAAATATAGATGCAGTGAAAGATACATGCGATGGCACCTCTTTATATATACCCGTGGAAAATCAGAGTATCTGTATATTCTCTGACCCTCTCAGTAACCCTGAGACCCCTCCCCAGGTTCTGCAGGTCACAGGGTCCACTCTCCTGTAGTCAAAGAATAATCAGTGGAGAAAGGGTCCTCATACTAAAGACCATCCTTTTAGTAAGAAACACTTATCCCTCACTCCTCAAATTCTTACAAAGGGGGGGAATGTCCCTTCTTGTGCCAGCTCAGGGGTGTTTAAGGGAACACTTTGCATCCATTGATCCATCCCTCATTTGGACAAGGGGAATTTCTCAGTTAGGTTAAGGACAGTCTATCAGCCATTGGACCTCACCTGAATGCAAAGAGTTTGGGGTAAATTGGCCTCAAAAGTGGCCTAAGAGGAGGGGCGAGGGAGGGAAGGATTGGGACCTTGGCATTAGCAGATGCAAACTGTATATAGAGGGTGGATAAATGACAAGATCCTACTGTATAGCAAAGGGAACTATATTCAATATCCTGTGATAAACCAGAAAAGAATATGAAAAAGAATACCAATATATGTCAAAAAAATAAATGGAATCAGACTATAAAAAAAGAGAAAGTGGCTTAAAGCCACATTGTACCCTCACTAGTGCTACCTGCCTCGGGCTTCCTGGATGGAGAGAAGAACCAGGGCTCCTCTCTGGTTAACCTGTGGTTTATATATCTGGGACCACCCACATTCTTCCCTTTCTGGAGGCAGCCTGAGACCCATCCTTTCCTTCCCTTGCACTCTCTTGCCCTCTCTGGCACTCTCCAAACATTCAGCGACTGTGTTTGTGACTGGGATCTTCCAAGTAGTGGGCTAAGGGCACTCAGAGTCAGTTTTGCACGTCCACTCTTGCCACACAGGGGGGTTGCATTCTAGATGTTGGGGGGCAGCCTGGGTGGCCACAGGTTCCAGCTGAGCTAATTTGGTCTTCCGGGGAGCTGTGAGTACTCCATTCCTAGAGTGAGTCCTCTGGTCCCCGTAGTCTAACCAGAGTTAGAACCCAGGGCAGATTAGGTTAAAGGTCATCCATCCTCAGCCCTCAGGATGACTTGGAAGAATCATAAGGAAAGGCAGTGCAAAATCCCCACCTTCCCACCTTAAAGACAACTTGTAATTTTATGTACAGACTATTCCAAGTTTCACAAGGCACACGACAGAAAACTAAGAAGGCAGCTGCTCTGCTCTCTCCTGAGAAAGCTCAGCTGCAGGTGTCCAGAGGCTCCAGCCCTGCTGGGTGGGACGGAGGACCCCAAATGAGCAGGAAGAGCCACTAGGAGTAAAATCCCAGGCGCACTAGGCGAGGCCCCCGAGAGGTTACGCAGAGTTCTGTGCTTTCACTGGCTCTGTGATACCCCTCCATCCCTCCTCCCCTCTTCAGCTCTGCATAGCTCACCAGAAAAGTCACCTGGGGACAGGAAACATAAATCATGTGTAAATATAGACCCGTGTTTAAATATCACTTATGCTTAAAGGGACCAGGCCAGAATTCTCTTCCACTAATTAGTAAGATTAAATTCTTCCCCTTCAAATGTCCAGTGTACTTAATAAGAAAAGATCACTATTAATATAGCAAAGGGATTTTAGTTAAAATATCTCAGCCCAATTCTTTAAAATATTTCCCAGGACCCACTAAAAATTGTTATGGCGCAGTGAATGAGGGAGCATGGCTTTCTCTTACAACCAAATGTCAAGGTAATGGCCTAATGATACCCACTGGGGATATAAATAGTGTGATCTGGGCCACCCTGATCACCCCTGGCTGTTGTTTCCCCTTAAGGGCCATCTTTGGACAACCTTGAATTGGGAAGAATGGCTGTCAGGTGTCCCACTCCAGGGGCCAGTCTGGAAGGGGCAGACTGAAGGCAGTTATTAAAATGAGATACATGCAGGAGATTGAATCACTTGCTTTTTAAAGTAAACCAAAGGAATAGAGCTTTGGCTATGAAGTTTTTGCCTGGTTATTCTTGTTGCTTCCCTCTGCCAACCCCGTGTGCCAACTTCTTGGTGCTCTTTGGATGACAGTCCTTTCTATCCCTGCATATAACACAGAATTACTCAGCAAGGAACAGACAGAAAACAGAAGATTACATGAGAGTCTGCACACTGACGAGGGGGCTGCCAAATCCCTTTCCCCTGCTTGGCAGCCAGAACCTGGTGGCACGCCCCAACCTGCTGGGAAACTGGAGAAACTGAACAGCTGAAAAGAAAAACATCCAGGAGCTAACAGCTGGGTAGTCTGCAGCTAATCATTCATTCATTCACTCATTCATTCATTCAAACACCTAACAGATATTTATGAAGTACCTACTATGTGTAAGCAGTCTTCTTGAGGCTGCAGATACAGCAGTAAATAAACAGACACAAATTCCTGGTCTCAAGGGGTTAGTGGTGAAGACAGATAGTAAATAAAGTAAATAAGCAAATTATACAACATATTAGGTGATAAATGCTATAGAGAAAAAACAAGGAAGAGGGATAGAGAATGCCAAGTGAAATTTTAAATAGGGTGATGTGGGAGGACTTGCTGAGAAGGTGACATTTGAACAAAGGTTCTATGGTGAAGCCCACCAGTTGACAAGCCCAATTCATGCACACACAAATCTTCCAACCAGGTTTTGGTGCCTCATTCTTAAATATTTACGCACAGCCAGATTGCAAATGTTCAATGCAGAACATTGGAAGATCTTCAAATTTAAGCAGAAACAGAACATAGGAACTCAGAGAGAATGCTGGAATCAGAAGACAGCTTTTTAAAAAAGCCCCAACTATAATTAATATCCTTTGAGAGAGAAGAGAAAAGATTGCATCCATAAAACAAGAACAAAAAAATATTAAAAAGGAAACAACTGAGAACAAGGAAAAATTCTTGGAAATAAGAAAAAAATCACAGTTGGAAAAAAACCTCAGTAAAAATGTTTTTAAAAATCTCAATAACCTCAGCAAGGTAAGGTACTGCATTTATGAAGCAAAAACAATTCTAGAAAAAAAAGAAACACTCAAATAATATTGAAGAGCTATTGAAAGTTAAAAACATTATCAGAAATTAAAAACTTGATAGAAAAACAAGGAGGGGAAAATGAGTAAATCCCTCAGAATAAAACAAAGAAAATAGGAGAGAAAATATAGCAAAAACTAGAGGACAAGTCCAGGAAAGCCAGTATCGGATTGCTAGGAGCTCCAGAAAGAGGACACAAAGAAAATGGAGGGGAGGAAAGTATCCATAAAATAATCCAATAAAAATTTCCAATGGGCCTTTCAAACCTCCAAGTAGCCCCTAAAATAGACCCTCCCCAAGGCACATCACTGTGATATTTCAAAGGGAAGATTTTCTAAGTTTCCAGAATATAAAACAAACAAGAAAACCAAACAGGTCATCAAGAATCAGAACGGCTTCAGAGTTCTTAACAGCAACACTGAAAGCCAAAGACCATAAGCAGTGTCTTCAGACTTCCAGAGGAAGATGACTTCCAACTAGAAGCTCTATCCAGGTGAACTATCAATCAAATATCAATCAAATAAAAATATTTTCAGACAAGCAAGGTTTCAAAAAGTTTACTTCCCATTCTCTTTTCCTTAAAACTTATGGAGGATATATGGTCCTCCAAAATGAACAAGACTAAAAAAGAAAAAGATACAATGTGCTAATTTTCCTTTGACAGCCATTCTCCCCTTCTTTCTTTCTTTTTTTTAAGCATTTATTTATTTATTCAAAACAAACAACTGTTTTTTTTTTTTTTTTTTTTTTTTCCCTGCCCTAGACTGCACCTTTGCTCGGGGAAGGTTTTTTCGGTTTTTTTTTTTTAATTAATTAATTAATTTATTTTTGGCTGTGTTGGGTCTTAGTTTCTGTGCAAGCGCTTTCTCTAGTTGTGGCAAGCGGAGGCCACTCTTCATCGCGGTGTGCGGGCCTCTCACTATCGCGGCCTCTCTTGTTGCGGAGCACAGGCTCCAGACGCACAGGTTCAGTAGTTGTGGCTCACGGGCCTAGTTGCTCCGCGGCACATGGGATCTTCCCGGACCAGGGCTCGAACCCGTGTCCCCTGCATTGGCAGGCGGATTCTTAAGCACTGCGCCACCAGGGAAGCCCCAAACAACTTTTTATTGAAGTTTAGTTGATTTATAATGTTGTGTTAGTTTCAGGTATACAGCAAAATCATTCATTTATATACATATATATATGTTCTTTTTCAGATTCTTTTGCATTATAGGTTATTATAAGATATTGAGTATAGTTCCCTCTGCTATACAGTAGGTCCTTGTTTATGTATTTTATGTATAGTAGGGTGTATCTGTTACTCCCAAACTCCTAATTTTCTTTCAATGTACACCTCCCTGAGTTTTAGCTGGGCAAGGGGCTTCCCAGCAGGGACACCACGGCCTAGTGTCACCCACAGCTAACTTCTGGGCAGTGGGATATGAGCAGAAGTGGTGCACACAACCCCTGGGTTGATTGTGATTTCAGAGAGCAAAGCCACCTGCTTGCCTCTGAACTCTTACGAGAGAAATAAGCTTCTGTCATTGTTTTTGTTACAGCACTTTAGCTATAACAAATACTTATGGGGTGTGGGAAACAGGAGATCCAACTCAGGATGGAGAGCAATGGAATCCCCAGGATGACAGTGAAGGGAGATCCCAGGAAGAGAGCTGTGCTCTGACGTGGACAGCAAACAGTCCAGATTGGACAGTGAAATGCCCCATGTTGAGAGCTCAACTGTTGTCTTTTTTTTTTTTTTTTTAACTTGAGGTGAGAATGCTTAAATGAGCCTGAAGCAGATCGTTATCTGAACTTAGTTTGCCTTGTGCTGATGACATTTCTGTTCTCCATGCCACAACCTTGGCTAGTTGAGGGGGTATGGGCTTGCCACACTGCTATGGACGTGGTGTGCTTGGACCTGTTCCTGAAAGCTGGAGGCTGGCCATGGAAGCCGAAAATGCAGAGCAGCCCATTTCCATTACATATTTCTGGGGGATGCCCAGTACCTGTTCATACAATAACCTCCCCAGCCATGGGTTGCCCAGTGTTTCCAAAGACTCATTTGGGAATACCCCTCTGGTAAACTCCCAGGGAAACAGAAGCTAATCTATGACTCAGAGCCTCTGTTCAGCTTATCTTCTCCTGAGGCCCTTCATCTGATGGTGAGAATACTGCCCTTTCCTTACACAGCTAGGTTGGTGTTTGCTATTGCTTTTCAAAACTAAAATGTATTGCTGAGGGATATTGTAGGAAGTAAAACTATAAAGGATCAGAATGATTACAACAAAATGAACTAGAGATCATCTCTGTGAAGGGAGGAAGGGGATACATTGGGAGGGGGCACATGGGCCTCTACAGTATGGTTTTTTTTTTTTTTTTATCTTTTGGCATGTGGGATCTTGGACCACCAGGGAAGTCCTGGGCCTCTAAGGTACTTTATCAGTACTCTGGAAGCACGCTGTTATATGGGTGCTTTACTTCTTAACTTTGGAAGCAGATACATGAGTGTTCATTTAAATAAAACTATGCATTCTATATATTCTTATATATGTCTAATACATTTTACAGTATTTCTAAATAGCTTAAATACCTATGAAACTGATAAATGTGTGGCCAGGACTGGGGTTTGGGAGGGGTGGAGTAGTGTTGTAGTGTTGTTTGACATTTTAAACCACATGCATGTATTGCTTTGATAAAATAGAACCTCTGTGCTAGAAACTGGGCATATGAAGGTTTTTACGTCGAGGCTACTGCCTTTGAGTATTTCTGAATATGGCAAGAGACCAGTACAGATGATTAACTACAATACAGCCTGATGTTTTAAGATTACAGAAGAAGGAGCAATGACTTTTTTTAGTCAAGAGGCAGTGAGAGGAGAGTCCAGAGGGGAGAGTCTGTAAATCAGGCCTTGAAGGCAGGGTTTGAAAGAAGAACAAAGGATAAGAAAGGGTATCTCAGGAGGAAGGAACACAATGAGCAAGGACATAGAAATGTGAAAGAAAGAGCAGGCAAGTGGTCTGGAGGTGATCAGGGACTGTGCAGTTCGCACACTGCACAGCCTCCGGAGGTGACATTCATAGTGTGGTGCAGTGTGTAACCTACTTGATCATCCACAGCCATCTGGTTGAAGGGAGTGGTTAGGGTGTATAAGGGAAGGGAGAGGAAGCCAAAAGTACAAGAGTATTAGGAGAGAAATAGGAAAATGGAATGTGGTATGAAAAAGACTATTATTGAATCCTAAACATTATTCAATAGGCTAGTGTTGACATATTCAAATTATGAAATTTACAAAATTACACCAACCGTTTATACTCAGTGAAGGACAATAGCATGTGCCTGCAGGGGATGAACATGAAAAAACTTTAAGTTGGTATATTCTGCAATAATCACATTCCTTAAGGTCTTGAGAACGTAGAAAAGAATTGGACAAAAATCACTGTGTGATCCATGGGTACTTCTTTATTAGAGAAGAAATTAACCATTCATACTAGAGACTCCAGAGGGAAATTAACTTAATCTTGCAATTCTAGAACAGCCTTCACAATAAGGAATTCTTAAGTTTTCATAGAGTGAGGGGGAAAGAAAGGAGAGAGAGAAAATCATTTAGAACAGAGTTTCCCAAATTTGGCTACTTTCACAGACATATTCTTGGAGGTGGGGATACAAGTTTTCTATGTAACATTTAAAATTTTATGTTTTACTTTTGTTTATAAACAAATTAATACACACTTGTTCAGGATTCCCTGGACAACCATCTTATGTAACAGTGTTGCCATGTGATCATAGCATCTGCATTTATACCTCTGATCCCTGTGGCCCAAAATGAAGACCAACCGTGCTTAACTTTTCAGTGGCATCTCTCAGACTGCGTGCTCAGACCCTTCACGGAATTGCTGAATATTTCCTGTGAGATCTATGAGTTGTCACGGTTCAGAACACTGGTTCACGGCAGTGATTCTCACAGTAGGAGGGGGTAGGAGGTGGGGTGGGGATGGTGGCTAGGGAGACACCCTTTGAAAAAGTAGATTCAAAATATCTATTGATTTCATAATACAAATTCTATAAAGTCAAACTCAACAAAATAATCTTTGGACAGTAGCAGAAAACCAACTATAGATTCAACCCAGGAGGTCTGGGATATACTTGGTTGAGAAACACTGGTGTTGAGGTAGAGGAGCCCCAGCATGTGGAGAACACGTAGTAAGGAACACGTGCCAAAGACAAGGAACATCTTTTGGGTCAGTGAGTGAATCCTAAGCATATCTTGTCTTTTTGGAAACCAAAGGGCCAATCCACAAGAAACCCGAGACATCCATCGAACTTCTCAGACCTGTTGTTCTGGGCAAGTTGGTCCCCTTTTAATGCTGAGTCAAAAGAAGAAAAAGCTGTTTTTGCCCCCAAAATGCCCCCCACCCACTTTATTTGCGTTAACATATTTCAAACTTTTAAGTAAACAGTTGCTGTAGCTGGGTAAACGTAGCCCCAGGTCCATCCACCAGGAAGTGCTGTCATTATCTGCAATGCCATCCAGCTCTCACGGGGGATATCAGCCTGGGGTCTGCTCTGCTAGGAAAAAATACAAAGAATTGGATTTTCTTGGAAAAGATCAATTCCTCTCATTTCCCTTTCATTACCAGAACACTTACTCTTGCTGTTTAAGCATAATCGGTTACAGATGGCCTTGAGATGCAAGTTGCCAGTAGAATACTGAGAGCATAATATGCTGAAGGACAATGCAGATAAAGAGACCTGGGGAATATGGCGGACTCTAGTGCCCACGCCAACGTAGAGGTAGCTGGGGAAATGGTGTTTCCCACCTTCCCAGGAAAGTCGTAAGTTTTCTTTCATTCTCATCTAAGCCTAAATTGCTAAAGAGTGTTCCAGAAAAGCAAACATTTGGCACAGCAGTTAATTGGGTTTTGAATGCTTTTGTGCATGGGGTGAGGCCAGAAAGCTAACCCAAACAGACAGTGTTTATTTGAGGGGATGATGTTGTAGAATTGTGATTAAAAGTTTATAACATTGACTATTTTATTTCAAGGGATTCAGTTGCATTTTTCAGACCTTGTTTTTTCACTTCCTGTTGCTATTCTGAGTAACCACCACAAATTATATGTACTCATTGCTCAAGGGTTAATTATTAATTAGTGGGCAATAAATACTCCTCAAAGAACATTTTAATTTGAACCCCTTTCTCCTTTGGCTAAAACAAACAAACAGAGTCTTTCCACCTGTGAGTCAGTGCAATTGGCCTGCTTAGAAGCTAGCTTGCACTAACAAGAGCTGGGGGGAGGGGAGTCCATCAGACCCCAAAAGTATCTTGATTCCTTTCTGAAGAATTCATCACCCTATGGTTTTCGATTCAGTCAAAGATCTCCTTTAGGTTACAATTTTAGAAAACTTTGTTTTGTCATTTGGGAAGCCAATTAGATTGAATTGATTTGCAGGGTGAACACAGGTAAAGCAAAAATTACCTTGATTTCACATTGCACTTAGAATAATCTAGGTTGCTTACCATGGCCTGTGTGCTCTGGTCCCTGCCCACATTTGTTACTACTTTTCCTTCTTTCTGCACTTCACTCAGTCCGCTCTTGCTTGCTTTCAGTTCCTTGAATATTCCATACTTGTCACCTCAGGGCCTTTGTACTTGCTATTATTCCTTCTGCCTGAAAAGCCCTTCTGCTTCATCTGTACATGGCCGTCTCCTTGTTGTCAATCAGGTCTCAGCTCAACCAGCCCCTCTGAAAAAGGCCTTCCCTTACCACATTAGCTTAATTTGCTCCCCATCCCCCTGCCATGTTCTATCAAATTATTCATTTGTTTCAGGAATTATTTACTTACTTGTTTTTGATCGGTCTACCTCTCTAGAGTATAAGTTCCATGTTATCTTTTTGTTCATCTCTGTATTCCCAGTGTCTCGTACAGTGTCTGGCACATAGTAAGTGCTAAATAAATATTTGTTAAATGAAGGTTGAGTGAAAAGCTTTCCTCCCATTGATGAAATTAATCCATTTGTAAAATGGGAAACTCATACATGACGTCACAGTTCCTCAAATCACCCCAGATCATTCTTTCCCTAGCCAGAGTGCCTTCCTAGATTGTAATAAAACGTGGCAGTAGAATTACACCATCTCCCAGTGTTCCTGGCCCAGTGTCCCACCTGTCACTCACCTATAATTATTGTAGAGCTCCAGTTTGCTTTAGCCATGTCAACAGCTCCCCTTTCACATGCATATTTACTAGTTCAGTGCATCCACCTATGCAGTCTTGACCGATGAAGACCCGAGGTACCTAAAAAAGCAAACAAGCCAGGACATTTAGAGAACATCATTATTAGATTAGACATTTTACCCTTCCTCTAAATTTTTCCCATGATCCAAAGCTTTTCAGATCACTTCACAACCTCCTCATGTATATTCTTTCAGGGCAGAACTTTATTATAAGCATAAAATTATTCATTCAAGAACCTTCTTAAGCCAAGATGCTTTTCAAATAGAATGTTCTGTGTGTGTGAGATTGTCTAACTTGTCAAAGGGATTTAAAAATTTTACTCTACGTTTCAGGGAAAGAGTTTTGGTTGGCCGCAGCTGGACCACCCTGATTGAATTCTGGTTCCTCTACAGCTGGGACCACACCTGAGCCCTTAAACTGAGTCATGGCAACCAGGAAGGAGTCTGTCTCTAAGTACAGCTGGAAAAGTATTTGCATCAGTTCTCTGTCCCTGATTTTAGACTCACAGTTTATTAGTCGTCTCTCTCGTCTGTGAGCTCTGTCCTCAGCTGGGGAAGGGGTGGTGGTGTCTGAATCTCCTTCTCTAATACCTGGCCCATCATAAGATGTTTAAGTGCTGCAGCCCTGGGAGCAAGGACATGCATCTGCTTTGGTTTCACACCTGGCATGGGTGGGTGGCCCAGGGCCAGCCAGGCTGACACAGTCATTGTACCTGCTGAACGTGTTCATCTTGAGTCAAACTCAGGCTCCCTCCCTGCTGCTAGGTAAGGCGTGTTCCAGGATTCTAGAGGGCTCTTGGAAGGAGGAGAGAGGAGGAAGTCTTTTCACTGTGGCTCAGGCAAATTCCAGGCCAGGGGTGTTACAGAAAGGCTGACTGGCAGTGAAGAAACAAGCACAATGCGGGTACCCTGAGTGGTCAGGAGCAGGCAGGTCCTCTCCCAGAACACTAGGAACATACCAGAAGGGGCAAGAGAGGTGAAAGACAGAAGGCGGCAAGAATATTTTCAAAGCTTTTGACTTTCCTCAGAAGGCATAGTAATTCAGATGCATTTTTAAATTGAGGTATAGTTGATGTACAAGTTTCAGGTGTATAACACAGTGATTCACAATTTTTATAAATTATATTCCACTTATAAAATATTGGCTATATTCTCTGTGTTGTACAACATATTCTTGTAGCTTATTTTATACATAATAGTTTGTACCTCTTAATCTCCTACCCCTGTATTGCCCCTCTTCCCTTCCCTCTCTCCACTGGTAACCACTAATTTGTTCTCTATATCTGTGAGTCTGCTTCTTTTTTGTTATATTCACTAGTTTGTTGTATTTTTTTACATTCCACATATAAGTGATATTATACAGTATTTGTCTTTCTCTGTCTGACTTATTTCACTTAGCATAATACCCTCTAGGTCCATCCATGTTGTTGCAAATGGCATTATTTCATTCTTTTTTATGGCTGAGTAATATTCCATTATATATATATACCCCATCTTCTTTATCCATTCATCTGTTCATGGACACTTAGGTGACTTCCATATCTTGGAAACTGTCAATAATGCTGCTATGAACATTGGGGTGCATGTTCAGATGAAATTTTTTTTTTTAAGTGTGAGAGTTGAGAAAAAGGGCCGGATTATTTCAGGTAAGTCCTTACCTTATTTTTATTAAGAAGGGGGTCTGGGTGGAAGTAGGCTTTAAAAATTAAGGCCCCAAATTGAAAGAATCCTGCACTCCATTGCCATGACTATTTCCTATGTCCCGAGAGTGGGGAAGAGCACACAGGACTGTGTTCCAGCAAGAAAGCCTGGTAATGTCCTCCTCAGTCACAGAAGGTGACGCCTGTCCCACCTGCACTGCACGCCTGTGTGGGGACTTTGCAAATGGAAGCCCCATCAAGGCAACATTGCTTTTTCACTAGCTGAAAGAATATGCAGAAGTATGAGGTCAGAAACCTAACTTTCCCCCTGGATCTGGCCATTATTTTAGGGAAAATAAAGCACCTCCTAAATTGTTGGGGGCCTTTTGGCTTCTATCTCCCCAGGAACAGTTGGCTGTGGTCAGTTGCAATGGTAAATAAAACAGAATCCTAATGTAATTCTAATGTAATTCTAAACCAGGGCTCCTTCTGTTGAAGCCATTACCTAAAGGAGTAAAACTCATCTGAGCTTTAAATAAGGACGAGATGTATTCATTCTTGAACTTCTGTTATTTTCAGAAAGAATTAAGCAATGGTCACTCCTCTTGCCACTTGCCACATCTCCACCTTTGGCCAGGGTGCTGGCCCAGAGGGTTTGAGTTCAGTTATTTAGAGAGAAGGCCCTGAGGAGTAAGGAGTCTTCTCCTTAGATAGCTGTTCTCAAACTTGAACCCTGCATCAGAAGTGCAGAGGGCTTGTTAAAACATAGGTTTCTACTCCTTCTCCGCAAATTTCTGATACAGGAGATCCGGGTTGGGGCTCAAGAATTTGCATTTTGACAAGTTCCCAGGTGATGCTGACTCTCAGGGGTCACATCTGCAAACCACTGGTTGGCACTGATAGTGGTTCATTCCTCCTGCGGTAACTGAGGCTTTGGGAACCCACAGCTCTACAGCAGCCCCTAACCACCTGAGGCAGGCCCTGAAACATGATCAGGGCGGAGTTCTGTGCAGACCATCTGGCTACAAGCTGGCTTGCCTGAGAGCTGAAAGGCCCCATTGCCCTTACACCCACCCTCTAGGCTAGGCAACAGTTGGCTGTGGTCAGTGTGATCAGTTGGCAGCAGGACAGTGTGGGAGGCTGTGGTGACAAAACAGGAAGCTGTTGATGTAGCTGAGGAAGGGAGACTCGTCTTCTGTGCCCTCCCCTCCTGGCCCATCCGCCTCTTCGGAGGAACTTGAGTCTGTTACTGCCAAGAAGCAGAGAACTGCCACCATAAAAGCAAGCGTGGGAATTCTGGGGCCCTTCCTCTCCTGGAGCTTTCTGCAGCCCCGGCTGCAGCTAGGTGGCATCTCCTGCACTCTAGTGTTACTCAGAGGCTCCCAACACTCTGCAGCACCTCCTTGGCTACTCCCTGGTACAAGACACCATCTTTCCTCATCTGAATTACTGCTCTAGCCTCCAGAGGTCTCCCAGCTTCAACCCTCACCCTGGCTTTCCTGTCGTCTCTTCCCCCACAGCCACTGGAGCGACCCTTTCAAAATCAAGTCAGATAGGGTTATTCCTCTGCTCAAAACCCTTCAGTGGCATCTCATCTCCTGTCACAAGCACACTCCGTGTGATAGCTTGAAAGGCCTCGCCAATCTATACCGCGTGATCTCTCGGACCTCATCTCCTCCTAACTCATAATGTTCCACCCATACAGGCCTCCTTGCCAGGCATACTTCTACCCCAGGACCTTAGCACTTGCTGTTCCCACTGCATGAAATGCCCTACCCCTACATTTCTGCATGCCTTGATCCCTCACTCCCTTTAGAGATCTACTAAAATCAGTGAGGCCCTGATGACTCCATTTAAAACTGTACCTTGCTGCCTACAGCCTACCTGCCTTTCCTGCCTGTTTTTTTTCCCATAGCACACATCACTTACCACCTTGCAACATACTGTTTTATTAATTGCATTTACTAGAATGTAAGTTCCACAAAGGCAGGAATTTTTGTTTGTTCTGTTCATGGCAGTATTTCCAATGTCCAGAAAAGTGCCTAGTATAGTAGGTGCTTAAAAGTATTTGTTGTATCTAGCAAAATCATCCTTCAAAAGCAAAGGAGAAAAAGATTTTCTCACACAAACAAAAATTAAGGGAATTTGTTGCCCAAAGATCTGCCTCGTAAGGAACGTTCAAAGACGTTCTTCAGAGAGAAGGAAAATGATAGAGGTCAGAAACTTGAATTTACATAAAGAAAGAACACTAGGGAAAGGAATAAGTGAAGGCACTGATCTAGGAGCTGTGGCTATAGCGAAATCAAAACCAGTTTCTCCAAGTACATGGCCTGATAGAAGGCCTACGTTTCTGTAATCAGTCAAGTCTCGCTGGGCTCCTACTATTTGCATAGCACACAGGCATCACAGGATAAGCAAGATAGCGACAGCTCTCAAGGTTTCCAGTCTCTTCTAATAGAAACCCTTCACTGTTCGGGATCATGAAGTATACAACTTCAAAGGGTTTGTTCTTCCCCTTGGAGGAATGGCATTCAGGACTCAAGAACCTGTGAAAAGTATTTTGAAAAATTCAAAAACAAACTTAAAAGACCACTAGAAGAAAAAGTGTTGCTTTACAATGAATTGAAAAAAAAGTTGTTGAATGAATGCGTGAAGAGGTTTGTTTTTCCTGCTAGAGAATAGGTGCTGCCAGGCTGAAAGATGTAGCTCCCAAACCTGGTTGCAAATTAGAATTACCTTTTTATTTTTTCGACAGGAGATAAACTCTGTTTTCACTTCCAGATTTTTTGAGGTATAACTGACAAATAAATATGTGTGTATTTAAGGTGTACATGTCATGGTTTGATACACATATACTACATTAAGAAATGATTACCGCAATCAAGTTAATTAACATACCCATAACCTCACAGCTACCATTTGCATGTGTGTGTGGTGAGAACACTTAAGATCTAATCTCAAGCAAATTGCAAGCACACTATACAGTATTACTAATTATACAGTATTACTAACTATAGTCACCATGCTGGACGTTACATCTCCAGAACTTATTCATCTTATAACTCAATGTTTGTATCCATGTCCTAGGGGTCTTTAAAACTACTGATGCCTGGCTGCCACCTCCCATATTGTGATTTAATTGGCATGTGGTGTGACTAGGGCATTGGGAAGTTTTTTTTTAAAAGCTCTTCAGGTGATTCTGATGAGCAGCGACGTTTGGGAACCGCTGGCCCAGAGGGATGCCTCACAGCGGGGGCCACAGGCGTACTTACACTGCCCTTTCCCTCCTTCCAGAGACCAGGGTCCTCAGCTCACAGCAGGGGCCCTGGAAGCAATGGCGTATAGCGTGTTTTGCCTCTTTCTGCACCAGAAGGCTGATTTCTGACTGGAGAGGTGGGGAGAACAGCCTCCCAGGCTTTACACTGAGAAGCCGGAAAAAACACGGTAAGTCAAACTAAACCTGAGCTAGGATATGTGCTTCTGCAAACGCTGTGTCCTAGAATGTGCGTCCTGAAAGGGAGTTTGGGTGAGCTGGTGGGACGGGACTCACCACCATGCCCCCGCCCCAGCACCTGAACTGATGCTGGTGATCTGGTTGGCTGGCTGTCTCGTCGGGAAGCCGTGGGTGCTGAGGAAGAGGAAGGCTTTTCACATAGGGGACAGCGGTTCTTAGGGTCCCACTGTCTACTCATAGCAAAAAGGGATGTAGAGGTCAGCTCCTCCAGTCTGGTGCTGCAGCTAGGAGGTCCCTGAGAGTCACGGAGCTGGTGACTTACCAGGATCACACAGCAAACCATTGCGAGAGCCATCCGGAACTCTGGCCTCTGGACTCCCTAACAGGCCTGGAAACATCCCATAATTTAGATTAAGGAGCAATAATGAGCCGTTAGATTTTTCCAGTGGGAGGAGTTGGATAAAATATGGAAGAATGAGCGATTTAGGTGAAGGTTAACGAGAGCCTAGAGAAAAGATGGAAGGACAGCAAATCCCACTTGGCCCTGTGAACGCAGAGCAAAGAGTGCACGCGATTCTTGCACAACAACAGAAATGTACCGATCACACTTGGCCCCTGCATCCCTCCTTCCACCCCAGCCCTGCAAGCGCAGACTGTCAGTGCTTAAAACAAAGACTCCAGATAGCTCCCCAGTGACTCCTGGGCAGCTGCTGGGCCCGCTGCCCCTGACGCCCAACACAATCCGCTGTGCTCCCTCCTCTGATCTGAGAGCACCGTTGGCCGAAGTCCAGCCACCCATTCAAGGAAGCAGTGTCGTCTCTCAGGCGCCCTCCCCCACCTGCACAGCCCTCCAGCCGCCTGGAGTGACAGACAGAGCCCTAGCGGTGTCCTAGAGAAAGGCACAGGCGTACCACGTTCACAGCCCCGACAAGAAAAAGGAATCTGGGAGCCTTCACCCCAGCCTTTTAGAAGGAAACCCCAGGCTCACCGTTCTGGCTCCTGTGAGTTGTTGCAAACAGTCTTGAATCTCGTTGGTGTCACCGCGGGCTGTGATATCGACAAATTCCAAAAGCCCTTGCTTGAAGGGCAACTGGCTGAGGAGCTCTTGGGCCCTTCTGCTGTAGGGGCAGGTGGGCTTGATGAACACAACTACCTTCCCAGGCTGGATTTTGCTGTTCACAAACGCTTGAGCCATGCTCACAGGCTGCTATGTCCTGGGGAGGAAACCTCGATTGCAGGTATTGCTTGGGAGTAAAGCGGCGGCCCAGCCAGCTGGCTCTCATTTAAAGGAACCTCCCTGGAGGAGGAGTTTGCCCGGTAGCGCGCTCGATTTTTAAAGGGCCAGTCCTGAAGTCATTTCAGTCTGGAGTGATTCAGCAGCTAGAGCTTCGGAGGAACGCCCGCTGGTTATGTCATCATCAGTAGCTATGTCCAGGCTGTCATTGTCCTCAGCCCCTTCAGAAGCGCCTGCTCTTGGGAAGAGAACAGAGTCAAGTCACTCTCGGGAAGCAGAAAGCGTGCAGACCAGCCCCAGGGAGGGGGCGGAGCAGACAATCAAACCTTTGTTGTCTCTGAGACACAGTTTCTAAAAACATAGGCAGACAGAATCATTCAAGAAACAGAATGCGCTGAAATCTCTTTAGAAGAAGTGAAATTCAGATGGTGACTTTGTGTCCCGTCTTGCTTGGCCTGCACTGTTTGCCGTTGTCACTGTTTAGTGGAATTAGCTCCCCACTTTGAAACATCTGGAGATTTCACAAAAGAACCTGGACCCGCGACCTCTCTCTGAAAGGTCAGGTCGTCTTCATTTGTGGCAGCAGCTGGGGCAGAGTTGTTGTTCTTTGGGTAGGGCAGACGGCGGCTCAGGTAGGCCACTGCCCGCCCCTAGCCGGGCTGGCTCACGCCTTCCAGACCCCTGCTGTTCGTCCCTAAGCATTTGAGTTTGTGACCCTTGAACTGCACTTTAGCATGGGAGTGAATTCCAGCACAAACCCAAATTTCAAACTGCAGGTCCAATGAAGGTCTTTTTCTCTGTTTGACCCTTTGTTTGTGACCCTTGGTTTTCAGTTGTGAGTCTAAGGGGTGAAATAACTCACTTCTCACAGTCACCTGAGCGTTGTAAGACGCTGTAGGACCTGATGCTCTTCCCTGTGGTGCCCACCCTCCCGAGTGGGGCGAGCGAAGTCTTTTGTTCTAGGGCCAGTTCTGACCCCTCCATGTGCAGTAAGTTAAATAAACAAAGCAAGGAAAAAAGGAAAACCACCTCCTTGAAAAGCGAACTATCCTTTTCCCCAGGAGGTTTTACACTGAAACTAGGGCCCAAGCTGGAGCTGCACACCTTCACTGATTGTCACGTCAGAATCCCAAGCATAGCATGATTGAGAGAAGGGAAGAAAATTGACTCCTGGAAGCAGCTCTAATTATTACTACAATTAAATGGCAAAGCAAGAAACCCGGATTCTGAGTCACAGAGAGGGACTAAGATATGAGATCTCTGGCCCCAGAAAGAATGTGCTAGGGCGGGAGGCCTGAGGTGACTGGTCCACGTCAGGCTTGGGACTTCCTAACCCGCAGCTTCATTCTCTCCTGAATAAGCTCCTGGCAGAGTCCTTGTCGTCTCTCTTCGTTTCGTCCTTTCGCTCGGACTCCTGTGGCCGGGCCCCTCGCTGAAGCCCGGGGCCTCTTCAGGGCCACCTTCTTCCCTCCTGCGCAAGGGTCCGCAGCACACCTCGCGCCTGGCACTTCCCTCAGAACCGCTCTCTTCTCAGCATCTGGGCGTAGCCTCTCCTGCTCCGCTGGCTCTTTTTCCTCAGCATGTGACTCTGGTCAAGTCTCTGCCTTGTTACAGACCACCACCACCACCTTCCATCTCCTTGACCCTGCTTTCCTGCCCTTCCCTAAAAGCCAAGTCTCATAGGACTTGCTGTTATGTTTGCCATCTGAACTTGACCCACCTCCCATCCTGTCCTCACCTCAGTGCAGTCTGACCTCCTTCTCAACCGTTCTGCTGAAACTCCTTTGGCCAGCATCAATCATGACTACCACGTTGCTAAATCACCTTGCAGCCAGGTGTCCTGCCTGAGACTGACCCAGAAGTGTGGGTGTGGAGTTTCTGGTAAACTGGTGAAGTGAAACTCCCAAAGGATCTGTTTGCATAGGGTTCCTGGAGGGTTGGGTACCTGGGGCAGAGATCAGGGTGCAGGAGGAGAGAACTTCTGTTGTCTGCCCTACAGCTGAGGCCCAGGGAGTGGTGTCTGAAGCCTTAGGACAGATGGCCACAGGACACAGCTGAAGAAGGCCTTTTCATGAGACTTGGAACAAAAACAGATGGCAAAGAGAGGGAGTCTTCTCCACTGTTCAGAAAATGCCGTGGCTTCAGTGAAGAATTCAAAGCATAGAATACTCTGTTGCGTTAACATCATGAAAGTTTATAGCTTTGGCACATCAGGAGATGGAACCCATGGATCTCGGGGGTATTTCAGGGCGGGCAGCCACCATGGGGGCTGCCATCCTGGAGTGCTGTGGACATCAAGAGGGGGTGTGTGTGGAAGAGACATGAGGACTCTTCTTGGGCTTGTGCACCCCCAGGCACTCCCAGAAATACTGGGAAGCAAGGACTCTTTTCAAGGCAGTGGAAGTCCTGCTCTGCAGATAGTTGGCAACAAGCTAGTGATCCATGTGAAATATGAAATACGGGCTATTACTATTAATGTGATCTCATTTGTACCGCAGGCTGATGAGGGCTGGGACAATCTGGCCACAAATGAGCATTTTTCAGGCTCTTTTGCTTACTTGCCCACTTTGCGGGATTTGACCCTGTAGACCACTGTCCCTCCATCTCCCCTCCTCCCCCCAGCTCTCTTCTTCCCAATGTCATTTGCAGCTTGATCTCTTTCTCCTTCCTGTATCTCTGGGTATTCTGTCTCAGCCTCTTCCTCAGGAGTTTTGCCTGCACATGGGGTATATCCTGGGGCTTGGTCCTCTTCTCCCTCTGTGTACACCCTCCTTGAAAGATTTTGTCTGCACACGTGGCTCCAGCTATCACCTTTTTGTTGATGAGCTCCACATTTATTTTTCTCATCCAGAACTCTTTCCTAAGCCTCAGGAATTGATAGTTCATTGCCTACTGAGAAGACCCACTTGGGGTTCCTCAGGCATCTCAGCCTCTGCGTGACCAAAATGGAAGCCAACCTCCTGTCTCTTCCATACCTGCTTATCCTCCCGGGAGTACTGTCATCTATCCATCGGCCAGGGCAGAAACCTGGGAGGCATCTTGACTGCTGCTTCTTCCCCAGCTCCCTGCTTTTTATTTATGCAGAGTGACCAAACTCTAACAATTTTGCCTCCTAAGTAGCTCCCCAGTCTGACTGCCCCTGCCTTGGTCCAGCCCTCATCAGTTCTTTGCTAGATCTTGTTAGAATCTCCACCTTGACCTCATTGCCTGGCCTGACACGGCTGCTGGGATGATCTTTATGTATGTACATCCTGTCATGTTCTCTCTTTTTCTTAGAAAACTTCCATTTTTCTCTAGGATAAACTCTAGATTCCCTAGTGGGAATGTGGCCCTGTGTGATTGGTCCTCCCTGCCTTAGCCACGTCGCTGCCTTTGCCCCACATTTCTCCTTTACCCCAGCTGTATCGAGTCTGAGCCATTGCACCTGCTCTGCTCTCTGTCCATGGTGCCCCTGGCCCCCATTTCTGTGTGGCGGACTCCTGCTGGTCCAACACGACCCAGATCATGTCTTGACTCCTCTAGGAAGTACCCCTGAACACAGATCTCTTTTCCCCGCTGGGTTGGGTGCCCCTCAGCTGAGCTCACACAACATGCTGTACTCTGACTCATGCCATTTCATTGTTCTTTTTTACTCCTTTTCTGTAATCTACAGTGAGCTCCCTGAAGTCAGGGAAAGGGCTTTCATCCCTGTATTACCAGAGGCCAGATGCACACTGGTCCTTATCCATCCACCCATGCATCTACTCTACAAACATTAATCAGCTCCTCTGGGCCAGACACAAAGATCATATGCAACCCCAGCCCTTAGGACGTTATAGTCTAGGGGAGACGATACAGACATGGAAAATGAACCCAGTGTTATAAAGTATTCTAGGTGGTATAATAGAAGTATGTATGGGCATGAGGGTGACCAAAAGAGAGTGGTCACTCCCACCTGGAGGGTGCTTAGGGAAAGGTAGACAAAGATGAGCTAGGCTGAACCTCGAGAGAGGAGATGTTTTTGAGTCCACAAGGTAGGGAAGTGCACTTCAGGCAGAGGGAGCAGGAAATGTGAGAACGACATAGAGGGCACTTGGTGTTAAGTGTAGTCACGTGTGAATAGAGCATTAAGGGTTCGAGGGGAGAGAGGAGAGAGACAGCTGGAGAACAGGTGGATCATGGGTGTCTTTTACCACGCTGAAGACTGAGGACTTTACATATAGGCAGTGAGGAGCAGTAATAGATATATTTTAAGCATGAGTAGATGTGCAATTCAATGTTTGATGAATTCAGCATGTTGTGACATCTTCCGTTCAGCACAATGAGTGGCTAAATGCAACTTGACCACAGAAGGAATGGTAGGGATGCTTTGAAGCAGGCAAACATTTAGGGTCCTTCAAGGCTCACCCTGGGACTGGTCCTGGCTTCCACAAGGCTTGGAGTGTGCAGAAGGGCAGCTCAGTGGGTGATGGGCTGCCGGTTTTCTGAGCTGCCCTCCAGACCTCTAGACTCATCCTGGCTGCCCTTGGCCCTGTCTGTATGCAGCTGCAGGAGTTCAGGTGAATGAACCATGTGGCCAGCAACCCTTTCTAGCCTCAGACACATGCAGATTCTGGTGTGTGGCTGTGCCCGTTTTCAGAGTCTATCTTGTTTGATGCTCTCTCTCTAGATTTGACCACAGAGCACCAATCTGACTCTCACTGTAGACTCTACCTCCAATTTGACCTCAGAAGACACTGATGCTGACTCTAACTATGGTCCCTCACCTTCTACCTCTGAGGGGGGCTGCTCGGTGCTGAACTCAGAAACACTACAGCCCCCATTTACTGCGGACCTACTGTGTGCCAGGCTCAGTGCTAGGAGCTTTACATACATCATCTCTAATCCTCACAGTGACTTTGAAAGGTAGATACTTTGGATCCCAAACTGACTAGAGGAATAAGGAGATGGTCCCTGACTTGAAGGACTTGAAGTTTAACCAAAGTCAGGAGTAGAGGCTGCTTTCCAATAGGCTCCACCATATACTTGGGAAGTCTCTCCAAAAGTTGCCACCTTTTCTAAGATCCAGGCTCAGTTCGATATAGCATGTCACCCACTGATACTGGTGCCTTGAGAGTCCCTGGGTCCCACTGAGGTTTCTTGCTATCATTTGAGCTCAAGACTGTATCCTTTACCTTTCCAAGTGTTTCACCACATGCAGCTCTTACTCTTTCTATTGGCTTCGTGGGAGGGCTTTCTCTCCTCTCCTTAACCGAATCATGTCAGGCAAACCAAACTGAGCCGTTTATTAGGAATCTCTTTATTAGGTACAGCAGGAAGGAAGTGGCATTATGTTTCTCTCTTTTCCCAACTCTTGGTGCCAAGGTAGGATATTTCACAGGGCATCTGGCCTGTCTCCTTTGGGATGGTTGTGATTGGGGAAAGATGAAAGGTGAAGGATTCCCCTTGGGCTGTGACTTGCATTCCCTCTAAGGGGTTCTAGGGTACTTTGAGAGAAAGCACAGAGATTTAGACTTCAGAGCATCGTATAAACAAGCAAAATATGATAACTCCCGCTTTTATAGCCCCAGCCTCTAACCGGGTTTATCAGCTTGGATATTTTAGGTAGAAAGAAACAAAATACCCAGTTTAAACCAGTTTTCATTAGAGGGTTGATTTTCTTGGCTATCAGGAAGTTGGAGGTACGAGGCAGGCTCAGAGGCTCAGGGATCCAGGGCTCTGGGTGGGTGTATCTGAGATTCTCGTGGTCCTCTCCTCATGGCTGCAGGTTGGCTGCAGCTGGTCCAAGCATCCGTCCTCACATAACTGTGTTCAAAAGTAAGAGGAAGAGGGTGGCCCCGGCAGGGGGTGACACAGGTAGGGCATTCCTCCTCCGTGCTTTCCCCTCAGCACACTTCCCTTATACCTCCTGGGCTGGAACTGGTTCACGTACCCTCCCCAAGGTTAGGGGCTCTCTCCCCTAAGCCCACTGATGTGTGCTTGATACCTGAGTTCTCTGGACCAGCACAAAGAGACAGCACAGCTGTTGGATAATCGACCCGCCTTACTCTCTGTCATACGTGGCACTCTGATTTTATTGACTAACACCCACCTTTCACCATCAAGAGCAGGGGTCTGCTTTTCACTGGTGCCTCCTTCCCAAGGTAGCTACATCGGAGGTGAAGGGATTTTCTGGACTAGTCCATCACTCCTGTATGTGCTAGGATGCCTCTGGCTGTAAGGAACAGAAACCCCAACTCCAACTGGCTTAAATAATAATATTCAAAAAAACAAAAGTCTGAAGTAGCGCAGCTTCGGGGCTGGCACAGTTGAGAGGCCTCAGCTCCATTCCCCTGCCCTTGTCCACGAGATGGCTTCACCCTCAGCCTGGCGGTGGAATCCCTCATCTCTGTGAACAACAGTGTCCAGAGGAAGTGAGAGAGGGTCACTTCTGAAGATTTCCCAAACCTCACCTGGTGGTGTTGGTCCACTTTGCCTCACAAGCTCATTCCTGACACAGATTAGCACAAGGCATGGAATGACCACACTTTTGGAGAGAGTAGGCCCATGCCTGGAGTGGAGACGGTTTAGCCTCTCCTGAGGGAGGGGGCCGTGTTGGGGAGGAGTGGACTCCTGGGCAAAGCTGGGAGGAGGAAGGGGAACATGGATGTGGGGGAGGCAACCACCAGCTCCCAGGACAAACTTCTTGGAAGCAGAGAGCCGCCAGCAGGGACTTTATCTTGTTTAGTCAAACGAAGCTGAAAACACTGAAATAAAGGATGACAGCTTCTGCTGTCAAATAGGTGGTTGTATCCACTTTTTTGATGCAATGCCTTCCAAGCCTAAATGTTTTCAGCAGTTTCAGATCTGTCACTTCCTCCTTTCCGAAGGCAGGTTATCAAAATGATATTTATCTGATAAGTATCCCCTCTGTATACCTGCCGTTTGCAGGTAGGAAAGCAGCCCCTGGCAGGTTTGGAGGCTGTCCAAGGCCCTCCAGCGATAGACTTGGGATTCAAGCCCAGGTGTGTCTGAGCCCAAAGCAGGTGCTCTCTGCTTTGCTCTGCCCAGCAAAGCCCCCGGTCTTAGAGGGAGGCCAGCGTCAGTCTGGAAGGGGCCTCAAAGGCCACCTACACTAGCCCTGTCGCGTGCTGGCATCCCCGCCAGGGCATTTTTCTGCCGTGCTAGTTCAGCCTGCCCTTGAGCCCCTCCGCGGAACAGGCAGGGATTGGAATCAATGAAAGGAACGCTGGGCATTTCCCACGGAGGGTGGAGCCTGCTCCTGGCTGTGAACCAAATGCCCACGCCCAACCCGAACACAACTTTCAAGTAGGAGGGAACATTGTATACTTTCATGCGGATTATAGGGCCAGGACGAGGAAGAAGGCAGAACATGTGTGCAAAGACATCATGTGAGAGACAATCACAGCTTTGCTTGTGAGAAAGAACATAATGGTTCCAAATGGGAGTGAAGATGAAATCACATTGCCAGGCTTTTCTGAAAGCACACCTGAGCACATTTCTTCTTTCATACTGAAGTCTCTTAGCCATGTGTCTCCCTCAGCTGGTGGCCTGAGTGCCAACTCGCTCCTTGAAGCTCAGCTTGATTCCACAAAGCTGATAAAGCTCAGAAAGCTTAACTGGACCTATGGTGAACTCACCCTACAATGCAAATTAGACATTCCTGTTATCATCTAAGTTCTAGTCTAACTTTTATCTGGATACCTTTCGTTGATACACATCCACTCCCCTGAACAGTCTACAAGCTAGTTTTATTTCTTGCTAATTCCCTTGATGTCAGTACAAAAGAAAACATTGATGAGTGTTCAACTTGAATACCCATCAGTGGGCAGTAATTTAGTAATAATATAGGAATATGATGGAAGACTGTGAAATTTTTTTTTAAGATTTTTTTTTTTGATGTGGACCATTTTTAAAGTCTTCATAGAATTTGTTACAACATTGCTTCTGTTTTATGTGTTGGTTTTTCGGCTGTGAGGCATGTGGGATCTTAGCTCCCCGACCAGGGATCGAACCCGCACCCCCTGCATTGGAAGGCGAAGTCTCAATCACTGGACAGCCAGGGAATGTCCCATGAAGAGGCAGACACATGTGAACTGGTGTGGGACAGTCTCTTGTTAAGATGCAGCAGGATGGCAGCAGTACGCTATCATCACTTGTGTGCAAAGAAATGGTATGTTGAGTGGGACTTTCTTTTTGCACTAGAATTGGGAGCCCAGAGCTGGGGATGAAGAAGGGTAAATACTGCATCTTCTATAGAAAGCCACCAACAGCTGGTGAGACTTCCTTTTCAGGGCTTGCCGAAGGATGACGGAACTGACCCTGTGATCAGCATGCTCTCCCCACCACCTCCCCCGACCCTGGGGGCCTAGAAAAGGATGTTGGTGTTTTTCCTTTTCCTCCTCCCAGCCAAGTGAGAAGGGTTCCAAGAGAAGCATTCTTGAAGATTGGCATGTACCTGCAACAAGGGAGACTGGTACCTCACTTGCCAATTGGTCAGCTGCTCAGGTTGTCAGTACCTTGGTGCCTACAGAGGAGGGCGAAGAGCCTTGGGAGAGATGGCAGGGTCTGGCTCGAAGAAGATGTGTGAGTTTCCCCTGGGGTGAATGGACACCAGGAAGGGGGACAGCATTGAGCCGTCTTGTTGTAGCAGCAGGAGCCTGAGGAGGTTGGAAGAAGTTAACCTGCAGCTGGATCTGCCACACTGGGGAAACTGTGTGGGAGGAGCTCTCTCTGAAGAACTTACCTGTGAGCCCCAAAGAGCCTGCATTAGGATGCTAGCCACTCAGAAAACATCACCAAGGGCTAGTATTGGCCAGGGAGCTGTGACCATTCACAGGGAGAGGACCACAATGTAAGCCACTAGGAGATATTTGCCTTCCTTCCGTCTTGTCCCTCTCAGTCCCCAGCCTTGAAAAAAGATGGAGAGAGATCTCATAGAGCTGATCACGTCCCTCCCGTGTCCACTCCAAGAGCTGGACTGGGTCAGGAGTGAAGGAGTGTATATGCCTGCTGCAGGTCCCCCAGCCAGCAACGGGGGTGGGGTTTGAGCTGATATGAGATTGGAATTTTAAACTAGATTAGATGAGACTCCTAATAACTAAAGGCAAGCAGGAAGCTATGGGATCTGTTCATCTTCTGCCCACCCGGCAGAGAAGGGAGATTGGACAGAGCACAGTAATAAGTCACAATCCGTGAAAAATAAAAACACTCCAGGTTAGTTTTTTGCAGCTTCATGTATCTGAATATGTATAGACTATCTCTAGAGGGACACACAAGAAATGGGGAGCAGAGACTGACTCTTGGGGGTGACTTGGGGACTGAATGCATTCCAAGGATGAGAGGAAAACCTACTTCCTGCATACCTTTTGTGCTGATTTTTGTTTGCTTGCTGCTATGCATGTATACGACACAAAATTGGCAGAAGGTATGCCAAAAGCAGTGAGATAGAACAGGAGTGGTGGAAGAAGTGGAGACAGGACCCTTAGATCTCAGAAAAACTTGGCCAAGTTCACCTCTTTAAGGGAATGGGCTCACACTGAGGTGTAAAACCCAAATTCCTTTCTGCCCCAGCAGGAGCGGGGTGTGGGGATGGTAGGGGCTACTCTGCACCCAGGTTGTTCCTGAGAAGCAGAAGATGAGCATGAATCTGGACGCTCACCTACAAGCCACGTGCTGGAAGCCGCCTGTCCCAATGGCAGGGCACGGAAGAGAGACTGCAGCGCACACAGCCCTCCACCTGCCCGTCCTGCAAGTGCTTGTGTAGAAAAACTCACAACATGCAAGGATGAGTAATCAAAAAGGAGCCATCACGACATCTATGTACAGACTGTGCAAGAGGAAAAGTCTGGACGCAGGAAGAGAGGAAATGTCAACAAAGCATTACAAGTTGTATGTATGAGGATTTTCCTTGTGGCATTGTCGGTAATAACAACAACAACCCTAAAACCTGAGAACCACCCAAACACTCATGAATAGGAATTAATTATACAAATCATGGTAACCTATATAACTGACTACTTTGAAGTCATTAAAAAATGAGTTATATATGTATGTCCTAATATGGAAAGGTCTTCAAGATATATAATTTTAAGTGATATAAATAAGCAATATGAGGACATATTGCAAAATTCTAATAATACAAGATGGTATTAGTAGACAGTGAAAGCAAAGTTGCTCCTTCACCCCCATCTCCCAGCTGCTTAGATCCTCTCACTAGGAGCAGCCACTCTTCCCAAATACTTGTGCCAGGATATATTACTGAACTTTTTTAAAAAGTAAGGTCAGAACAGCATGCAATTCCATTTGCATAAAATTTTAAAGTATATATATGTGCAGATGTGTGTATATAAAATATATAATATATATAATGCATAATATGTATATATATACACACAGTACAGTATATAAAAGCAATATATATTGTTTTTCTGAAAAGCAACTCAGGACCCTATTAATCAATCAATTGATTAATTAATTTCTTCAGTCATCTTTAGGAAAATCACTAGCAATCAGAGGAGGGTAGGGTAACTTGATCAGTAGTCCTTGAACTACAGTAGTCCTTGAACTACTACTTGAACAAGTCAGTAGTATTTTATTTTGAAAATATTTTAAAATATAAAACACATTCTCCCTGTAAGAGTTTCAAACAATATAAAAGTATTTAAAGTCACAATGATCGCTATGCAGGTGGCAGTTTGAGGCCGAACCTGCCAGAAGAAGTAGGATGCCAGCCAAGAACCAGCAAGGACTGGTGGGACACTAGGCCCCAGGCAGAAGTGCGGTGGTAAAGCTGTGGAAGGGCGGCGTCCAAGCTGGCCCCCGGTGACCCTGGCCTCCTGGAATGCATGTCCTGTGTAGTTCCATCTCACACTGCATAGGGCCGACCTGTATGTACCAACAGGATAGAGTGAAATGATGTGCATGACTTTTGAGTTAGTTAGGACATAAAAGACACTGTGGCTTCTTCCTTGCTCTTTCTTGGATCCGTTGCTCTGCCTTACAACTGCGGCAGGGTGAGGACACTCAAGCAGCCCCATGTAGAGGTCCATGCGGCAAAGAACTGAGGCCTCCAGTCAACAGCCATTGAGTGAGCCATCTTGGAAGCGGGTCCTGCAGCCCTGCTTCAGATGACGGCAGCCTCAGCCAACAGCTTGACTGCAACCTTGTGACAGACCCTGAGCCACCTAATTGGCCCTGGACTGTTGACCCTCAAACACTGTGTGAGATAATAAATGCCTGTTGTTTTAGGCAGATAAGTTTTGAGGTAATTTGTTGTGCTGCGATGGAGAACTGATATGAAGGCCTAGGCACCCTGGGCCTCACCCCACATGCAACAGGGTACTTGATAGTCAACTACTCCAGCACCATTTGCAGGTGGGAGTAGGACTTCTGCTAACACAGGGTATGTTCAGCCTTCAGCCTAAAGGTCTTCAGAGCTGACATATGGGAAGGGGTGAGGTGGTTTGAGGCTTGTGTGTGTGTACAATATGTGGGTATGTGAATAAGTGTTGTTCCCTTGAGCCTTCCATAAAGGAAAAAAGGAGCCTGTTTTATGTGCCCTTTGCCCCCAGGGTGACTATGAATCCTACTTTAGTTATGGGACCTTTTTAGTTTTTTTTTTTTTTTTAATAGACTTTGTTTTTTTAGAGCAGTTTTAAGTTTACCAAAAAATTTGCGAGGAAGGTACAGAGGTTTCTCATATTCCTCCTGCCTCTACACGTACATAGCCTCCCCCATTATCAATACCCACCCCCATGTGTTACAACTGATGAACCCACATCGACACATCATAATCACCCAAAGCCCATAGTTTACATTAGGGTTCTCTCTTGGTGTTGTACATTTTACAAGTTTGGACAAATGTATAATGACATGTATCTACCCTACAGAGTAGTTTCACTGCCCTAGGAATCCTCTGTGCTCTGCTTATTCATTTCTTCCTCGCAAGAAGGAGCTTTTTATTCCATGTTATACCTTCTTCATTGACTCTTTACCATATGCATGTATCACTTTTATGTTTAATTTTTTACTTATTTAAAGTAGTGATTGGGCAGTAAGGGAGTGGAGAAGAGCAGTATAGGGCAGCCTTTGAAGAGCTTCGGCAGGAGAAAGGGAAGTGAGAAAGTGATAGGGCAATAGCTTAAGGAAATAGCAGGGCAGAGAAAAAAGTATCTTTAATATGAGGGAGCGTTGTGTACTTTTTTTTTTTTTTTACAGGAAGCCACCAGTTGAGGGAGGAAAATATAGTGAGAGAGTGGATGCTTGCTAGAGCAAGGTCACAGACAGAGCTGAGGGTAGGGGACAGAGGGCCAGGCAGTGGGGTTAACCTTGGCCAGAAGGAGGGACACATCTTCAGGGGAACGCTGGCGTTGGGGGCCTCATGGGGGGTGGTTCTGGGACTGAGGATGGGCAAGCCAAGTGGTGGCAGTGAGAAGCCCAAGGGACTCCAGACTGACACATGGCTGAAACAGCAAACGGTGGGCTCTAGGCTGGAGAGGAGGCAAGTGAAGCCAGGAAAAGATGGTGAAAGAACAGAGTGAGGAGGGGTTGACGTCAAAATGAAGATGCAAAACTGGTTCAGTGGCAGAAATTAAAAAAATAATTTTTTAAAAAGTTATGCTCAGTGACAGGAAATTCAGGCCCATAAGCAAGCACTCGATGGATGCTTGGCTGCATGACTGAACATGAGTAGCAATGTCAGAAATGCTGAAACAAAACTATGAAAGATTTTCAAACAGCAGTTTCAAGCCTTTCTTGGGAAACACAACTTTCCTTTGGCTAAAATGACCCCACAACTAAACGCGGTCTGTTTGACCAGGGAGGCGACACTAGAGGGAAGCAAACCACTGAGGCCAATTAGCTACCAATTCATCAACACATTAAATTAATCTCTTCGGATTACCAGCTGTACAGCACCTGCCTCTTACAGAAGTACAAGCTACATTCAGGCACAACTGGTTCTGAGAAAAATTCCTTATACATGAGCTGAGATGCTAAAGGAAATGAATCACTTAGGAACAGAGCATCTTTAATGGAAAAAGACAGCTTGTCCCACCCAGAGACAATTGCTGGGCACACGTGTATGGAGCTGTCATTTGAAATGATTTGTCCAAAGTGCTTGAGGTAAAACTTAAATGAAGCTGAGACTGGAAAATAAAGTTCTGAGCTGCCAGTAACTATTGAACAACATTACCAGAGTGTTAAGAGATGAATCAAGAGGAAACACCAGTGTTTAGCTGTTCCACACCTAGGAATCCTCCCTTTCGTTTCTTTCTACCCAGCATCCTTTCCCCATGTAACAACTCTCAGGTTTCATGATTCCTCCATAGGCATGGAGTTCAATTAAAGATAGACAAGTGTTCTTCAATGGGCTTCGAATTAATAAATTTGGTCACATCCAAATGATGGAAGAGGATGCAATTGTTAATAATAACAAGGTATCTCTCTATCTCTATCTATATGTGCTGAGGTTTCTAGGGTCTAAAAATCAAAGTGCAGAACCATGTGTATAGGACAATCTCCTTTGTATGAATATAAAAATGTGGGGTATGAGATTATTTATATATATGTGTATTTATATTTATATATATTTGTATATGAATGAGATAGATCTATATATCCTAACATGAAAGATTTCCAAGTGAAAAATATATCAAATTTTAAAAGTTGCAAAATAATATCTATATCTTAAAAAATGATATATGTGCATGGATCCATGTACTGTTTATGATGTATATGTCCAGAAAGGGGGCTGGAAGGCTGTACAGCAAACTGTGGGCATGTGGCCTCTTGAGGGGAGAGTGGCTGTGGGAGGGATGGTGTGGGTTTTCAGCTTTGCTCCGTAGACTTCTAAATTGTTTGAAACTTGTACAATAAAGATGTATTCATGGGCTTCCCTGGTGGCGCAGTGGTTGAGAATCTGCCTGCCAATGCAGGGGACACGGGTTCGAGCCCTGGTCTGGGAAGATCCCACATGCCACGGAGCAACTAGACCCGTGAGCCACAACTACTGAGCCTGCGCGTCTGGAGCCTGTGCTCTGCAACAAGAGAGGCCGCGACAGTGAGAGGCCCACGCACCGCGATGAATGGCCCCCCCTTGCCGCAACTAGAGAAAACCCTCGCACAGAAACGAAGACCCAACACAGCCAAAAAAAAAAAAAAAGGATGTATTCATGTATTACTCAGATAAGAAAAAAAAAAAGCAAAAAGACCAAAAATTAAAACTATGTGATCAACTCTTGATACTTTCCTGGGAAATTAGAGAATCAGAGTGTGGTGGTACAGACACGAGGTGACACATCCCAGGTTTACTAAGCATTGCCTTGCTGGGAGCTGCCCAACAGAGGGTCATAAAAGAGAGAGGGAACAGAGTTTGGTAGCATGCTAGGCCCAAGCCCCTCATTTCTACGGATTTGGGGACCACCAGAGAGCTGTGAGGAGACTGAGCTTGAAAGTTCATCTCAAAACATTGTGACCCCTCAGCAGCTATGGGGTAGCGGGGAGGGGAGAGGCCTTATCCAGGTTGCTGAGGAGTAATTTCTCTACACTTTCCAGGAGAAGATGTAATTGTAGGGCTTCCCCTTTGGACTCTGAATTACTAAAAACACAACTGTTTTTGGAGAAGACAGATTGTCACCATGTGGCTGGTGATGCCTGAGTGCTGGGGCATGAGATGGCCCCACTGGCCCTGTGATGTGGGCCAACACGTAGGGACAGGTGACAGTGAAGGCCAGTCTGCATATGATAGAAATAGCAGATGATCAGAAACTGAGGGTATTTTCTGATAATGAAACTGTCGAGATAGCCTCATCCACCAAAGGGCAGACAGCAGAAGCAAGAAGAACTACAATCCTGCAGCCTGCGGAACAAAAATCACAATCACAGAAAGATAGACAAAATGAAAAAGCAGAGGACTATGTCCCAGATGAATGAACAAGATAAAACCCCAGAAAAATAACTAAATAAAGTGGAGATAGGCAACCTTCCAGAAAAAGAATTCAGAATAATGATAGTGAACATGATCCAGGACCTCGGAAAAAGAATGGAGGCAAGGATCAAGGAGATGCAAGAAATATTTAACAAAGACCAAGAAGAATTAAAGAACAAACAAACAGAGATGAACAATACAATAACTGAAATAAAAAATACACTAGAAGGAATCAATAGCAGAAAAACTGAGTCAGAAGAATGGTAAGTGACCTGCAAGGCAGAATGGTGAAAATCACTGCTGTGGAACAGTATAAAGAAAAAAGAATGAAAAGAAATGAAGACAGCCTAAGAGACCTCTGGGACAACATTAAACACAACAACATTCACATTATAGGGGTCCCAGAAGGAGAAGAGAGAGAGAAAGGACCCGAGTCAATATTTGAATAGATTATAGTCAAAAACTTCCCTAACATGGGAAAGGAAATAGCCACCCAAGTCCAGCAATCACAGAGAGTCCCAGGAAGAATAAACCCAAGGAGAAACATGCCAAGACATTGTAATGAAATTGATAAAAATTAAAGACAAAGAAAAATTATTAAAAGCAACAAGGGAAAAATGACAAATAACATACAAGGGAACTCCCATAAGGTTAAGAGCTGATTTCTCAGCAGAAACTCTGCAAGCCAGAAGGGAGTGGCACGATATATTTAAAGTGATGAAAGGGAAGAACCTACAACCAAGATTACTCAACCCAGCAAGGATCTCATTCAGATTTGATGGAGAAATCAAAAGCTTTACAGACAAGCAAAAGTTATGAGAATGCAGCACCGCCAAACCAGCTCTACAACAAATGCTAAAGGAACTTCTCTAAGTGGGAAATACAAGAGAAGAAAAGGACCTACAAAAACAAACCCAAAACAATTAAGAAAATGGTCATAGGAACATACATATCGATAATTACCTTAAATGTGAATGGAGTAAATGCTCCAACCAAAAGACATAGACTCGCTGAATGGATACAAAAACAAGACCCATATATATGCTGTCTACAAGAGACCCACTTCAGACCTAGGGACACATACAGACTGCAAGTGAGGGGATGCAAAAAGATATTGCATGCAAATGGAAATCAAAAGAAAGCTGGAGTAGCAATACTCATATCAGATAAAGTAGACTTTAAAATAAAGAATGTTACAAGAGACAAGGAAGGACACTCCATAATGATCAAGGGGTCAATTCAAGAAGAAGATATAACAATTATAAATATATATACATCCAACATAGGAGCACATCAATACATAAGGCAACTGCTAACAGCTATAAAAGAGGAAATCCACAGTAACACAATAATAGTGGGGGACTTTAACACCTCACATCAATGGACAGATCATCCAAAATGAAAATAAATAAGGAAACACGAGCTTTAAATGACACAATAGACCAGATAGATTTAATTTATATTTATAGGACATTCCATCTGAAAACAGTAGATTACACTTTCTTCTCAAGTGCACATGGAATATTCTCCAGGATAGATCACATCTTGGGTCACAAATCAAGCCTTGGTAAGTTTAAGAAAATTGAAATCATATCAAGCATCTTTTCCAACCACAACTTTATGAGATTAGAAATCAATTACAGGGAAAAAAACCCCATAAAAACACAAACACATGGAGGCTAAACAATAAGTTACTAAATAACCAAGAGATCACTGAAGGAATCAAAGAGGAAATCAAAAAATACCTAGAGACAAATAACAACGAAAACACGTTGATCAAAAACCTTTGGGATGCAGCAAAAGAAGTTCTAAGAGGGAAGTTTATAGCAATACAAGCCTACCTCAAGAAACAAGAAAAATCTCAAATAAACAATCTAACCTTACACCTACAGGAACTAGAGAAAGAAGAACAAACAAAACCCAAAGTTAGTAGAAGGAAAGAAATCATAAAGATCAGAGCAGAAATAAATGAAATAGGAACAATGAAAACAGTAGCAAAGATCAATAAAACTAAAAGCTGGTTCTTTGAGAAGATAAACAAAATTGATAAACCTTTAGCCAGATTCATCAAGAAAAAGAGGGAGAGGACTCAAATCATTAAAATTAGAAATGAAAAACGAGAAGTTACAACAGACACTGCAGAAATACAAAGCATCATAAGAGACTATTACAAGCAACTATATGCCAATAAAATGGACAACCTGGAAGAAATGGACAAATTCTTAGAAAGGTATAACCTTCCAAGACTGAACCAGGAAGAAATAGAAGATATGAACAGACCAATCACAAGTAATGAAATTGAAACTGTGATTAAAAATCTCTCAACAAACAAAAGTCCAGGACCAGATGGCTTCACAGGTGAATTCTATCAAACATTTAGAGAAGAGCTAACACCTATCCTTCTCAAACTCTTCCAAAATATTGCAGAGGAAGGAACACTCCCAAACTCATTCTACGAGGCCACCATCATCCTGATACCAAAACCAGACAAAGATACTACAAAAAAAGAAAATTACAGACCAATATCACTGATGAATATAGATGCAAAAATCCTCAACAAAGTACTAGCAAACAGAATCCAACAGCACATTAAAAGGATCATACACCATGATCAAGTGGGATTGATCAAGTGGGATTGATGCAAGGATTCTTCAATATATGCAAATCAAACAATGTGATACACCATATTAACAAATTGAAGAAGAAAAACCATAGGATCATCTCAATAGAGATGTTTTGTTGTTTTATCAACACCCATGTATGATAAAAACTCTCCAGAAAGTGGGCATAGAGGGAACCTACCTCAACATAATAAAGGCCATATACGAGAAACCCACAGCCAACATCGTTCTCAATGGTGAAAAACTGAAAGCATTTCCTCTAAGATCAGGAACAAGACAAGGATGTCTACTCTTGCCACTATTATTCAACATAGTTTTGTAAGTCCTAGCCACAGCAATCAGAGAAGAAAAAGAAATAAAAGGAATAGAAAAAAAAGTTGGAAAAGAAGAAGTAAAACTGTTACTGTTTGCAGATGACATGACACTATACATAGAAAATCCTAAAGATGCCACCAGAAAACTACTAGAGGTAATCAATGAATTTGGTAAAGTTGCAGTTTACAAAATTAATGCATAGAAATCTCTTGCATTCCTATACACTAAGGATGAAAAATCTGAAAGAGAAATTAAGGAAACAATCCCATTCACCATTGCAACAAAAAGAATAAAATACCTAGGAATAAACCTACCTAAGGAGGTAAAAGACCTGTACTCAGAAAACTATAAGACACTGATGAAAGAAATCAAAGATGACACAAACAGATGGAGAGATATACCATGTTCTTGGATTGGAAGAATCAATATTGTGAAAATGACTATGCTACCCAAAGCAATCTACAGATTCAATGCAATCCCTATCAATTACCAATGGCATTTTGCACAGAACTAGAACAAAAGATCTTAAAATTTGTATGGAGACACAAAAGACCCTGACTAGCCAAAGCAATGTTGAGAAAAAGAAACAACAAACAGAGCTGGAGGAATCAGACTCCCTGACTTCAGACTATACTACGAAGCTACAGTAATCAACACAATATGGTACTGGCACAAAAACAGAAATATAGATCAATGGAACAGGATAGAAAGCCCAGAGATAAACCCATGCACCTATGGTCAACTAATCTATGACAAAGGAGGCAAGGATATACAATGGAGAAAAGACAGCCTCTTCAGTAAGTGGTGTTGGGAAAACTGGACAGCTACATGTAAAAGAATGAAATTAGAACACTCCCTAACACCATACACAAAAATAAACTCAAAATGGATTAGAGACCTAAATGTAAGAGCGGACACTATAAAACTCTCAGGGGAGAATATACACAGAACACTCTTTGACATAAATCACAGCAAGATCTTTTCTGACCCACCTCCTAGAGTAATGGAAATAAAAACAAAAATAAACAAATGGGACCTGGTGAAACTTAAAAGTTTTTGCACAGCAAAGGAAGCTATAAAGAAGATGAAAGAACAACCCTCAGAATGGGAGAAAAATATTTGCAAATGAATACAAGGAAACAAAATGAAAGGAAATATGCGTTCCATATTTTTTAACTTATTTTGTAACCCACTTTTCCTTCATATTTTGCTTCAGAGAAACCAAACCAAATAAAATATAATTATAATATCAAAGTCCTTAAAAAAAAAACCCAAAGATTTATTGAGAGGAGAATATAATAGAGTAGCGGGTTGATAATTCCTATGTGGAGTTTTCTCTGGTGCAGGTAAATTCCCCTGCCCCTAAACAGGAAAAATGCTCAGGGCTTTGTGTTCTGAGTTCCCAGATTCCCTTGTCTTGGATGGGGAAGGGGCCAGTGTCAGCTCTTCTGTGTTTTAGAATGCAAAAATTAGTTTTGAAATGTAAGGAGGAGCTGGAGGGAGTGAGGGTATGGGACTGAGCTTTGAGGGGAGGAAGGGGACGGCCTGGCTCCAATGGTAGAAAGAGGGTGGTGGGTCTTGAGTAGCGGGCACCTGTGTGCCTCTCGCCATCCAGCACCCCAAGCTGTGATACACCCGGGCTGAATCAAGCGAATGAGGCTGTGGACACCTGGCAGTGAGCACTGAGTCTCAGGACTTGGGGCCCTGGCCTGGAGGGGGTGGAGGCCACCAGAGGAGCCTGCAGGTGGAGCCAGGGGCTGGACATTGGGCAGCTTGCTGGCTGCCATAATGCACCCAAGGCCGCTGTCCAGTGTTCCTGGATCCTGGAAACTTTAGAACCCTAGAGTTCTTTGCCGATCCCAAAGGAGAGGCAGGGGCAGCGTGGCTAGGGCTGAGCTAGATTTCATTTTCTTTAGAGAAATTAAGAAATATGGCAATTTTTATGCTCTAGGGTAGTGGAGTGATTCCCACCACACACAGATTTGTTGGTAGATCATTGAGGAAGGGAGTTTCATCCAATGCTTTAAAGAAGCGGATAGAATTGAAGTTTGGTGTGTGGAGAAAGAAGAACAATGCATGAGCAGGTCCAGCAGAGCCAAAGGTGTGATGGGGGAGGCCTGCAGAGGAGCTCCTGGCAGCAGGTGTTAAAAAGGGACGTGGGGACCAGAAACCCCTACAGTTTTCTGTGGGTGTGGCTACAAAGCCCTCCCCTGACTCCTCCAGGACACCTACAGTGAAGTTGAAACTTGTTCCCGATGCTTTTGGGTGGCTGGCTTCTCCTCCCCCTCCTTCCTCTTAGAAATGTTTTAAAGTAACTCTGGGTCATTGTTACAAAAAATCATATAAAGAGACACTTCCTCTTATTCCTGGCCTCAAATTCGTCTCTCCAAACCAACCACAGTTCCCTGTTTCTTGTTTCTTGTTTCTGGAGATGGTTGTTTATGTATTTTTTCTTAAGCAGTAACATACTGGCTCACTGTTCTGCCTTTGTTTTGGTCACATGACAGTTTATCTAGAGTATTTGGAGCTCCAAAGCATCTTTATAATGCTACTTAGTATCCCATTTTATGAATGGACTCTAATACATTTAACCAGTTTCCTGTGGTTGGAGTTTGGGGTTGGTTCAGTCTAGTAGGACGGCTACAATGACTCTTCTTGTCCCGTGAGTGTATTCTTTCAGAGAACTCAGGGCACTCAGAGGGGAATCCAGAGTCCACGGTGTTGCAGAGACAGCCAAAGGGGACTCAGAAACCTGAAGTCAGAGGACCAAGAGAGATTAAATGCCAGGGAATGGGGCTTCCTTGGTGGCGCAGTGGTTAAGAATCCACCTGCCAATGCAGGGGACACGGGTTCGAGCCCTGGTCCGGGAAGATCCCACATGCCGCGGAGCAACTAAGCCCGTGTGCCACAACTACCGAGCCTGCGCTCTAGAGCCTGCGAGCCACAACTACTGAAGCCCGCGCACCTAGAGCCCGTGCTCCGCAACAAGAGAAGTCACTGCAATGAGAAGCCCGCGCACCGCAACGAAAAGTAGCCCCCGCTCGCCGCAACTAGAGAAAGCCCACGTGCAGCAACGAAGACCCAACGTGGCCAAAAATAATAAATAAATAAAATAAATTAAAAAAAGAATGCCAGGGAATGTTAATATTGGGAAACTTTGGGGCTTTTCTAGCCTGAGAATTAGAGATTTGAGGGATCTTAAAGAGATCTCAAGGACTGTTCATTCATTTTCTCCCTCCTCTGAATCCCAGGAGTCCCTTGACTAACCTACCCTAATGTGCCTGCAGTAGGGTCTTGAGAAGGAAGACTCACCTTTACAGTCCCTGCATCACTTACAGGCCGCCCAGAAAATCTGATTGAATTGAATCTATCTTATTTTCTTGTGAACAGAAGTATAGCATCTGCTTCACTGTTGTTTTGTTCCTCTGAATCTTCTAATGGAGAACTACAGTCCTGGCAAAGACCTTCCATTTATTTCTGGGGAGCAGCAGAGGGTGTTTCACATGCACGTAGTAATAATCCCTTTCAGTGGCTGCTTGACGTCCATGATACTTTTTACCTTCCTTCTGACTCTGGCTCCATCTCTTTTGGGCCCTGCTGCTGTTTTGCTGGGCTGAGCAGAAAGTTCGATACTTTCGACATCACCCTGACAGCTCTGCGCTCTGAGCCTTGCTTGCACAGATCCTGTAAGTCCCTGACATGCCACCACGCTCCTGACATAGGCAAACGTAGGAATGTTCAAGTTTGGGTGTGGTTCCATCTTCCAGGACTGGCTCAATGTTCAAGGATTATGAAACCCAGTACCTCACTCTCTCATGACCTAAAAAGCAAATGGAAATTCCCTTGGGAGGAATAAGTGGGTGGTTGTGTAGATAGATGCTGAGTCTCCTAGTAGTTGAACATTGAGATGAGCAGTAGGGCGATGCCACCTTAATGGACTTAATGGTTGATGCAACTTAATGGACCTTAGGCCCTCGTTCTGACACAGTAACACACCTGGCTATTGTTACTCGTCTTTGATAATTCCACCCCTTGTGCAAGAAGAAATTGGTTAGGAAGAAAGATTTGCATAAAAGAAAGGCAAAAGAGAATTATGCAATCTCCATTTTTGTTTCCTTCTCACCTAGTGGAGTTCTGTGGCAAACTAGCAGAGACAGCAGGACCTGCTTCAATCATGTTCTGCCAGAATTTGCCAGTGTGCTGTAAAGACCAGAAGTGGTTCTGATTGGTTGGTGCCCATGCCATCTGAGATGTTAAATATTTTAAATATGCCTGGGTGTATTCTGAAAATCATATTCAATATTACACAATAATTTTATATATGGAAAATTTTAAAAGGGGATTTCTTTTGCAATTCAAACTATAGGAAGTGACATTTGGCAAATTCTTTGGTTGGTGACATAGGAAAATGCAAAAGATAGAATGAGAGGGAAGAGACCACTGGGGACCAAACCAGAATTTGGGGTAGCGGTAGTAAGAATTTTTCACCTCTCTGACGGGCACATGGATGACATAAATTTGAGAAACACTCAACTACTAAAAATACAGGTGATAGAGGTGATTCTGGCTAGGTACCAGTTGGGGTAATGCATGAAGAAAGCCCCTATTATAGCCTCCCCTCTGTGTGTTGGCTGGAGAGCATGCGTTGTCAGACATCAAGATTGAAATCACTCAGCCCTGTGGTCATTGGAGGTGCCATTGGCCTTCCTGTGTCTCTGTGGGGGCCAGAGTATTCTTCCAGGACACCCTTGTTTGTTCTTGTCATTCTGTGCCTTTGGGCTTCCGTGCTGGGAAAGGACTTCCTGAAGCAGAGGTCCACGGGGGGACAGTGTGTAGAAGCTGAGAGCAGGGCTTCAGGGTCAGGAAGACCTACTTTCCCTCAGCTGCCACTGACTGGCCATGTGAATTCAGGCAAGTGACTTTATCTCTCCAGCCCCAAGTTTCCTCTTTGGTGGACGGTGTTAGATTGGATGGTGTTGGAACCTCTCTCAGAGGAGAGACGAGGATTACATGAGATGCTATCCTGAAGTATTCCCCACGGTGCCTGGCCCAGAGTACGTGCTCTGCTGGTAAGTGGTAGCTGGTACTGCTGATACACAGGGGCGGGAGAGGGATACTGGGAGTTTGATTTCATGCTAGAAAGAGAAGGCAGAAATGTCAGGAAGGCTCAGGAAATCCCTGTTTAGGAACCTGAAAAGGGTGATGACCAGGAATAAAGACCATAAGAAAACTGTAAGACTACTGAATCTTTGAAGTTTTCCCCTTCCTCAGTATACCTCTAGTTCTAATGAAGAAGAAAATCTTTTTCCTGGATTTCAAGAATGTCAAAGGTAGCTGGAAAGACAAGTCTGTCCTCTGTCCTAGGCCAAAGTTAGGAGTAGAGAAACTCTCAGGAAACAGAGTAGACAAAAAACCAAAAAAGGCTGGTATCCTGGGGCCCGCAGGAAGGCAGAAAAAGTAGCTGACCAGCAGACAAGACTCAAAATATGGCCCTGGGGGCTCGGCCAGCTGGAAGCCTGCGGTGCTTCCTGACACAGTGGCTCCTGGAAGCCGGTTTACCCAGGAACACTCCCTGCCTGTGCTGGGTCTAAGTTTGTGGCTTACTACAAATAAACATTTACTTAATGAACATGTAAGTGAAAGGGCAAGCTAGCTTAGCCAATAGTTTCTGTTATTTAACTGCTCTCCAGCCAACCAAAGGCATCAGGTGTGCACTATCTGATCAACACAGAGAGCAGCAGAGCTGGGCCGTTGAAGAGGCTACACAGCTGTGGTTTCTGCCAGGGCAACATCCCTTCCTCCAGCAAAGAATCTATCTTTTCCTTTTGGGGAATCACCCCTCCCCTATTCTTGATTTGGGTTCCATCCTTTAAGACTCAGTTCTAGCAGGATGTGACTTCTGGTAAGTTCTTAAATCCCAATGCCCAATGTGGTCACGTGACACGAGCTAACCAATCAGAACCAAGCCAGTATGTTCAAGGAGGGGCACATGATACAATCCAAGACGATGAGATGCAACGCCTGATACCTGGTGCATTGGGACGCAGGTGCTCTCTTCCTAGAGGGCTTTAAGTTTGTCTGCTTGCAACTCTTGGAGTTTTGCCTTCTCTCCAGGAGAGTCTAAGTGAGGATGGAGTCCATCAGAATAAAGTGGAGACAAGAGAGGGAGAGACAAAGGCCTGATGACACCATTTGAGCACCTGCCTCTGATTGTGTGGATCCGCCCCTGCACTTTTCCATTGCCTGGGCTGGTAATTTCTCTTTTTTGCCTAAGTTGGTTTGAGATGAGTTTCTTTCACTGAAATACAGCAGGAAACTGAGAGGGCACCTTCTGTTTTCACCAGTGGAGTAGAAAAGCAACATTGTCCTTTTCCTTTAGACCTGGATTATAGACTTCTCTTAACTTTTTAAGAGTTAATCTCTTCATGCTGACCCTTGGTTTTCCCAACTCATGTCTTGACTCAAGCTCTTGAAGCTAGTCTGAAATTAATTCCACATTTTGTAAAATAAGGGGAAACAGAAGTTGGTGAGAGAGTATTTTACGAGATAGTTTTTTTTTTTTTTGTTGTTGTCAAACGTCTACCAGTGTGTCCTCTGCCAAGGCTGGTTCAGAGCCAGAGATTTAAGCCCTGGCGGAAGTGCTGCCTTCTTCACGGCATCTTTTTTTTTTTTTAATTAATTAATTAATTAATTTTTGGCTGCATCGGGTCTTCGTTGCTGTGCGCAGGCTTTCTCTAGCTGCAGTGAGCGGGGGCTATTCTTTGTTGCAGTGCGTGGGCTTCTCATTGCAGTGGCTTCTCTCATTGCGGAACATGGGCTCTAGGCACACAGGCTTCAGTAGTTGTGGCTCGTGGGCTCAGTAGTTGTGGCTCGCGGACTCTAGAGCGCAGGCTCAGTAGTTGTGGTGCACGGGCTTAGTTGCTCCGCGGCATGTGGGATCTTCCCGACCCATGTCCCCTGCAATGGCAGGCGGACTCCCAACCACTGTGTCACCAGGGAAGTCCCTCACTGCATCCTGACAAAGAGTAACTAATAGCTTTAAGACAGTAAGTAAAAAGATGGAAAAGAAAAAAAAAAACATCTGGACGATGGAAATGATGATTCAATTACTTTTCAGGTTCTAAGGGTGTGGTTTGGGGTTTAGTAGGTATTAAATGTGTTTTGCATCTGAGGCTCCATGTCTGTCTCTGGTAAGAGAAAATGTCTCTTAATTGAACCAGAGAGGCAAATACAAACTGCCTTTAGTTTTACATGGTTTGACAAACATGCTTTTTTAAGCTGTGGGTCAGATGAGATGTGGTTCTTTCTTGTCTACGTGGACACCCTGTTCTCCCCTCTTCAGCATGTCCAAAATGTTCCCCACTGTGTGTGACTCTGGGATGGCCCCCAGTGTGCTTTAGTGCTCTCATCTGTAAAACAAACACTTTGGATTGGGTCAGTGATTCCAACTTAAAGAAAAGAAAAAAGCAGTGGGGGGCTTGGTTTGACATAGCTTGTACAGAAGCCCACCAAACTGGAGCTGCTTGGGCTGAGGTGGGAGTGCTGGGCTGGGACCCCGCCTTGTTTGGCCTCCAGGGTGGCTCCTGAGGTGCCTCCCCAAGCCTCTAGGACTCTGAGGGGCCTTGTGAAATGCCCACATATTCACCAAGGTCCTATCCCCCTCCAAACATTGCAGCTCTCTCATTCGAAGTGCCACCTCTGTCATGAAACCTTTCTAGTACCCTGGCCCACACAGATTTCTTCTTTTTCTGCGGCACTGTCGCATTTGTGAGTACATCACACGCTCTGGCCTATGTTTTTAAACTGACCTAGGTGTGGAGATTTGTCTTCCTTTGAAGCTGGCATGTCCATGTCTTTCTTTTGGGAAGTGACTCAAAACTCACTTGGGAAGCCAAATGTAACAGAAAGAACTCCAGGAAATGGGGACAGAAGCTTTGTTCACAGACTGTAGAAGTCTGGCCTCATCACACCAGGGCAGAGCACGGCCAGTGCAGACCTAAGGCCCCCAGATCGGTCCTCCTCCTCCCAGACCTTCTCACCCTAGTGCACACATTGGCCAGGCTGTGGTAGTTGGAAGGTCCTGAAAGATACCTGTGTGAGCTGGGTCGTGGCCTCGCCTTTCAGCATCACTGGGCCAACCAGTGATGACGGCATCCCCAGGAGGAAAAAAGGCTGGGCCTATCACTAGTACCCCACCTGCCTTAGTCATTTCCTTACCACTGCTTTCCGAATAGAGGGCTTTACAATTGTCATCCTCACTCTGGGGTTCTGTGTAAACTTTATTGGGCTTATAAACATACTTCACGCAATGTGATTTCATTCAACACAGCATTGTCTAACGTGGGGCCTGACCTAGGACTGTGTAGGAAGGTTTTCTGAGGCTCATAGAGACATTGTGGTTGGAACGTCACCTAGTGGCAGCACAGAGTAGTGCTGGTCAGGAATGAATATGAGGAATATTTCCAAAGGGTGGATAGTAAGATAAAGAGCATTCGGGGGTCTTTGGTCTCCACAATTTCATTGAAAATATGCTTTAAAGCAAAATTATCCTGAACATAATTTTTAGTCTTTTAAAAATGATTCCAAAGACAAGTCTGTGTCACCATAATGAATACTAGCTATTATTATAGAGTTCTCTAAATGTAGGAGATTGGGAAAAATCTGTAAGTTTTCCATCCCATTTAAGTTTCTATTTTTAAAAAATTGGTACATCCACATCCTCTGGGTTTCCCATGCATGTTTTCGCTGTAGGAAGATTCCCCTGAACCTGGAGATTTGGGACCCATGGAATGGGTACCACGCAGTATTACTTTAAAGGGTCTGCATTTGCTCATCCAACCTCACCAATCCTCTCAGCCCCAAGAGTGTCCAGCCTTATGTCTCATCCAGCTGTGGGTCTAGGTGTGGTCAATCCAGGTTGCATCTCAGCCCCTGAACGAATTTTGTAAGAATTTCTCTCTCTTTCACTGTCTTTGTTTTTTTTTGGTTTTTTTTGTAATTTATTTTTATAATGGGGTTTAGCTGATTTCCAATGCTGTGTTTATGCCGCTTTACACCCACTTGATTCACTTACAGAGAGATATCAATAAATACTTTTTAAGATTAAAAAAGAAATTGGTACATCCAGAAATAATATACCATGTAACCATTAAAGAGAAATAGGTTTATATATAGAACTGGCTAAGAGATATTAAAAGAAGGATGTAGGATGTAGAAAGTATCAAGAGAATGCTACAATTTATGTGAGAAACACATTAGAAAAAAATATATAAATTTGGTCTGAACAAAACTTTTGTTAGTAAAGTGAGAGACTGAATTATTCAGCTCCAAAGAACAAGGGACATTTGCTGCTTCCAGCCACGAGGTGTTCTCAGGTGACTTAGAACCTAACTAGTGTCTGAGGATCAATCCTTGTGATGTGTAGTGGTCCTACAGGGGCACCCCACTAAAACCATTAGGTAAATACTGCTCTTCCAGGGACACACAATATAAGGACTGATCATTTAGTGCTGTAAGCGCCCATGGCGTTTTTAAACTGTCACAGGGAGAAACTGAGACATTAGAAGAGTCTAATTGGCCCAAGGGTAACTCCCTGGGGAGCTAGACTCAGAAGCAGCTCACATCCGCTCCACCACACTGTCCTCAGAAAGCTGTTTAGATCAAATCTCATATCCGAATTAGACTACTGAATTGATAATGGGAAATTGTGCCTCAAAGGCCAAACAGCTCCTGAACAGACAGCCAACTCTGGGGATACCAGCTGGTTTTATGTATGCTTTCAAGTACTTAATCGAGAATTGAAAGAAATCCTGCCCTGAAATGGCCAAGATGGGGTTCTTTTGGCTCTCCAAAACTGAATTTTGTGCACACAGAGAAAGCCAGCAGAAAGCAATTTCTTATCATGTCAGTCAGTCTCCTGGATTCCCTGCCTGCAGAGTCTGCTGGAAGCAAGAGTGGTAAGAATTTTTCTCTTTTCTAAAATTAGATTAGCCAGAGAAAATATTTGCAAGGCTAGCTCCAATTTGAATTGGAGTCTTCTAAATTGTTAAAATTTTAGAGAGTGCTCATCTTAAAATACTTTACCTATTTTAATTGGTATGCAGAAGCCCCCAAAGGCTTCAAAATTCCAAAATAGCCTCATTGAAAGATTTGTTGTAGAAGGCTAATGAAAGATTAATGATATAAAAGGTACCTAAAACAAACGAAGTTTAAGGATGACATAACTACTGCTTCCCTCTATCCTCCTTTATTTGAGTACTCATCCTAGTAATCCTCTGTCTGGATTGCCGTTCCACTCCGAAGAGACTATTAAATGGTTACTTTAGAAATGGGACCACCTGAGGCTGTAGGCGAGAGGCTGTAGGTGAAACTATTCAGATCAAAGGCCCAACTGAGGGCCATAATTAAAGAATTTCTTAAACCCAGGGAGGATCCTCAAAAGTTTTTGTAAATGGATTACCAAGATAAGGGGCCACCAGTCTGACTAAACTCCTAAATTTAGCTGATATTCAGAGCCTGATGATAGAAAAAAAAATTTTTTTTTTTGACCTTCTCCTCTGAGCTAAAATGAGGGAAAGAAAAACATGCCAGCATAGGTGAATTGGTATGTCATTCCTTTGATAACATTAAGGGGGTCACCCAATTCTTTGAGGAATTAAAAACAGCTATCCTTGTTTTACAAATCTAGTCTTTACAGGACTAGAAATGTGAATCCAAAAACAATCCACAGCCTACCAATCCTTTTACCACTCCCCAAACCTCCCCTATTTATTTTAAAAGGCCTTTAAGTATTGAGAAAGGTCAATAGAGTCATCATCATTTAAGTGTAATACTTGTACCTAGGTTTACTAGAAATCAAATAAGATCTTATTATTCTTGATATTAAAATTTGTCAGCAAGAAATATAACTTGATAAGATGAAACTTTTAAGTAAATTAAATGTAAATGAGATAAGAGTTTTTAGGTGAACTCTTTAGGAATAATTATGTTTTAGGACTGTCTACTTAAAATACTTTCTCTAGATTTTTGGTAACTTGAAACTGCTAAATGAAGTTAAATGATGGGAATTCATTGAATATTCAGATCGTTTCCAAATAAGATACTGGAAAATTAATTGCTAAACAAGTCTAAGTTTACCTACTTTTGTCTTATTAGAGAAAAACTAAGATGTTTGGGTTCATTGGACATGTCTCATACCCCACTGAGGAAAGAAATTAGGTTATAGAAATGTTATAAGTTTGCCAACCAGAATGTGCTGGTAAGACAAACAGTTCATAATAGCTTACTTAGTTTTCACTAGAAACTAAGGTTTTTTAAGGTTAAGAATTCTAATTAAAATATGCAATTAAAACTACTAAAAATTAGTAAGTAAAATATCTTTGTATCCAAGGAAAAAGAAGGTGTAAGGAAAGGAAATGTTTTTTTGTTAAGGGAAAAGAAAGTAATTTTGTCCTAAAGCTGGTTATTTCTAAATGGGGAAGAAAATAAGGGACAAATTAATATGGATATAGAAAGTTGTAGAAGGTTTGTGAGAAATAAAAGAATCTTTAGAAAGGAATACTATGTGTAGTCAGGGCTAAGGTTAGAATAAATTTAATTTAGTAAATTTTAATGTTAAAGTGGTACAAAACCTGACTTTGGTTTTCTCTCTGTTAAGAGGACAAAGTTTTCTTAAAATATCGATCGACTTTTTTTTGGGGGGGAGGATTTTATTTATTAAAATTTTTATTGGAGTATAGTTGATTTACAATGTTGTGTTAGTTTCTGCTATACAGCAAAGTGAATCAGTTGTACATATACATATATCCACTCTTTTTTAGATTCTTTTCCCATATAGGCCATTACAGAGTATTGAGAAGAGTTCCCTGGGCTATACAGTAGGTCCTTATTAGTTATCTGTTTTATATATAGTAGTGTGTATATGTTAAACCCAATCTCCCAATTTATCCCTCCCCCCTTCCCCCCTGATAACCATAAGTTCTTTAACTGGTAATCTGTTATAATTTTCTTTTGAAATCTTTTATTGTCACTTTGATTAAGTGAATAAGTACTATTCTACAGTGACCCATGATACTATTTGACCAGGTGCTTTGAAACCTTTTTGATATTTTGACAAAATTTCCAAATATCAAATTCTAATTGAAGTTCTTTTGACCTCTAGCTAACTTTGGGATGCTTCAGAGAGGACCCCTGAAGCATCTCAGAGAGAGGAATAATAAACTAATTAGGCTTATTTGCTATGTTACATTACATAGAAAGCATTGTCAAATGAGTGGTGATAAACCTTCTTAGGTTATATTGTATGGGTAAATATTATTAAAAAGATATTCTAGAAATTATATGGAATTTCTAAAAATCTGATATGTCTTGGTAAAATGTTATAAGTCATGATTCTAGTTATTATCTTTTTTTTTAACATCTTTACTGGAGTATAATTGCTTTACAATGTTGTGTTAGTTTCTGCTGTATAACAAAGTGAATCAGCTATACATATACATATATCAAAAATATGGAATGCTTCATGAATTTGCGTGTCATCCTTGCACAAGGACCATGCTAATCTTCTCTGTATCATTCCAATTTTAGTATATGTGCTGCTGAAGCAAGCACTCTAGTTATTATCTTAAATGTTGTATTCACAGCATTAATCAAGTTTCTTTGTTAATTGCATTGTAATCAGATCTTTAACTGTGCCTTTTAAAGTGTTTTGTCATTTATGGACCATTATTGTTTTATTCTGATGTTTTTGCAAAAAATGCTTCATCTTCAAGAAGAGTCAGAGAAATGACTTTTTGATAAGTACAGGTTTCTGATAACTTTCAGATCATACTGCTGAACTGGGTAAGAAATTAAAGAATTCTAATGGAAAACCTGATAGCTTCATAAAACTGTTAACAGAAGATTAAGATCAAGGATTAGTCACATAGGACTGAGTGAACTGATGAATATGGTATAATTTTTGGGTTTTGTCTGAAATATTACTGGTTTTAATCTATGTTTTCCAGATATAAAGAAACCTTTCTCCTCAAGCTAATTATGACTTACAGCAATTTGGTAAATTATACCTTTGTAAGTAGAATTGAAACATTTATCTTTTCTCTCTACCTGATTCCTGCAGAAATTGGAAACTCTTATGTTCCCAGCAGGCTTGTTAGCAGGTGAATAAGAAAGGCTGCCTCCTGGCAGGTGCAGGAATCTCGATATTTTGGGGAACTCAAGAGAGGAATCCACCCAAATCTATAGATATCGCAAGCGGAATCTGATGGCAAGCCAGATTGGTGTGGTTTTCCTGGACTTGAGGGGCCTTTTAAAAGTTCAGTTTGAGATTTCTTATAAAAAGTTCCAGCAGAGCCGACTTAAAAGAGCCTGTATGATCAATTACATTTATGTAAATGACCAGGCCAAGTTTATTGAAACCAGACTTATTTTGCAAATAAATCAGTCTTAATTTGGCTATATTTGGTAGAAATTAGGGTAATTTTAGAGGGGGAAAATTATATTTCAGTGGACATTAAGTAGTAGTGTTATTGTTTTTGAGGGTTTTTTGCTGGGTGTGTTTATTGCCTAAGACTCACTGCTCAGATGGCTCCTTGTTGCTCTGTTACATTATTATAAAGTTTGTTCCTGAAGCTTAGCACAGTAATTTGTCTTTGGATGAAGATCAGATGCCCCATGACCTGCAACCAGGAGATTATGCATTGTCACAGCTTTTTTAGTATGCCACTCTTCCTCCCTAACTGCAGGATACAGTTCACTTTTGAAGGGGTTAAGGTGACAGCCTTCTAAGGGTCTGAAGATGCAAGGAAAGGGCTAGATGGCAAACAGGTACACTTAATTTCCAATTATAAAATATTCCTGGTGTGAAATTTTAAAGTGATGGAGTTGGTAAGGTGAGGAATGTGAAGGAACGTTTTCTGGTACAGCAGCACTTGCCTAGGAGAGATAACAACTGAAGATGTGTTTCTCACAGCTGGCTCTGACCAGCTGAAGCTGATAAAGGACCATGAACTTGGAGAGACCCTGCCACACCAGGCTCTCAATGGTCCTAACTGAAGACTCTTCCTAAACAGTGAGCAGTGAGGTTTGTTTTAGCCAACTGTTTATTTTTATTTTTTTTATTGAAGTATAGTTGATTTACAGTATTGTGTTAATTACTGCTGTATGGCAAAGTGATTCAGTTATACATATATATATATATATATATATATATATATACACATCCTTTTTTATATATATTCTTTTATATTATGGTTTATCATAGGATATCGAATATAGTTCTCTGTGCTATACAGTAGGACCTCGTTGTTTATCCATTCTGTGTATAATAGTTTGCATCTGCTAACCCCAAACTCCCAATCCATTCCTCCCCAAGCCACCCCCCCGCCTTGGCAACCACAAGTTTGTTCTCTATGTCCATGATTCTGTTTCTGTTTCATACATAGGTTCATTTGTGTCATATTTTATATAGATCCCACATATAAGTGCTATCATATGGTATTTGTCTTTCTCTGTCTGACTTACTTCATTTAGTATGATAATCTCTAGTTGCATCCATGTTGCTGCAAATGGCATTATTTCATTCTTTTTTATGGCTGAGTAGTATTCCATTGTACATATGTGCCACATCTTTATCCATTCATCTGTCAATGGACATTTAGGTTGTTTCCATGTCTTTAACCAACTGTGTTTAGACCTGTGGATTCATTCTGTCCTCTCCAGAGAGATCCAGAGTACTGGATCTCAATCCTTAGTTAGCAATAACCACGTGAAACCTGCTTCTGGCTAGCACTTTAAGAACTCTTTTTCCCTCTCAGTGAACTTCTGCTTCATCACTAGCTTGTGTTCCTTCGTCTGGCAAGTCAGTAGACTTAGCTTTTTCTTTTTATCTATTTATCTATCCGTTCCTTCATCCATTGTCCATCCATCTCTTATTATTTATTAGCTCTGGTGGTCTTTGTTTTATTTGTTGACAGGCATAAATAAATTAGAATATGTAAAGCACTGATAAGTGATAGCTATTATCTTATTCACTCACTGGTATCTTGTGTATATATTATAAGAACAACATGTCACTGAAATATTTTAATTCTGTCTCTATTGGAAGCATACATGAATGAGTCATTGACTTCAGCTGATAGAACGTTTCTAACCCAAGTTTGTAAGTGACCGTGTGGTGTTCAGGAATGCCTCACTTGGCATCTAGAAAGATGGCTGGGAAGATTTTAAGCCTCTTCAGTGGGAAAGAGGCTGACATATTCAGGTCTAAGTTCAGGGTCAGACACTGACGTTCGAAAGACTCTTCATTGTGATTCTAACGTATGGACTTTTGAAAATTATAACTGAACTCTTTAAGAAACCAGGGTTAAAAGGTAGTTTGTTGGTATATGAGCATCTGTAAGGCCTGTTTCCAAAGCTCAGCATGTGCCCACATGTGCCCACACGCACACAGCCTTGGCCTTGCCCTGTAAACTCCTAGCACAGCACACAAGGGTGGGCCCTTGTTACAAAGGAAATGGCTCTGTTTCTCAGAGCAAAGAGATATTGAGGACACTTCCCAGTAAGTGGTACAGAATAAGGCCCTATTGTTTCCTAGGCCTGCTGTTCTGTGTAACCGGAAGCTCCGCGTCCTGTCCCTGCCCACCTGGTCAGTTACTGCTGCAGTGGCAGCAGCGAGTCCAGGCTCTCCTGGTGAAGGCCAGCCCAGAGCCGACACCACCCGCCTTTCCTACTTGCCTGGGCTGTTGTGGCACACGTTGGAACTGGCCAATGAGGAAAAAGGTCATGGGCAATTCTGAATCAGCTGCCAAGTGCTGCAGAAACTTTAAGCACAGAAATGGACGGGGACCCTGAGGTCAAGACTCTAGGTGCCACTGCCCTGCAGTCAGAGCACCTGCTTCTGCAGGTCAGGTGAAAGACCACTGGGGACTGCATGACAAAGATGGTAGTAGGGTCACTCAGATAGAGCCAGCAGTCCAGGCCATCACAAGCTGGGAACCGGCTCTGCTTCACGTGTGAGTTACTCCCCTTCTCGTTGTCCTTTTAGTTGAAGTGAATTATTCACTTGGAATCTCTACTTTTGCCAATTGTCCAACTGGCATGGCTGCAGCTCCTTTCCCCAAACCAACACTGAAGAACCTGTAGAAGCAGGAAGGAGACATGGATTCTAAACATTAACAACAAACCACCCTCCCGCATTGTGCTTCTCCCTCAGGTTAATGGCTTGAGCCCTCGTATGACTGTCAAGAGAACGTCCTTTCCTCCCCTCGAAGTTCTCCGTCTTACGATGAGTCCAAGGAACCCCAAAGGCCACTTGGTCCAGTTGATTTCCACTGAGCCCCATCAGTGCTGATCTGGGGCCTTGTGGGTCGTGCCAGGAGTTGAACCGAGGCCCTGCTCTGTGCTGCGGTGGTTGAGGCTCAGGGGTGCAACCTGTCCTGCATGCAGCCCGTGACCGGTCCAGCAGTGGTTGTTAGTGATGTGCGGGTGGGGGAGAAGGTCCTCCTCCCCAGCCTTTTACTGGTGTCACAGCTTTTTGTCAACATCTCTTTGGCGTACACACACACATTCACACACATAGCCATTGCCTCCAAGGCATCCCCGTAGTTCAGGAAGACTAGTTCTAACCCCGACACACAGGCCCTCCCCGAGAAGGCCCTGTCCTGGGGCCTGGTCCAGTCCAGACTCCATTGTCCCTCATGGGCATTTCCCTGATGTTGCTGCTTGTCTGCTGGCCTCCTAGGCAGCTGCTCTGACCCACTGATGTGTTCAAATAACAATGAACCTCAAAAGGGAAGGGGTCAGGGGCTCGATCTGTACACCTTCCACATAACCAGATCTAGATGAATGCTGATGGCAGCCTTTGTGACCCCCTCCACCATGTCCTGTTTCACACTTCTTTACCAGGAGGAAGGCCTGGAGACATCTGCTCTGGAACAAAGGTCTGTTTCAAGGGCTCACTGGGACATTCAAATGATCATTCCTTTTGTTAATTTTTCTTCACCAAACAATCCATTGCATGCATTGTCATTTTATATGTGTCTGTGGTCATTTTCAGACTTACTTTGTAGGAACAGAACAATTTTTCCAAAGAAAATTTAAAGAGGATCACAGTATTAAAAACACCAAAGTAGTTCTGTTCTGGCTGAAGCAGGGGTGGGGGACGCTGAGGGCTCTGAGCTCTGCTCTCTTGCCCTCCTGCTTTCCCCCTGCAAACCCCCTGCGCTCTGAGGACACCATCTGAACAGTATTCGCATCAAGCTTACGATCTAGAATGAGAAACCTGAGTGTGTGGCCATCAGTCAGGGCTCCTGGCTGTAAGCAGAAAAGGAGTTTATTACAAAAACAGTGAGTAGGTCGCCACACCCCTGGGAGGGACAGAGGACAGGTTTGCAGGGAGCAGCCCCACATAACAACACCGTGAAGACAGTGCTGTGACTGGGCACAGGGACCACGGTTCACCCCACTGCCACCACTGAGCCTGCACACAGGGCCCTACTGCTGGAGCTGCGGCCACGGGGCCTCTGGAGGGTCCATTTGCTGAGGTTCCTGCTGCTGCTGCCCCATCTACCTAGGATGGAGCCTGCAAAGTCCTTGCTTCTTCACTCTTCCAGCTTCCGAGTCACAGTCTGGGGCAAGAGTGTCCCGTTGGAGGACGTTGTACCACGTGCCTGCACTTTAGCTTTGAGGAAGACTGAGAAAGTGGGTATTTGGCATTTTCAGCCTCTATAATGTGAGATGGATCTATTTTAGGAGGTTGGAAATTCTCCAAAATGAGAAGGAGGTTCAGATGCTGGGGGAGGAGAGGGATGACAAATGTCCACTGCAGTAGCTCTGGCAAGTTGCTTTATTTCTGAGCATCATTCCTCTAGGAAAGACAATGGCCCTTCTAGGTCATCCATCCATCCACCAGCAAATGTTTCTTGAGAGCTGTTTAGTTATCTATTGTTTCATAACAAACTACCCCAAAGCTCACTGGCTGAAACAACCATTTTAATATGTCTTGTGATTTTGTGAGTTGGGAATTTAGGAAGGGCTTAGATTATCTGAGAGATTCTTTGCTCCATGTGGAGTCAATTGGGGTCCTTTGGGACATTCACAGGGTGGCCGATCAGACCTGGAGTGTTCAAAATAGCTTCATCCATTTGTCTGCCTCTTTGGGATGGATGGCTGGAAGGCTGGGCTCAGCTGGGCTCATCTCCCTCCCCACGTGGACTCTCTGCGTGACTCTCCAGCAAGATAGCTGGACTTCTTATGTGAAAGCTCAGGGCTCCGAGAGACCAAGTTCTCCTTAAGAACTTGGAGCTGCCATAATGTCACTTAACACTGTATTCAATTGGTCAAAGCAGTCTCAGGCTAGCCCAGATTCAAAAGGAGGAGAAATAGACTCTGTCTCTTGATAGGAAGCGTCAAAGAATTTGCAGCCATCTTTAATCCACAATAAGAACCAACTATGGGGCAGGCATATATAGGAGCAGGGCATACAAAAATCAATAAGACGTGGTCCTGTCTTCAAGATGCTCAGTCATATAAGGCTACCTGAAAAGCAAACAAATGAAAGCAGTAAATGAGATCAATGAGAAGATGCATTGTAGATTGCAAAACAACGCTAATATGAAGGATTAGCTCTAAAACCAGGATATAACAAACTCTTCTAATGCTCTCAAATATCAGAAATCATTTATTGACCGGTTTGCCAAGAATCAGGAACTCAGCTAAGAGTTTTCCTGGCATAACTGTCCCCAATTCTCAGGCCAACTCTACTGCTGCAACTTCTACACGGTAGAATCAATGCTTCTTGTTTAATTACACAACATCTTTGGATCTTGCTTTATATCAGCACCCATCACTCTCTGCTCATCGAAGCTATTTAATAGATGCTTCTCAAGATAGCCACACCGGCTACTTAAGAAGAGATTTTCAGTTTACAGTCACCCACACAGTTATTCCTTGAAGGCTTGGATTCCTCCCCCTTGTAATTATTGCTTTAATCTCCTGAGCCACGAGACAGCAAATTTTCAGGCTACAAGGCTGAAAGAGTTGAAGACATATCTAAAGGTGCAAAATTTAGTTCCTACTGTGTAAAGAGAACTAGACAACAGACCACTTTGTGCAAATACAGTTTCTGCCTCAGAGAACAGTCACTCAGACAAGATTTTAAAACTGTACATTTACCTGATTGATAAAGTGACATGTAAAGATAGACAAAATGAGAATGTAGGAAATTTGAAAAGTGAAAACACAAAAGTTAGTCATAATCTCATCATCCAAACATAGTACTATTGGGCTTCCCTGGTGGTGCAGTGGTTAAGAATCCTCCTGCCAACGCAGGGGACACCGGTTTGAGCCTTGGTCTGGGAAGATCCCACATGTCGCAGAGCAACTAAACCCGTGCGCCACAACTACTGAGCCTGCGCTCTAGAGCCCGCCAGCCACAACTACTGAAGCCCGCGTGCCTAGAGCCGGTGCTCTGCAACAAGAGAAGCCGCCACAATGAGAAGCCCGCGCACCTCAAGGAAGAGTAGCCCCCGCTCGCCGCAGCTAGAGAAAAGCCCACACGGAGCAACGAAGACCCAACGCAACCAAAAATAAATAAATAAAATAAAATTTATTAAGAAAAAAAAGTTCTAAAATAAATAGTACTGTTAACATTTTGATTGATTTCCTTCTGGGTATTTATTTATTTACTTATTCATTTTCACTTACTGAAAGTAACAAATTTCATTTTTTAAAGGGCAGTTTTAGGTTTACAGAAAAATTGAGCAGATAGTAAAAATATTTCCCATCTATCCTCCTTTCCTGTCCTATTACTAACATTCTGCATTAGTCGGCACAGTTGTTACCACTGATGAAGCAATTTTGAAACACTTATTAACTAAAGTCCATCATTTACACTAGGGTTCACTCTCTGTGCCGTGCGGTTCCATGGGTTTTGATCCATGCATAAGATCATGCATCCACCGTGACTGAGTCACACCAATTAGGTTCCCCATTTCTCTTTTGTATTGTCACATCCAACCAGAATACAGTTCAGCACGCAGCTGTTCTCTATTTTTCACCTCAGAGCCTAACAAGCCTTCCTTTACCGTATTGCCCTCTGCCTCTGCACGTCGATAAACTCAAACACCATAGGAGGCGCCAGCCTACAGGTAACCATTCCCCTGCATTAATACTGCGGACGGGTTTTTCCCTCATCATATGGGACCTTTAAAAATCAGTTCGTGGAAATAGCTTTCCACGATCTACATAACATTCAAGGAAGAACAAACAACAACAACAACAAAGTTTAGGAAGAAACAGCGCTGTGTGGCGTCCCACAGCGCCTCCCAGACAACAGGCTTTCGTCTGAGGGCTTGAGGCTCGTGCTGAGCGCCAGTTTCCGCGTGGCTGGCCGGAACCCGCAGCGGGGATGGGCCTTCCCCGGAGGCCAGGGAAGAGGGGCTTGGCCGGCTCTCCGCTTCCTTGCTTCTCAGCACCACTTCCCGCTCACTGCCATCCATCTGCGCCCCTCGGAGCCTTTAGATGTAAACCCGGCACTATTTTCTTTCGCCTTTAGGACTGGTTCGCTTCGTGGGGAGATGAGCAGTGGCGTTGGTGGAAGTGAACTCGGGCCGTGTGGGACGGCTGTAAGGGACATGCCCGTCGGATTACCCGACCGGGTCAAGCTGCTTCCCGGGAAACTTCAAACTGTGGAACGCTGTCCGGAAAGTTTTCACCGGAGGGTGAAAGACTGGCAAGGTCCCTCTGCCCTCTGGCATGTAAAAGTGCGCGCCAGGATTAATGAGCATAATAGTGCTTTGTTGTGGTGGTGGTGGAAGTGATATAACCCTGACGCTCTGCATCTGCAGACCCCGGAGCCCGTCCGCACGGCCTCCTTCACCGCTCACGTTAGCCCACAGCTCAGCGCCGCGTTCCTACAATGCGGTGGCAAGCGCGGAATCCCTTAAGTCCTCAGAGATGGCGCCGCCGTCCGTGGTTCCTTGCGTCTGTCTGTCACGTGTTCCACAGCCGGTATGTGCCAGAACTGGACGCTGTCTCCGGGACAGCGCTTTCCTCATCCCTCACCCCCGCCCCGCACTTAAGAATGGGCCAGGCCCGCCCCTCAGACCCGGGTGCATCCCATCCAGAGATGCCTGTGCAGGTTCCACCCGTGGGGCCCCTCATGGCGCCAAGAGCCCCCGGGAGAGGCCTTGTTTGTTTTCGCCACCAGAGTCCAGTCTGTCCCCTGACCTCTGACCCAGAACTATTTGTTCCAACCATTCCCAGTCTGTTGCCCTGGCTCAAAACAAAGTGGATGAAAGGTCTTTCCTCAAGCCCTGCTTTCATGCTCAGGGGGTCAGTGAAAATGAGTGGGGTGGTTATGTGGCTGATGAATCATTTTGGCCCTGAAACGAACAGTAAAATATACTCTAGTTCAGGGCCTAGTAGGGCGTTGACAGCTGAGAGGCAGTAAACGACAGGAGCACAGTCTTTGGGCCAGAGAGAACTGGGCTTGAGTCTGGCTTTGACTCCTCCGTGTTGTGTAATCTTAGGCAGACCTCTTAACCTCTCTGGGCCTCAGTTTCCTCATCTGTAAAACAGGGCTGATCATAGCGCATGTCTTATACAGCATTTGTGAGGATCACGTGAAAACAAACAACAACAAACCCCACAAAGGTAAAGCACTTAGCCTACTGCCTGGCCTCAGTAAGCTCTCAAGAGACTGTAGTTCTTTTTATTCAGTCGCCAGGAAAATCCCAAAGAATCAATGTGTTGTGTTACTGGTGTCCCTAGCACTGTCAGCAAACACTTCCACGTTGCCGAAGTAGCAGCACCCTTCGTCCAACACACCTTTGCTTTGTCTTTCAGGCCTCCTGCTTCCACAGATGCTCATGGGTTTAGGTCAGGAACCTCTCAGGCCGGGAAAGTTTCCTCATGATTGTGACACATCTCTAAAGTGAGCACATCTCTAAAGAGCCAAAGAGTTGCTGGCAAAGACCTGCACAGGCCATGAATTTCCTGTGAGTTTCCCACTACCAGCCGCTTGGAAGCCGCTGAGGTTTGATTGCAGACTTCTCCTTCCCACAGCTGGCTGCAGTTTACTTCATCTCGGAGTCAGCCCTTGATCTCCTCCACGCTGACAGCCAGTTCTGTCTGGCTGGGGGATTGTGACAGCCTTTGTTTCCATGTGGGCAAAGTCTTTTGAAAAGGGGAAAGCTCATTAGTTAGCTGTCATCCTCAAACGTGGTTAAGTTATGAGTAATTCTACTAGGAGAGCCAGGGAACTCATTAGGTTGAGACTTTTATCTCCTTGTACAGAGTAGTGGGAGATTAACTGGGATATTGTATGTAAAAGTTTCTGTCAGCTGTGGAGTTGCTTACAAATCCAGCAAGGAGGATGACCATGATATCACTTTCCCTACCTCTGGGAGGTCAGTAGAGACACCCCTGAATATGCAATCTCGCTATACCTCCACACGTGTGCACACACACCACCCGCGTTCTATGGTGAGGAAGGGATGGTGTGTGGCCTTAAGGGTTGGTTTGGATAAAGGGTGCATATTTCTGCTAGTGTTTTTGTTCTTTTTCCAGTCAGGCCTGGCCGTGGCTGTTGCCTCAAAGCCAATGGCACCGACAGGACTTTTTGGTCTCCTCCATCAACTCCAGTCCGCTGCTCCGTCACTCGGCTTCCAGCAGGTGGCGCTGCTTCCCGCGTGGGCCTGGCCCGCCTGCCTTCGCTCCGAGGAAGCCAAAGAGATGCCGGGAAGTTGGGAAGTGGGTCCTCGCGCAGGTCGAGCTGCCGCCGTGGCAAACGCAAATGATGACACACCGGCTTGACGAGGGCCTTTGTCAGAAACCATGGGGATCTGGCGTTTCCGCACAACGGAAAACAAAGTGCTTCTGCCTGCCTGGCCAGAGTTGACATTTGCTCACCATTGATTCCGGCGCATTTACAGGCAGAATGAGTTCATGTGAGACTGCAGGACCTTGCCATGAGTCAGATTCACTTTCTGTAAATCAGAATCAACATTACACTTCCCCTCACTTTGGGCCATTACTTGAACTTTTAGGTCACCATCTGTATTTGTGTTAACTGAAGAAATTCGAGTATTTCATAAGAACTTTTTTTTTTTTTTAAGGGCAAAACCAGCTTAGGGCAGATTGTAGTTTTGAGATTTTTGTCACTCTTAGCTCCAAAAATAGGTTGGCCTTATATATTATCTACATGTTCAGAAGTATGCCATGTACAAATTCAAGTGAAACTTGCAAAATATTTTCTGGCAGGAAGCCCAGGAGGGGTTGTTCAGGGGGACAGTGGTGACTGGCCCAGGCATGGGAGCAAGACACGTAGGTGAGGAGACAGGCGCAGAGCTTTTTTCCAACACCTAGGAGAAAATGTAGACAGCTGGAGTTGATCTGTTCTTAGGGTTATGGCCGAATTTTGATACTGGGGGAAAGAGACAAGATGGAGTTAAAAGTGGAGAGAAACAACAGACCTGGGAGGGTTCGAAAGAGTTTGAGCAGGTGAACAAGAAGGAACCTGAATAATACTCTGGATTTACATCAGGTGAAGCACCTGAAGAGGTTTAACTTGGGAGGAGCTGGGGGCACGGGAAAGCTTTTCATCGGCAGGAGAGGGTTGAGAACAGCTGCTGGCCTGGACTTGAAGGTACATCAGGGAGCGTCCCTGGGCCTTGCAAAGGTGGTTCCCTTACCCGCCTCTCCAACAGGCTGCTCCTGACTCTTCTCTGCCATATTTAGGGGGAAATACATCCCCAAGAAGTTCCCTGTATCCTCGTTCCTAGTTTTAGCTAATCGTTCCCCCCAGGATTTTTTTCTATTGATATCCAATCCCCTTATTGACCTCGTGAAACCTCAAATCTCATTGTCTCCTAAAAGTTCTCCTACAGGTATGTCTATGCCTGGTTGAATTTTTTGTGCTTTTCTTGGTATGTACTATTATTATTATTTTTGGGGCCTTTTATGTTTTTACTGAGAAAAAGGATCTTTGGAGACCAGAGAAGGTAGGAAACAGTCTGTGGCCTTTCTTGAGCTCCCTTTTCCTTCCAGGCCTCTTGGGCGGGTGGGAGGCGGTGGTGTCTCCAGCTGCCCTGCTGACCTCTTGCTTTAGTAGGATGGGGTGGGAGCCGATGGGAGGGACATGAGTACACACACAGAGCACCTTTCAGACACAAGGATATGGACGTCTCAGGCGAGTGAGCAAACAAAGAAATAACCCCAAATACTTTGAAAACCAAGTCCAGCAGAGTTTAGCTTTACCCAACTAAACTCACCCCCAAACCCAACCCTCAGGGCACACAGGAAGAGTGATGCTTACATGGGTAATATATTCTCATGAATGTATGCAACCTTATGAGCAATTCTTGGCTTGAAATAGGAATTCTACCCTTTTCTTCTTCACTCAGAGAAACATATTGAGATTGAAGAAAATGAAAGAATTCTCATTCTTTGAGTGTGTGTGTGTGTTTGTACATATGTATTTTCTCTGAGAGGGGAAAAATGCAAACTGACACTTGGCTAAGTAATAGATTATGATTGATCCCAATGCATCAGGGCAGTAGAGAACAGTAAGGACACACACACACACACACACACACACACATGTTGTCTATCCTACATCATTTTGGAAATGGAGAAACTGAAACTCCTAGGGGGCTTAAGTGAATCTCCCGAGACCACGGTATGTCAGAGGTGCAACTATGTCTTCCAATTCATGCCTTTAAACTTTTGTCTTTTATCCTTTGCAAGGTGGCTGGGACGACCAGGTGCTGGTCTAAGTGCCTCATTCCATTTTCAGAGGAGCTGAGGTCAGGTGCCCCCCTACAATTTGAGAAGGCTTGCCAAGACCACGCCGCGTTCCCCAGCGCTCAGGTGAGTGTTCTTCTCTGGGTGATGGCACCTGATGAATCTGGCATTTGTGAAACGCATAGGCCGAGAGGCTGGTTGGACTATTGCTCAATATTCTCAGGTTGACAGCATTGATTTTCTGTAATTTGAGAGGAGTGAGGCATGTCAGCCAGGCTTTTATCATGCACCTCTCTTCTCTTCCTGAGGATTGTTTGCATTGTGGAGATTTCCTGGTGATATTTTTAGTGTCTGATTCTCCATGGTTTCTCATTTCCAAGTAACTGTGGCCATGTTTTAGTGACTCGTACAGATGCCCCTGATAGAACTGATGAGTGTTGACTGGAAAGCCCGGGGATTGTCCCACAGCTCGTGTTATTGGTTTCAGCTGATTTTCACAAGTTTTCAGATAGCTTACCTTCCAGAATTACAGATTTTCATTAGCTACCATTCTTCATGCTGAATCAGAAAAAGGATATATTCTGGGGTAAAGCAAAGGGGGTGGATGCAGCAAATATTCACACACCATTTTTTTAGTGGTCTCCTCTCCCTGCTGCTTCTTTCATGCCAGCTGTAGTTCCCTAAGCCCTGCGTCTGTGGTCAAGGCCACGTGGGGAAATAGATGAGCCACACTTTTCTGCTTCTCTGTAATTACAAATTTTATCACCTCATCTGACATAGAAAGGGTGTTGGTTGGAAATGAAATACACATTAGGAATAAGCTCTTTAGAAACAGCAAAAAAAAAAAAAAAAAAGACAAAAACAGAAAAACAGCTTTCATGGCATTCATAATGTGAAGGGTTTTTTTTGAGAGTCTGGAGCTAAGGTTATGAAGAGACAGAGGACTCATCAACCCTTCTTACCCCTACGATCATGGGAACAAAAACATCCAGATCCACAACACTATACATTTTCCATTCTCTCAACACATCTTCTGGTGATTTTGTTTCATCTCTTCAGCACATGTGCCTGGCTCACATACCACGGCAGCCACCCTCCCCGTCTCTTCTCCCATCTTCTTTGCTGCCCTCACTGTCACTCAAGACTATTCAAAATCACCTTCACTATGAAATCTTCTTGTCCCCCCAGTAGATACCCCTTTATACTATATTATTTTGCTCTTGAAACTTAAAAAGCAATGTTCTCAGGTCCTTCTCCATGTCCATCACATGTCCAACAGATTGCAAGTTCTTCCAGCGTGGAGGCAGAGTGTCTGCTAACTCCTTTTTATTCTTCTTGTGCTTCTTCGTTCCACAGGGTAGTCTTCAGTATGAGGAGCATCTGATCTCAAATCTCTCTCGTTTCCAACTTAGACCAAAATCTAGTGCCCTCCCAGCCGAGCTAAGAACAGAGCCCCCTTTCCAAACGCACATGTGAACCGTCCCTCCGAACAGCCAGGGCCTGCAAACCAATTAGGTTTCCTCTTCTTCCTCTACCCAAATATGACCTTGCCGATACCATCTCCTATTAGATGACAGATGCGGATGTTTTTATTGCATGGTTGCTGTTTGCCACATGCTTCCTGGACAGGTTTCCAGGTAACCTTAATGGCTGTGCTTCTGGGGAAGGAGGAGGAGAAAATAACTCACCTCTTCAGTAAGTGGTTTTAAAAATATAACAGCATTTACAAGCTTTTAAAGAGCAGCTCTCTCTCTCCTTCCGGCCGCTCAGGCCTTGTTTGCTTTGTGATAGGAGCCCCCCGTAATGCTTGGCAACCTCTGACTAGGACAGAAAGTAGATTGAAAGACCAGAAGATTGATTTTTCTGTGGAGGGCTTTCCATGGGGGGCGTGGGAGAGTGATCTCTTGGGGAAGCAGTGGTCAGGGAGGCTTACTCCTTCATCTGCTTTTCATTCGTGTGTGAGGCTGAACACACTCTTTGTCTCAACAAGCGAATCCCAAACCACAGAGGGGAGCGGTCTATCCTGGAGGTCCTGAGACGACTGGGACCTGCAGGGTAAGAGGCTGGGGCCGTCACAGCCTCTCCTCCCATTCGCGTTTCCATCCAAAACTTGCAGGGGAAATGTCCCCAAATTGCTTGGTGTTCTGCTTTGATGTGGCCACAGTGTGGCCACCCAGGCTTACTTTGCTGCAGCCGGATCCCGTGGATCAAACTAGGCCTGACTGTCCAGTTTTGGAAACTGGGAGGCATTTTCCCCTCTGCCAGAGCTTGGGTTTACCTTCCCCAGGGCACTGAGCAAGAACCTCATGTTTACCAAATCCCAGCCTCATGATTTCTTCCTGTCAGGGCAGGAGGAGAAGAAGTAGGCACATAATATCAAGTAGACCTTGCAACTTCTGTCCCTTCATTTCTGCCCAACATAAAGTTACAAGGGAAAGAATAGGTAGAGGTGGGGTGTTGGGGGTCAGGGGATGGATCAGTTGTGTGAGCTCTGAAAATGTAATTTTAAAATTCTCACTGCAAATCAAATCATTAGATCTTCTGCATATAGTTTTATTTTTTCAAAACTATTCTTAAATTAAAATTTAAAATCTACGCTATACTTTAAATGCTCTGGACAATGTACTGAGGTTTTTTGTTTGTTTGTTTTTTGTTTTTTTAAGAAATGCTTTTGTGAGTCCTCTGAAAGATGTACATTCTCTACCTGGTTTACTTTTTGTGCAGATTTATATATCAACATATCAAAGCTTTTTAAAAATCAAACACTCACACAGTATTTGACAATATCCAATAGTTGCTAAATCAACCCCAAATCTTCTCTAGATTTTTTTCACCCTTTGGTGTTGTCTCGAGCAGAAAACCACTTAAGAACAGCAGCCGCTGCCCATCCAAATTCACTCTCATGGACATAGAGGTGGTGGGCTTTTCCACCTTGGTGTGCAGACTGGTTTTCAAGGTTTAGGGAGAGCTTGGTTACGTAGCACCTCCTAGGTCTTAAAATAAAAAAAGTCATTCCTCCAAAGAAGGTATACGGATTGCCAACAAACACATGAAAGGATGCTCAACATCACTGATCATTAGAGAAATGCAAATCAAAACTACAGTGAGGTATCACTTCACACCAGTCAGAATGGCCATCATCAAAAAATCTACAAACAATAAATGCTGGAGAGGGTGTGGAGAAAAGGGAACCCTCTTGCACTGTTGGTGGAAATGTAAATTAATACAGCCACTATGGAAAACAGTATGGAGGTTCCTTAAAAAACTAAAAATAGAACTACCATACGACCCAGCAATCCCACTACTGGGCCTATACCCTGAGAAAACCATAATTCAAAAAGAGTCATGTACCACAATGTTCATTGCAGCTCTATTTACAATAGCCAGGACATGGAAGCAACCTGTGTCCATCGACAGATGAATGGATAAAGAAGATGTGGCACATATATACGATGGAATATTACTCAGCCATAGAAAGAAATGAAATTGAGTTATCTGTAGTGAGGTGGATGGACCTAGAGTCTGTCATACAGAGTGAAGTAAGTCAGAAAGAGAAAAACAAACACCGTATGTGAACACATATATATGGAATCTAAAAAAAAAAAATGGTTCTGAAGAACCTAGGGGCAGGACAAGAATAAAGATGCAGACGTAGAGAATGGACTTGAGGGCACAGGGAGGGAGAAGGGTAAGCTGGAACGAAGTGAGAGAGTGGCATGGACATATATACACTACCAAATGTAAAATAGATAGCTAGTGGGAAGTAGCCGCATAGCACAGGGAGATCAGCTCGGTGCTTTGTGACCACCTAGAGGGGTGGGATAGGGAGGGTGGGAGATGCAAGAGGGAGGGGATATGCGGATATATGTATACGTATAGCTGATTCACTTTGTTGTACAGCAGAAACTAACACACCATTGTAAAGCAATTATACTCCAATAAAGATGTTAAAAAAAATAAAAAATGTCAATCTCCATTTCATGTAGTGGGTATTATGGGACCTAATTAACATATGCACATAAGTCTTTCAGGAGACATGAGAGGTAAGAGTCATGCACTGTTTTACATATGTGAAGAGATAACCTTGTATATTTTGGTGTTCATCAACTCCATGAAAATAGATCGTGAACCACCACCAAAAATATCATTTGGCTTTAAAGACTGAATGTACTGGGTTTCTACAATTTCCTTAGGTTATTGGGGTGGAAAGGTGGAACCAGAGGAGGTAAGCAGTTCATATTAAGGCAGATTGAGGCTCAGCAAGTCCCAGATTTCCAGCAGGATTGAACTCCCTGAGTCACATCCACTTTGGGTGGAAGATTCACTGGGGAGTGGGAGGAGCAAAAACCAATCTGTCAGACATGAGAAAGCCGGGTCTGACGATGGCTATGGAGTCCCTACAAATCAAAAATATTAAGATTCATTCTCCCTCAGCATGCATAATTCAAAATAAAGACTACTCAAAGCCACAACATAAATGTAAAAGATTCTCCTGTGGTAACTACCTGATTGATTAAAATATTTTTAATTTTTACTTTCTCTCTCTGTTGCTGCAGTCCTAAACACGTACTTGGTCTGCCTGTTAGCTACCTTAGCCCTCCTAGTGAGGTGGGGAAGGGCGGCTATGGAGATGGTCATTTGAGAGAATGGAGGTGCGAGGCTGGGGACAGCTCGAGAGCAGTGCTCTTGGCCAGTCACAGGGCAAACAGAATAAAGAGACACACGCAGCACGAACTCTAGAGTGCGTGGGTTTCAAAATGTATAGAACAGTTCCTTGTAGGTCCCAAGCACTGGGTACTTAGTGTACGATTTACACACATTTTCTGGCTGGAAGGCTGGAGGCAAACAGACAGCTCATTAGGAAAATAACTGAAGAGCTAAATATAATGCAGGAAGTAGGCAGCAGATCCCAGGCAGATGAGCACGGTTCACAGTCCGTAATGGGAGAGCAGAGGCCAGGCCAAGCCAATGCGTCTGTCCCTCAAAGGCCAGTCATTCTAGGGCTTTGTCAGACTAGGAAGGAAAAGGAATGTTTTCAAAGGGCCTTTTGTGGAACACACACAACTCTGGCCCCTGAGATTCAAATCAGGATCTGGAAACCTGTGTAGCAACCGCTTGTATGCACAATGCTTAGAAACCAGCCAGGGCCCGCCATCCTTTTCTTTTCCCCCTTTTCTCTTTATAAGCATTAAGGTTTCCCTGTAGTTGGGAAAGAGATCACTTAAAAACAAAACAAGATACAAATAACCAAAACCTGAAGTTATTCCCTTATTTTTGAATAAAATCAAAGAACGTCACATAATATTTTTTGTTAGATGTTATTCAGAAAACTATATAGGAAATATATTTTAAAAATTCAAGACATTATTATTTGTATCATAGATCATACTGCTTAGTGGGTAATGCAATTATAATAATAAACCAAACCTATGAATATATCAGCAATAAACTTGTTAAAAATTGAAATATAACTTAAAGTAGATTCTCAATTGTTTTTGACCTCTAGTTTCATGTACATTATCATTTCTTTCTTTTGCTTAGAATGGCCAATAATGCTTCTCTGTCCTTTTCCATCTTCAATGAGTGCTATAAACATTAGGAACTCTCTCAAGAAAACGTGGGATTTGTGCCTATGTTTACAATTTTGCACCCCCCAGTGTCATTTAGTTTTCAATCAGCACACAGTTCTTGTTTGTCTTATTGGGTTTCCTAGATCTGCACCCTCAAGGGCTCTGGGCTCTTCAGATTTTGTGCTGTGAGGAGAAGCCCATGCCCCAAGGGTAGAAAGCTTAGCCCCCTTCCCTGGCTGGTGCCCCACTTTTTAGTCTGGGGCCTATGGGTTTTCTGAGATTCAGTTTTTGTAACTGTTTACAGAGTTGTTTTGGACATCGAACAAAACAATGACTATAAAAGCTCTACTGAGATGCAAATTATGTGTTATTATTAGTAGAGTTTCTATTTTATTCCAAGACAGAGGAACAGTGGTAGTCATTCATTTGGTATTTCTTTTATTCCTGTCACTTGTTTTACATGTTTTCCCCATCTATTTCTGTCCAGGGTTCTCTTCAAATTTCGTCAGTTTAAAATGATGTTGTCATTATTGAGTCATGACTCTGAGTCAGCCATTGAGAATATGTATCAGCTGAAATTAAGGGAAGAATCATCTCAAGTCCAGTAGGACCTGACTATGTGGAATCAACTTCTGTTGAAGACAAAGAACTGTCTTTCGTTGTGAAGTTCTAAGTAAAACTGTAAGTCAGAGTAATAAGCCAGAACTTCTAGGGCAAGGGACTAGGGAACTCAACAGACAATGAATAAAGAGTCAGAGGAATTTACGAATAGCTGCAGAGGGCAGTTTTGAACCTGCAGGCCTAGTAACCTATAATCATCCTTGAAGACAGGAATATTGTAATCTCAGCAAGCTGAATAAAGGAGGCCAACCAGTGAATCAAGCCTATAGTTATGCAATGGCTTGCCTTGCAGTTCCGAAAGCTTGCTGACAATAGGTTCTCTTTCTCTCCACCCTTTCATTGAAGTTTCTTGACCCAGGAAGGTTGAACACCTGGTAGAAGCCCATGCCTAAATCAAACTCCGTAAACATTGGTCATTATCGTCCATCATGTTTCAATTGTGATTGATGTATTTATAAATCAGCGATTCAAATTTGTCTGTGAAACCCTAGTGCAGAGAGTCTCAATCTTTGATTTTAAGCCATAGCCCCTTTGGAAGTCTGGTAGGGCCTATGGACCACTTCTTGGAATGATGTTCTTAAAAGTATAAAACAGAATTCATAGGATACTAAGGAAACCAATTATATTGAAGAATAGGTATCAAACATTTAAAAAATGAGTGATAAAGTAACATAGATGCTTCTTAATACATTAAATAAGATGTATTGGTGGGTTTAGTAAGTACTGTACCTTCAAAGTAGTGATGAATGTTAATGATATTTCAAGGTATTGACAACAATGGTTGGTGACAAAGTCACAGGTAACTATTATGCTTTGTTGCCTATCTTCATAATTGAAAGAAATACTAAATTTCAGTTACAGGTTAGTGAAAATAAATGAGTGAGTCTTTCTCCCATCCAAACATATAGATCCCCGGAATACCATCTAAGAGCCCCCTGGGTGTCTGTGGACGCAAGGTAAGCACTCCCAGCAGAGTGGCTTCTTTGCTTCTGGTCCAAAGGACAGGCACATGGACTAAGATGAACAGCATTACTTGTATCTTCTTGGTGTATCTACGTATAAACCCAACTTTCACAGCTTCGCTCCAAATGGCATTCTTCTGTTTAATGGCAAGAAATAAAGTTGAAATTCATTTGGGAACTAGAGGCAATGTATACTTGTTTTGTGCTTTTGCTAAGGTGACCAGATATCCCTACAACAGCTGGTCAAGGTTTTAGAGTACGTGTCAAAATAAACTTTTAGAGTCATCTTGACTTTATGTGAGGGTTTCCAGGGCCCTTAGGGAAGCCAAGAAGGCTAGTAAAAAAGTGGGCTAACAGCACGATAAAGGTAAACTGAGGCCCACATTAAATGTGACAGAGGGCAGGAGCAGGAAGAGGCAAGGAATGTTTGGGCTCAGGCATCAAAATAAGCCCAGGTGGGGCAGTTTTGTACAACTTCAGCCCTGGGTCCCAGGCCTGGGGCAGCCACACGGTGTGGGCCAAACAAGGTGTTTTTACCAATTTCACAGTGAACACATTTTCAGTCACTCCCCCACATGAGTAGAAACAAAAACAAAACCTACTATTTTGGTTTGGGGGAGCTAGTTTTATTTTAGGGGCTTAAAGGAAGCAAAGAATGTACTGATGTCCACAATTAGGCAATACTGATATAGAATGTATGCTTCAGGAAGCAAAAGGATTTAACAGATCTTAGAAGTAATATACTTTAACCTTTCAGTGACATAGGTTTTAATTTTGGCATCATTTTTTTTTTTAGGAGATGTTGCTACAATGTTTTTCTTTTAATGTGTACAACTTTTGCAGTAAATTATATTGGCATCAGCCAAATTTTATATACATACATATACACATACATGTATTATATGTGTATGTGTCTATGTATGCAGATACATATAGTTTTGTTTTTGTATGTGTTATTGGCTAATACCTGGAGAAAGAAGCATCCCTTTTAGAAAATAAAGGATAGTAAATCAAAGGGATGATACCTGCGTGCTCATGTTTACTTACTCATTTGTTCCTGAGTCACACACACAGTATTTCCAAACAAATGTCTGAGGTTGTGGCACATCCTTTGATAAAGGTTGAGTCAAAACTGGATGAGGGAACTGCTATGAATAGAAAAAAGGGAATTCAAGTTGTATGGTAGGTTTAGGAAATGTGGAAATGAGATCATATTCAGAGAACAAAAAATTTACTTCTGAAAATAACTGCGTTTCTGAATACCGTATCATCTAACTGGGGGACAGTACTCTGGGTGTTGGAGGAACTGCCAGTGTCTCTGGAAGATGGACTTGGTTGGCTGAAGGCGGAGATCTGGGAGCAGCTGCTGCCCCTCATGAGAAGTGGGAATGCCAAGGGGGCAAGGGGGCAGCTTTCCAGGTTGGCCTCGCGGTTATCTGTGCCCTTTGTCCAGTGCATGTCCTCATAGCAGTCTGAGTGTGCCCTGTGGCATTCTCAGACTTCCTTTTGGTTTCTGTGTTTCTGAGAAGTGGCGTAGTCTCGCTTTGGTCCCAGCTCAGAAACGCTCCAGCCACGCTAATACCATTCTCTGCACGTGGGTGTGGTGACACTGGCCCATGGAATCCTCTCATTTTCCATCCCTTTCACAGAAGGATAATGGTTAAAGTCCCAGCCATGGTTCTATCCAGGGATGTGGTCTCAAAATTTAACTATAGGAAAAATACTACCATGAAGTTTCCCTAGAACTCATCTTTGCAGTGTTTTAAATGGAATTGTGAAACATTTGGGGTCCTTTGTTCCCAATAAAAATGTGTTCCCTGCTTTTCTTTAAAGAAGCCATTTCCTTCCTGGAATATTTTTAAAAAACACACTGCACACGGTGTTCTGGGAGCTGCAGGAGGATTAAGAATGACCTTTAGCTGAGGAACCAGGCGGCACAACTACAGGAGATTTTGACCTATTTTCTTTTTTATGTGTATAATATTGCACCTCTATGGAAAACACTGGCGAGGTTCTAAACCAGCCTCAAGCAGATGCTAAATATTCTCAGAGAGATGGCCTTGAAATGGTAGAGAAATTGTCTAAATACACACCAGGGTAAGCCCAGTTCAAATCTGTTACAGGCATGTCCCATTCAAAGGAGGGGTTGGGATTTCTTTTAAAAGGACAGAATATAAGATAAAGTGTACATTATGATAATACCATTTCCTTACACCAGCTATTACTTGACAGTTTGAGGAGCACTTTCATGATTGTCTCATTTGATTTTTTTAGAGATAAGGTTAACAGAGCAATGATATAGTTGCATTATACAATTATATAGCAGATGGAATTAACAAGGGCATAAGAACACTCATCTTTTAAAAAAAAAATCTTCCTCTGTGTTAAATAGTTAATATGACAGAACAGATATGGCAATGAAAGGATGAAGTATGATAAACAGAGTTAATTCAGAAAGAAAATAAACATTTATGAATCACTTACTATGAGCCAGGCACTGTGCAGGGACCTTGGCATGCATTATTCCACTTGATTCTGACAACAGTTTGGAAGCATTGAGTATTTTAACAAAGACAAAACTGACGATCACAGAGGAGTGATTTCACTGAGGGCGTAAAGTAATTGTACAATCTGAGAGGTGAGCCCATGTCTGTATTGTAAAGCCCATTGTCTTGTCATCATAACACCCTACCTCAAGTTACTTAGGATGAATGTTGCCCACCAATTCTTCTCTTTCCTTTTAACTTTTATCATCCCTTCAGAGGGTGTGATCACACTCTCCATAGGGCCTTTCATCATCATTATCACCATCATAATAATGGTGATCATTCACTGACCCCATTTAATGCATCTTACTATTGTTGCTTATAGATTTCTCATCTTACCCATGTTATACTATATGTTCTTTGAAAGTAGGTCTTGGAGTCTTACTCATTTTTATATCTTAAGCAGCATCTTACATACTGTTCTGCATCTAATATCTACTCAATAAAAATTTTTGAATGAAACTAAGTGAAGCAAAATGCTTGTAATCCAGGGAGCCTATTAACTAAAGAGTTTGAAGAAAAAAATAATGTTCTAGCTAAAGGATGGTAGTGTAAAGTTACATATTCTTTACCTCCTTCCATGAAACCTACAAAGGGGATGAAATTTAAAACGATGAAATTTTGATAGAAAAAGTCCATCTGCAACGAAACTAGGAAATAGCTAAAGTCTCAAATCACATTATCTGCCAAAAATAGTGAATCAGGACCGAATCAAGGGAGGCTATAGAAAGCTGAAACACACCTTCTGGGTTCCAATTAGGATTCAGATTTCTCTCGAAGTGAGTGCTATAAGGGGCCCAGGTGCTGCTGTTTTACTCAGAGCAAGGACTGAAGGTGTGGTTGGGACACAAGAGAAATGCACCCTCTGGGGGATTGTTCTACATAGTAGAGCAGAGAGGATGGTAGACAGATGGAAGGATGTTATTGGGCAAGACATATTTATTTTTCCTCTAAATAGAATTCCTATTTAGGAGGCAAGGCAGAGAGGATGAAAAAGTGGTAATGGCAACCAGATTTGCAGTGGTTGATCAGATTCAAACAAGGAACTACAAATAAACAGAAATAACCAAACAAAAGATAGAGCCAGAGTCTCTCATGATCCTTACTGACATTGTGCTTGGGTGATCCACTCGAGAGAATATGATGAATATGGCTAAAAACTGAGGAATCAGACCCAATCTGAAACCTGTAACTGCCCTAACTTACCCACTGACTCCCCTCCATAACTACCCTCCTCTCCAAGCCAGAAGAGAAGTGCATTCCCTTCAGAGCAGAGTCTATGTTTTCATGTAGCCTTAGGCATACTAATAACACCAAAAGCAAATTAAAAAAACAAACAGAAAACGAAAAGGAGGCAAGAAACTCAACAATCAGAATGCAGATGAAGATTACTGTTAAAAAGAATTATTCCAGCAAACCAAATAATCTCAGATGCGTATTGATCTCCACTCCCAAAGAAATAAAAGAAAAATACATCTTTTAAAAACAATTTGAAAATGGAATATAAGAGATCAAAGAAGAATAAGCAAAAAAAGTTAAAGTAAGCTGAGAGTTATGAAAGAAATTGAAGATAATAAAAACATCCTAGAAATGAGAATCACATTAGAACAGATGTTGAAAACGTATTCAGCAAAGCAGAGGTCAGACTAGAGAGAATAAAATAGCATTTGCAGGATGAAAAAAACCTCAGATAAATGAAATTAAGTAGAAAGAAGATGACAGTTATTAAAGACAGCCAACATCCAGTCAGCATATAAGATAATGGTATCCCTGAAGTAGAGAACAGAACAAATGCAGCCGGAAATAAAAACGTCAAAAATAAAATTAAAGAAAACTCCACTGATAAAAAGTATGATCTGACTCTGCAGATGAAGAGATTCAGGGGAAAAAACTGATCACAGAATAATCAACACAATGACATGTAAGTCAAGTCACTGAAATTTAAGGACAATGTAAGAATTCCTAGGCATCTACGCAGAAAAAGCAAATTTCCTAGAAGGGGGGAAAAGAGCAGGCTGACCTCAGATTTCTCAACACAGGTATTCAATTAGAGAAAAAAGTGGACCACAAAGTCTAGTCAACCACAAGATGAATCAAAATTAAGTCTCAGGAAAGGGGAAGGCCTAGTGTTAAAGGATGAGGTAGAGCCCAGAATTTGTTTACTATAGAGCTAAACCAAACGCACGTAAAATTACGGTTAAAAAACAGAATGTAACTATTGTAAATCCTAAACATATAAAATAAACATACAATATAATATATAATATGATGTAATAGTCCAAAATTTTCAGTAGGGAAATTAACATTTTTTCTTCTCTCCTCATTCATAGCATCAAAGGTTGCTGAATTCAAGAAACAAAATATCCTTGATCACTTTTAGAAACTGATTCACAATATTTAAAATTTTTACATTTGTAAATTATTTCTGAACATCCTGTAAACAGTCTTTGTATTTTGAGTTTTTCTCATGCTTTTAAGAGGATTTAGTGAGCGAGGCAAGGTAGGGATTGTCAGCAGGGATAGTGACTAAAATGTTAAACCATTCAGTTGAAAAAAGAGCATCTATTTGGCTATTGTTGGTGATGATTTCAGTTTTTCCTTACTAGGAATAATCTGACTCTCAATCAGGAGTGATTAAATTATGAAATTATGATATAAACAGTGGAATACCATGCCGTTGTTAAAAAGAATGAAAGAAGTCAACAGGGACTAACATGGAATGTTCAAGCAATGTTGTTAAGTAAAAAAATTAAGTTGCAGACCTATAGTTTGATATCCCATTTGAACAGAAGAAAAAACTGTGCATGCATATGTACCGTTAGTGACTCCCTCTGGAGCCTAAGGTAGGTGAGTGAGAACAGGGGTCTTCTACTTTTTATTTACTAGGTACTGTTTGAAATTTTTGCACGAGTAGAAATAATTTTTTTTTAACAAAAGAAAAGACAAAGGACAAATTTTAATTTTTTCATCGAATGACCGTAACTGTCATGGTCAGTGACTTAGAAAGATAATCTGGTGAAACTGATTTGCTTAGAAGTGTCCTTTAAAATGCTGTTCCCGCTCAGGTGGACACTTGGTCCGGCTCTGATGCAGTGCACCCCATCTCTGGGCAGAATACAGACGGAGGGGATGGTTGCAATAGTGGAGGAAGCCTGGGAGCACCATCAGTGATCTGTGCAATGGCCCGAGCTCAAGGGTGGTGTTAGCAGAGAAGAAGGCATTTGCAGAGCAGATTGAGGTATTTACCTGGTTGAAGGAGCCCAGGCAACGAGGAGTAGCTGGCCCAGAGCACAGCTAAGGAAATGGATATTTTACCTCCTGTAAAAAGAGGTTCGTTCACTTCAGTACTCTTAGAGGAAAAACAGTTTCAAGAAGGCAGAACATGAGTGGGCTGTGAGGAGGCCTTACTGGGGCTCCTCTGTCACCAGGTAAATCTTGGGGATCAGCACCAGGTCTGGGAGGGCAAGGCACACTGACAGGAAGTGGGGTGCAGTAGGGCAACAAGATTTGCATTCTTGTCCTAGAGCTGATACCACGTCACCCTCTGGCCTGTTCTTGGTGGGATGTCCCACTCCACGCTATACAGGGTTTAAAGGGAGGATCAATTGCGAACAGCTGAGAAAGTGCTCAGACAAGGCACAAATCACTGTACATCGTAAAGTGGTCTTTAAGGAGGTGTCCACCTCGCCTCCCTGCTTTACCTCATTTTATTCCCAGAAGTGCTTTTTCAGCTTCCCCGTCCTTTGGGCATCTTTCTCTCACCACTCTTGCTTTGGTTTCCTGCTTGCCCACCGATGCCCTTGTTAGAGTCACACCTCACGGATGGTTCCCCTGGCTGCTGACAACAGAGGTGATGGGTTGGCAGTTTTGATAGTACAGATGTTGTTTCTTTCTTCCTCAGAGAACCTGCCTCTAGCTGATAGGGCTCTATCAACGTGGCCAAGGCTTCTTACCAGAGCCCCAAATGCGTCCAGCGCTGGAGGGCACCTGCCAGTCGTGGCGCCCCGTGTGCACGCTCTGCACCAGCCTCCGGCCTCAGGGGAGACGGCGGGCTCGCCGACCCCTGGGAGAGCAGCCACTGTTCCTCCCCAGCCCAGACCTTCCCACGGGAAAACTCACGGACCGCTTTGGGAGCCACTGGCTGCTAAACTGAGGTCTCTCTATTTTGGAAACTTTCCTCAGAACTTAGTAGCCACATGAGAAGGCCACCAGGAAAGAACCTCAAGTACCCAAACGCCTCTGATAGGCAATAACCTCCAGTGGTTCTCAGGAGGGAACCATGTCAGGGCGTCTCTGGGCCTCATCTCCCCAGAATCGCTTAGCAAGGACAAAGCAGCACCTGAGGGAACAAGTTCAACACCAAAAACGCCAGACCCTAAATGGCTCTTGTGAATGAGAAGCGATTTGCATAAACATGCATTCAGTGAGTGCTAAAGGCCTTCCTCTGGGGCCTTTCCGACATGTTCTGTCTTCCTGGTACGTTTTCCTCTCTTCTGACTCCTCTCATCCTTCAAGTATTAGTTTCCATGCCAGTTCCCCAGGGGGGCCTTGCCCCATTCCCTCACTGCCCTATGTCCCCTTATTATTCATTCTCAGAGATTTATTTTGCAGCATTTACCACAATTGGAATCAAATAATTTGTGTAATTCGCATCTGTCCTGTTCACTGGTACATTCCCACCACCTAGCACCATGCCTAGTGCACGTAACTATTGGATGAATGCACCAGTGCTGTGACTGAGGAACTCAAGAGCATATATGACAGGGTTTAACACAGGACTCTTTCTGACGCTTTGGATGAAGTCACAAGACAATAGATGGCATCTACCCCCATAACATAAAGCAAGATGCTGGGCTTGTAGAGGAGGTTATCAGAAAACCCAGTTTTGTTCCCCTTAGCTCCTGGCTCCACAATGGCATAAGGGCTTGATGTTGAGCGGTCAGCTGATGTGGGAAATCAGAGGGTTTCTATGGAGAGTTGAGAACGTGCTTCCCCTCACCACAGGCTAATGAGAGTGGCTTCGTGGAGACCACTTAGATGTTGGCAAGGATGCAGAGAAAAGGGAACCTGGTGCACTGTTGGCAGGAATGCAAATTGGTGCAGCCGCTGGGGGAAACAGTATGGAAGTTCCATAAAAAATTAAAAGTAGAACTACCATATGATCCAGAAATCCCACTTCTGGATGTTTATCCAAAGGAATTGAAATTAAGTTCACAAAGAGACACCTGTACTCCCATGTTCATTGCAACACTATTCACAATAGCTGAGATATGGAAACAACCTAAATGTTTACAGACGAATGAATGGGTAGAGACAATGTGGTATATACATACAGTGGAATATTATTCAGCCTTAAAAAAGAAATCCTTCCATTTGTGAGAACATGAATGGACCTGGAGGACATTATGCTAAATGAAACCAGCCAGACAGAGAAAGACAGATACTATGTTTTCTCAATTATGTGTAGAATCTAAAATAGTCAAACTCATAGAAGCAGAGTAGAATGGTGATTACCAGGGCCTGGGGTGGGGGTGGGGTGGAGATGGGGAGGTGATGGTCGAAGGGAACACAGTTTCAATTATGCAAGAGAAATAAGTTCCGAGATCCACTATACAGCATAGTGCCTATAGCTAACAATACTGTACTGTATACTTAAAATTTGCTAAGAGGATAGATCTTCTGTTAAATATTTTTATCCCGTGCGTGTACACACACACAAATAATGATAATAAAGGGGGCAAGAGGAAACTTTGGGAGGTGATGGGTACGTTTGTGGCCTTGCTGCTTTCACGGTATACACTTGTCCTCAAACTCATTGAATTGTACACGTTAAATGTGTACAGCTTTTTACATGTAATCATTCTTCTATAAAGTCAAAAAGAAAAAGAAAACCTGCTTTGTGACTCTGCAAGCTTAGGGGTCACAGAGGGGGCTGGAAACTGATTTACGTCTGAGAAACCTCCAGCCCTCCACCAGAGTGGAGGATGCATTTGGAGGTCACTACACCTGCACAGGTAGCAGGCCCGAAGTGCTTACTTTTGTTTGCGGCTAGGGTGGGAGGGTGATGAGAGACCAAACACCTCTAGTTGGCATATGCTGGCCTGGTTCTTCAGAAAAGGGCTCTAAGCTGCTAGTTTCCTGCCTGAAGAGGTCGGGGGTGTGCTGTTGGAGGGCCACCCCCAAGGAGATGCCCTGAAAACACCCTGAGAGGCTGGAGGGCTCAGCAGGGTGCTGTCCCAGGCACCGGGGGACGGGCTCTGACAATGCCCAGAAGCAGCCAAGGGCAGATTTCAGAGGCGCCGTCAAATAGGCCCTATCCTTCCCCTTATGCCTCCCCCCTGCCCTCTGTTCCTTCAGCCCTGGGAGGTGCCAAGAGGTGGGAGGAGGGGGGAGGGTGGCAAGAAGCACTTGGCTTCCAGCCTAAATCAGGCCTAAGCTGGAAGAGGGGAGAAGATTTAATTTTAAATGCATTTCAGAGTTTTGGCTATTACACCAGACTGGACTTACTAGTTCCTGAAATGAGACCTATGGTAAAAGTGACCACAGGACTTACCACCTAAGAGTATCTGTCCTAGAGGAATTATGAGACTTGCCAGAGATCTCATCTCTGGGGACAGAGAAACAGCCACGAAAGTGGGTTTGTGAGATTGCCCTGCCCAGTCCCTCTAGTTGGGTGCAACAATCTCTGTTTCATCCTAATATAACCATGGTGTGTAGGTATTATCCCAACCTACCAGTGATGATGGAAGGAGTTTAGGCAAATTGCCCTGGGTCTCAGGCTGGTAAATCTCAGAACCAGGTCTCAGCCCCGGGGTGTAGGACTCCATGTTCCATTTTTGGCTCTCTACGCTGCAAGGCATTTTCAGACTTTACTTCCAGACTTTGCATGTCTTGCTTGTAGGTCCCTGGTTCTGACCTGGCCTTCTCACTATTGATAAGCCAAATCATCTTTAACCAAAAACAGAGGAGAAATGGTAATACGTGCAGGTTAACAGAAGGGAGGGGCCATAATAGATCATTCAGGTGAGAACAGTGAGTTAAGAGAAGGGAAGAGCAGGTGGGGAGGTGATAATTGGCTACCGCAGCAACAAAGCCTTGTCAACAGGGGCCGGGAGGGGAAGGGGGCAGGAGTGGAGACAGGAGGAGCTTTGCCCACTGTCCCTAGTGCCCCCTTACAGTTGTTCTCAGCTGCAGAGTCTGTAGCTCAGGTGGCCATGAGAGCCCTGGAGACCCTCTTGGCACCCCTTTGACAAGGCTGCCTTAAATGAACTCTATTCCTTGGGAGGAGAAGGGAAAGCTTACAGGTGTAAGAGAGGGAGTCATTTTCACAGGAGACTTTTCCCCAAAGCATCGTAACTGAAATGAACCGTGTCAACCCCCTCTGGTAACTAGATGGCGAGAAGCACTTACAGACAAGGCTCTTTTAAAAACTCTCCCCTATGAAGACACATAGAAAAGAGAATTAATAGAGAGAATATTAAAAGTTAAGCTTTAGTCTGGAACAAATGCATCAGCACTGTAAGTTACTGGTATCTGTGATGTTAAGAGGAGCTACTGTGGTGCTTGAAAAGGTTCACAGAGAAAACATTCTGCAGAGCAATCAGGAGCAGAGACTTTGAAATGCTCTAGGTTGTGTTTATCTACCACAGGGACTCAATCACGGTTATGCGAAAATCTAATAGGGTTTTCAGTTCTGGCTGGCTGCTTGTTTGTCAGGTATATTGCTACAAAACTCTCCAAGTCGATAAAAAGATGGAAAGAAATAATTAGAAAATAAACAGCAAAAAAATACACATAGAAAACTTACTAGGTGCCAAGCACCACTCTACATACATGTGATCACAACACCCCTCTGAGGCAGGTACTACCCCACTCAGGGTGGGAAGCTGAGGCTGGAGGGCTTTGCAGGCTCCGCCACGCTCTGCAGCCTGACTGTGCTCGTAACCGCTGGTGGTGTGACGCCTCTTGTTTGGCACTTTCCCCCTCCTCCCTGTCTTCGTATCACTTGCCAGCAGTGGCTGCTGGGCTGTTCTCAGCTCCTCCCTAGGAAGAGTGTAAGCTCCTGGGGTCTCCTCCTGCTCTGGTGGCTGTCATTTAAACATCTTCATTTCATCATCTATGAAATGAAGACAGTTGTTTGTTCTAGGTGCTGTTGACAGGCCCTGCTAGCTCTATCATTAGAGGAATCCCAAAGTCCTTTGATTATCCTCAAAATGTCTACTGCTTGGAAGGTTATGGAAGCACTAGGCATTAAAAAAAAGGTCAAGAAAAGCACATGTCAAATTTAAAGAAACATCAGGCTAGAGACGCTTAGACTGCCATCCTCTACCATGTCCCTGAGAAGTGGGGAAATGAAACCAGAACCTGTCAGTTATGATAAACAATAAAAATAACTTTTTAAACCATTTCATTTTATGTTCCAAACCATTATAGACCATGTAGATGCTCATATTCCAGAGGTGACTAGAGGTATGAATGCCAGTGTTGGAAAGAGCTGTACCCTTTGAAGGTGTCCAGTTAGTTATTCAGGGCAAAGGGATTCCCAAAGTCAGTCTGCCATCAGTAACTCATTCCTTAATCATGACTTCGGGAAGATAAAGTGGCAAGGCACACAAACCTGAATGATATAGCAGACTTTCGCAGTAATCCAAATTCTCTGGCCACATGAATTTTAAATGACATATATGGATAGCCTGCCTCATTCATTCTTTCAGTAAATTACTATTGAGCACCTTCTCTATGCCAGGCACCAGGCTAGGAGCTGGGGACACACTAGTGAATAAGGCAGTCTCTACTCTCATGGAACTTATTTAATTAATGATACAATTAGTATTTAATTATAATTGTAACAAATGCCGCAAAGGAGAAGTATAAGATGAAAGAGAACATATACTAGGGTGACCCAAGTTAGTCTGAGAGGTTAGAGAATGCTTCCTGGAGAAAGTGATGTTTAAGGGGGAGATCTTAGGGGTGAGGAGGCCTTAGCTAAGTGAGAGAGGGATGGAGGGTAGAGCCGGTGGTGCCGAAGGACTGCAAGCGCTAAGTAAAGCCGGGGATGGGCGGAGCAAGGGTTACTGGAGAACCTGAAGGCAGGCCCTTGTGACTGGTACGGAGTGGGAGTAGCAGGAGATGAGACTGGTAGATGATGCTGCCTATCTACATCACAGTGGAATTCTGTAAGCCCCCTGGAATCCATGAAGTATAGAAAGGCAGTCAGTCATTTCTTAGAGGCCCCAACTTTCGAACTCAAACATGGTGGCCGATAATGTGGGCTCAGTCTTTAGGAAGCACTCTCCCGTATTTCACAGACCAGATAAGGAATTCTTATCATCCTTCTCCAGATGCCCAGATTGTCCCAAGTGCCTAATTACAGCAAGACAAACCAGCCTGGCCGCCCCACTGAATTAAACAGGCAGGAGTTGTAAATAATAACACATCTCCACCGTCATACAGCAGAATCATCTGACCCCAACTGGAGAATTAAGCAATCATAAAATATCAGAGCCACCTACTGCCACAGCCAGCCTCTGGCCCCAATCTCAGAAAGGTAAAATGAGTGGGGCAGGTACGTGTAGGTCTACATCAATAAAACCCCAAACACTCCACCTCGAAAACTTAAGCTTCTCTCAACCTTTGTCCCCTTTGTAATCAATCAGACTCATCCTCACCTAGAAAAATAATGCTCCTCCTTAGTGCATCCAGCAGATGGCTGGTCTCAGAACCCCCAAGTGCTTTACAAACAATTGAGCCTCTGCCATACCCCAGTTAGAAGGCATATTTTCACTCTATAGCTGAGGAAAGGAGTTAAAAGACAAGCACAATGTCAAATGTCCAGTGGGGGAGGGAGGGCTGCTGAAATAATTACAACATTGGGAACCTCATTCATTCCTGGGGCTCCTCATAAACCCAACCAGAATCATGGCTGGCACTGAGCATTCTGGGTTTTTAATACTAGTGCTTAATTGAGGCTTGCTTCCTTTCCTCCTCCATTAGGCTTTCAGAAAACTTGTAGAAACTGCATGTTAAGGATCCAACTAGAATGTTCTTATGTCTAATTCACACTGGATAGATACCCCTTAGAGCTGGAGTCTTTTACTGAGACAGCCTTTTAATATGAAGAGAAAAATGATGTGATTCCAAGACTGTAACCCTGCTTCTTCTCTCTACCTGCACTGCCACAATCTCCTTCCAATAGCCCACTGTTAAGATGGCACACATTCGAAAATAAAGGACACACATGTTTTCTCAAAAAGTATTTTGGCCTGCCTTCAAATTTATTTATCATTTCTGACAAAATCAACTCACTGAGAATAATCCATTAGGTATCACCCCAACACCCACATTCTAGTCTCTGTTGAATCAAAAGAGTCTAGCCCTGTGTGGTGTTACTGGACTTGTCACTTTGTGACGGTTACCCTAACCCTAAATAGGTACCAACATATGAGTGGCAGTATGGAAAAGCGGTTAAGAACAGATACTAGAGTCAGGCTTCCCAGGCGCCACTGTTTACTAGCTGTGTGATGGGCAAGTGTCTTAACTTCTCTAAGCCTCAGTTTACTTGCCTATAAAATGGGGATAGCAGGGTTGTGCTGAGGAGAAATGGGACAATACATACAAAGTGTGTAACCCACAGAAAACCCTCAATAAATGGTAACTGTGATTATTGTTCCCCTAGGAGATACTGCCTTTGGAGGACATGTCCTCCACTTGTAAAACAGGCAGCAGGGGGTCCTGGAGCAAATACCCTGTGTTCCCACTTCCTAGAGTCACCAACAAGTAATATCTCTGTCCCAGGAAGATCATTTACATTAGGGCATCAGAGAGAACTTTGTTGTGGGAAGTTTTTTTCTAAGACAAAATTAAGAGCCTTGAAATGAGACAAAGGAAAAACGAGTACCAGAATTGCAAAGTTAACATTTTTATTGAACTGAAATTGGTGTAGAACAACAGGGGCCACCACAGCTGCTGAGCTCAGTTAACTGAAAAGTCTCTGTGACATTTTACCTTGCTAACATGGTTTGGGTAGAACAACTGAGAAGCAGCGTAGATATATATGTATATATTTTTAACACTTCAAAATATTTTGAAATGAGCCTCATAGCCTTGTTCAGTTTTCAGGTTACAAAGAACATTGCTAACATCTTCTGTTGCCTTCATTTAGTCGTGTCAGTTAATATCTTTTCCCAAAAGGTTCCTCTCAAAGCTGGCTATAATTTTTCCCCATCTGGTACAGAATAAAAGGATTTAGTAACACTTAGGCAAGTAATAAACAGTAAGAACTTTAAAAGTAGTAAAGGCAAAAACCACTCATACGTGACTCAACACTCACACGTCTGGAAAGACGATGAACTGGCTGAAGAGTTTCAGCCAAGTTCCAGAAACAAAGGACGCACTAGTGGAAGGGGTAAGGCAACCAAGCAGAGTGTCGGAACTGATGGACCATTTGTGTCTAAACCTCATCTCAACACCTTGCTTCAAACATGAAAATATGCATTTGTTTTACAGAATAAGGTGAAATATTTTAAGGGAAAAGAAAACTATTAAGGTTAAAAGATCAATCAGAGATGAAGGAAAATTAATACTGGATTTTTATAATCAATGCATGGAGCTATGATATCAACTGACCACACCAATTACTTTTGTGAGAGCAAGTACTGAACATCTATCACTACTTACAGTTGAAAGTTAACCCCTCTAAAGTATTCCAGGGGAAATAAATAACCAACGAGATAGGAAGTGAAGTCCTCACATAAAACAAAACCACATCTAGTTAATGTTATTTTGGGTTTGTATTAAATCAGCTGCTCGCTCATTCTGGAGTTAATTTATGGTTGTTGGTAAAAATCATCAAGAGTGCTTCAAATTATTTTAGATGAAATGTGATGAGCAAATAATAACAAACTCATTGTCTCATCTTGACAATGCTATTTTACACTTACTATTTCTCTCAAGAAAACCAAAAAAACAAAAAACTAAATAAATTCTACCAGAGTAACTGATACTAAGTGGCCACCCATTCCTGCAGCAATTATTTGAGAGAATCTAAAAATCTTGCAGTAGGAGATGAAGAATGATTATAAATATCTTAATAGGCTCACGCCCATCTTTAAAAGAGATGCAGCCTTAGGTAATAGATGCAGAGATTCACAACTCTCAAATTTGCAACTGATGATAGATATACATTTTGCAAGGATCTGCCCAATGTACACAACAAACATCTAAATTAAGGCTTTTATAGGTAGGTGGTCAAGTCTACGGGTGTGCAATGCTGGATTTTCATAAAGCATCTCCAGCTTCCATTATTACCCAATTTGTAAACCAGAAGATGTGCTGATGTAGATGGGTAGGAGCTCCAAGGGCTAACAATTAGCCAACTGGAAGGCTTGCCTTGTTTGTAAACAAGTTCTAAAATAAGTGTTAGCAGTGAAACAACTGAGAGGGTGCCACAAATGATGTAGAGAGGAAAAGTGAGTTGCACCTGCTGACAGGGAGGGGCTTAAAAAAAAAAAGCCAATAGCCGAACTTCTTCAGTTCAAGACTTTGAGATTTAGAGACCTAAAGGTTTAGCGTTACTTCCAAGCCAATTGTTCTCACACTTTAGCTTGCAAAATCACTTGGAGGATACTTATGAAAATGGGGCTATGTGGGCCCTATCCCCAGAGATTCTAATTTGGGTGATGCAAGTGGTCCAAGCACCTTGCTTTTGAGAAACACCACTCATAGCAAGTAGCAGCACACTATCTTTGATTAAAAGGCCATGATGTTCTAAGAAATGACACCAATGAGGTCATTACCTACAGACAAATCCCTCAGGAGACTCTACCATATGATATGAGGACCAAATTTATCCCCAATTAAGTTTCCTTTACTGCTTTTTTTTTTTTCCCAACTGAAAGTTTGATATCAGTGAACGCTTAGTAATGATTGTACCAATTCTGAGGTAAAAGGAAGAGCACCAGGGATCTCAATGCTAAAAGAAAATCGAATTCCCTAGGAGGTCCATGCTACGTAGGAATCAAATTGCTGTGGTAATGTTACAGAGTTATAGTGCACAGGGTCTTGTTTCAGTCTTTGTATAGTAAACTTTTGTATACTTTTACTATATTATCTACTCTTTCCTGTTAATGTTTTAGAAGAACTCCAAAGAGAAAATTTCATCTACATGCTCTCTCAGGTTTTCTAGACACCAACATTTTCTGGTTTACAGCGATACACAACAAAGTTATTTATTTTTTTATTGTTTTGGATGCTGGAGACAAACATCTTTATTAAAGATACCACCAAAATTTTGGCAAACATTTCAAAACATATTTGTAAACATAATGCTTCCCTTTTAAACTGGCAGCACTTTGAAAAACAATACGATAAGACAACACAACTTGAATCAACATTAGTTCAAAATCCTTATATTTTTGACCACATAACTTATGTTCCCACATGATAAAACAAATGATAGTTTAAATCAACGTCAACAGATAAACTCCATGAAATGAAAGTTTGTGCTGTTTGATGAATCACAGTATGTTATGGTTAAATATATCCACTCTTTTTTATATTCCTGGCAGCCAGGATGAAAAAAAAAATCTTTAAATATACATTTCATGTAGGTAATAGCTTCTTTGCATATCTCTCTTCAAAAATACTTTATAGCAGTATATAAATAGGCTACCTACACGTTTAATTTTATAATTTTGCCCCAAACTATAGATCTGTTTCATTTTCATAACATATCAATTTTGCCCAACATTAATAAAGTTGACAAACTGTTGAAATGGAAATGCTTTTGTCTTCCACGATAGAAGTAGCAATTTGATAGGAAAAAAAAACCTACAGTAACACTCATCAGTTGTTTCACCTGAGCGTTTGGCCTACTGAGAGTAGCAGCTTTTTTCCTTCATGCACGCTCACATCCACACCACCTCTGCACACATACAGGTCGAGCACACGCTTTCAGACGCTGGTAGGCCACAGTGTGCTTCCCATTGCTCTAATCAAGTGGGAAGCAGTGTAGCTAATGATTAACCACACTAGGTACACAACTAGCAAACACCTTAAGGCAACCATTGCAATGGGGGTTAATTTGCAGGGCAGATTTACTGTTCTAGATCAAGTCAGACTATATATACACATGTGTATATAGATCTATACACATACTCACACACCCTTCTATTTCTTAACCCTCCAAAACAATGTTTTAAGTTTTTTTGTATTTTGTGCAAATTTCTAAATGTTCTACCATTTAAGGCAAAGAGTTCGTATTAAGAAAGGTCAGAAAATAGGCTTATATTTATCCAAAAGCATTTCACCTTGTACATTACTGTTTTTTTTTTTTAAACACACATAACTTTGAAGTGTGGACACTAGATCCCCAATATCTAAAAAAAATCATTTCTAATGACAAACACAGTTTTTTAAGGAAAAAAAATTGATTTGAAGTACAGACACTGGATCCCCAATATCTACCAAAAAAATTATTTCTATTGACAAACACAAGTCTTAAGAAGGAAAAAAGGACCAGAAAAAAGCAGCTTCAAAAATGCAAGGAAACAAAGTAAAATGGGGGTTGGGGGGGAAGGTAACTCAAGTTTACTAATACTGAAACTTCCAACAGGCAAAGTTTCATTTTTTAGAATTTGAGAGCAACTCATTTGGAATTTTAAATAAATAAGCTTAAGTTTATTCACATCTTCTGGTCCAAGCAGAGCTCTAGTGCCATGACTCTGCCTGCTGTTGGTCAAATTCACCTATTAGTCTTTTGATGTGAGCCAGCTTGTTATGAAGATACTCGCATCTGTATTTTTCTTCATGGTAATTGGGACTAGACTGTGGATGAAAAAAACAGTGAGGAGTAAGACTGTGGAATTCATAACACTTCTCAACTAAAGGTCAGAAAACTAATAGTGATGATACCTACCTGTTTTATCTTCTGATATTCTTGTAAGACTTCTTCATGAACATTCTAGAAAATTAATAATTAGAAATCAGAAGAGAACTTTTTTCTTTGCAATGTAAACAGATAACACACCATTGGCAAGGGTGTGGGAAATATTAATGATGGAAATGTAAATTGGTACAGTCTTTAAGGAGGGCAATTGGCAACTGCCGTTAAAACTGCAAATGCAAAACTGACTCAGCACTTATACTTTTCTTTCAGATTTAATTGTGCCTGAGTGAAATGACACATGTACAAGGTTACTCACTGCAGCACTGTTTGTAAAGCAAAAGAAAGTAAACAATATCTAAATGTCCATTAATCCATACAAAGGAGTACTGAGAGGCCATTAAAAAAGGGGGAAGTGCTTTATGTGCTTACATAAAAAAATTCTCTAAGATATATATTGTCTAGTGAAAAAAGCAAAGCACAGAACAATTTATACAGTTTGGTATCATTTGTTTATAAGGGAGAAATAGAATATTATATTCTAGGAATTGTTAATGAAATCTGATAAATAATGTATCATACCTTAACTTACTGGAACATAAGACAATGGTGCATCTTATAAATGATGACAGCTTAGATTCAATTACATATGGTATATTTGTGAATTTGCTTGTGTATATATATCTTATACTCAAACAGACCTCTGAAAGAATACGATGGAAACCAGTAATACTGATTGCCTCTAGGGAGGAAAATTGGGTGGTAGGGGAAGAGAGCTAACCCTTATGTACTACATAACCTGATGTACTATGGATCTAAGCAGTTTCCAAATGCTAACATTTATTCTGCACAACTCTATAATCACCTCACTTTATGGATGGGGATTTTTAGAATTTTCAGTCAAGTTAAGTAGCTTGCCCAAGGTCACACAAGTAGAGCTGGGAATCAAATCCAAGCAGTCTAGCTTCGGAGCCTGCTCCTAACCACTCAGCAATTCTTAGAATTACATTTTAGTTTAAATATAATCATGGTATACTGGTAAATAACTATATAGAAAAAAATAAACCCCAAACCATATCACTGACCTCTTGCACTGCCAACCACTCACTCCTCTGGCAAAGTTTTCTATAACTCTAGGCAGCTTGTTTAAAAGATTAAGGCCCACTAATAGAAGACACAATGAATCTCTAGGGCACGGATGCTCTCAGGCTGTTTTCCCCATTGTGGGAAAACCCACCCCATTTTCTCATGTAGGTTCCTGTCAGAACAACAGTGGGCTAGGATGGAGGCACCATTTGCGGCTGTGAAGTGTGACAAAGTTATCTGTCATACACAAGGAAGGAAACATACATTTATATCAATCCTTTGGCTAAGAGCACTACGAACAATCAGTAGGCAGGTCAGGCTTCTACTGCTCTTTGTCAGCTATAGTAATATTACCACTTAATGTAGGCAAGTGAAAACAGATTAATACCTGTTAACAAATGGCAGTCTTGGGAAGCTGGAAGCACCATGCTTTTCTTCACTTAAACCCCAAACCTGAGTGGTATTAAGCCCCCTTTATATTCTATGCCAGACTGAGGTTTAAAAAAATTTTTTTTAAAAATTTACTTGAAATAGTAATTTTGGGAATTAGCACCAGATGTAAGAGCTATAGTCTGAGTTGAGTTGGTAATGCGGTCAAATATTTTGATGCCAAATCTTGCTTTTTGTTTTTCCTATTTTGTTGTCTGTATTTTTCTCAGTACACTACACATTATATTACAGTAAGTATGTAAGTATATATTATACATTTTATACATATTATATTATATGAAAATATAGTTTTTCCACTGGAGGAAATATAGGATCATCATGTTTACTTATTTTCAAGAACTATTTCAAATATTTATTTTCCTAGCTAACTTTAAATGAAGGCCAAAAGCTGCAGAGAGGCTGGTCTGCAAGAGGACTTGCTCTGAAGGCTAGGAGGATGGCTGGGGATGGGAAGGGCAGAGAAAGAAAGAAGGTAAAATATGAAAGTCAGTCCATCTAGGAACAAATGTGTTTACCTGATACTCTTTTGAGCCTGGAGAAAGGCGCTTTCGCTGTGCATCCAGTTTGATAAATCTTCTAGCCACAGTCTCCATCCTGGCATGCAAGGCCCTATACTCATCATACTCAGCATTGAAGTCATCCTTGTAATTCTGGCGTTGCTCATAGGAGACAATAGCAATATATTTTCTAGTAAAAAAGACAAAAGATAAACGGAGAGTAGCTACAGAATAAACATGATGCAGGAGTCTGAGATTTAAACCAAATATTTGGAAACTATATCTATGCGTGTTTCCCTAGACTGAATGCCACTCTGCCACTGCTTGCTGCCTTGTCACTCCTTCAAAGACCTTCCTGGTAAAATTATCCCACAGGAGAGTTTAAGAACTTCGGGAAGAAGAATAAATGTGAAAAAAACATGGTGGCAATGGAATTAAAGTGCAACTAGAAGACAATACTTACACACGTGTAGCTTCCTAAACCTTTCTCTACCCCAAATAATTTACTACCATGCTAGCGGCAGAGGCCAACCCATCTGTTACGAGTCACATGGAAACAGAAGGATTGGAGGGGTAATGTGAAACCAGGAGAAGGTCCCACAGTCACTAAGTGCTGAAGTCAAAGCTCTTTGTAGACCTGCTGCTTTGTTTTATCATTTTTTAAAAATGAGAGTTAGACCAGAAAAAATAAAAAAGGGGGAAAAAAGGTATATTTCTCTAGTTCTTTTCAAACACTTAATGTCATACTCTGTGTAACAGAAAGCCAGTTTTATACTATTAGTTTATTTTCTTAATAAAAAGGCCACAAATGTTTTACTTCAGGGTGTGAATATCTCTCGGGACCTAGTGAATGAAGGCCACCTTCCCAGAGTGTCAGTTTATTCAGTGGTGGTAAGCCAAAAGAGCATTTTAATATTAAAGTTAATATTATTTGTTTGTGGCTCTGGGCCTGGGTCTTTGTACTCTGTGCTCCTGTCATGGAATGCAAAATTCCCTTGACTTTTTGAGATAAAAATTGAGATTTCAAAGCAATTTCAGGCAGGTGGCAGGAGCTTCAGGGTGCCCCAGTGGGTATACATATACTCTTCATTGTGGAAAACTTTGGGAGTTCAGTCCTCTCCAAAATGGTTTTAGACATTCTTACCAGTTTTATTTAAAATGCAATAGCACAGATGCCTAGTTGGAAATGTGAGAAAAGTGATGCAGTGAGCAACCTTAATGTCCTCATTAATATTTTTATTCATGCTGAGTTAGACAGTGTGGAGGTTCAATTTTCTAAGTGTAATTGAGACAGTGGTAGTATACTGATTTAAAGCTGCCCTGCTAGTGTTCTTGCTATAAAAGGAAAACCACCAGCCAAGCAGTGAAACAGGCCTCTCTAGACACGGGCTGTCCTGACTGCAGACCAGAGAGAGCCCGGGGGAGAGAAAGAGGTTCCTGGGGATAAGCATACATAAGCAAAATGGCTAAACTGATCGTGAAACTCAGGTTCAATTTGTTATATAAAATATTTATCCCACTTTCTCAAAATCACACCTGAGGCCGCACCCTCCATATTTTATTTAATAATTCCCTCAGGGAAAAGTACCAAACTGGCCAACAGTTGTGCTGCTATTATAGAAGATTATTTGGTTATACTGGCATTTTAATGAAAAGCATGTCACTATTTTTAATAAAAATTGTTATGGTTCTACAGCTGGCTCTTAATGTAGTGATGGAATAAAATGTTAAATACTTTGGATAATTCACAACCACAAGTAACAGAAGTATTCTTATTATATAAAAATTAGGAATACTGTGGTTAAGTCTGAATTATTCAGAGGCTGATCATTAAAGGTTTTATAGTATGTCCTTTTGGTTTTCTTAAGAAACAAGTTTAAATTCTGTATTTTTAGTGATTTTTCTGAAAATTCATGCTTTCTCATCATTTTAAGAAAATTTGCAATGTTTATATAAGATAGCTTTTGTTAAAATAAATTGCTCTTTAGCAATCACATAGGTTATGTACTTTCATGATTTTAAAAGAGCTAGAAAATGACAAACATACAGAAATGCACTGAGGCAAATGCAGCAACCATCCGTAGATCAGTACGTTAAAAACAAGTTATTAAATATAGAATTAACTGCTTAAGTTGACAAAACACGGCAACACTGAATCCATGGGGGAAAGGTTAGAATCATTTTTCAGTCTCCCCACATGATTTTGTCCTATGTAACACGTATACAGCACTATTAGAAAAAAGAGAAATTCAAAATCCGTCATAAGAGAATGAGAGCACAGTACTGCGGCTGTTATTTGAGGGGGCCAACTTTCACAAGACTTTTCAGGAAACGCATTTGGAGAGGTGAACGCCCACGTCAGTGGAGCCAGGCACTGTCCCCCATCCAGCCCTTCCGGGGCCAAAGCAGTGGCAGCAGCTTTTCCAAGCTCCCCAAAAGAACTCTAAAACCATACACCACCTCAGATGAGAGAGTGCTCAGCATGGCTTCTTGGGTTCCTTTTAGTTAAGAGATGATAACTAGCATTACGGTTTCATGCTATATCATTCCCCAATGAGTATAGCTTTCACCACTACTGTTAAGCAAAAGTAACACATTTTTAGTATAAAATGTTCTCTACTCCGGAAATGAACACTTCATGGGACATGGAGCGCTAAACTGCATAGTTTAACTTTGTCCACCATGAGATGCTACTGATAGAGAAAAAACTGTTCATACAGCCCAGATTCCATTTCCAGTCTACATTTAAGCTATTTGTATATTTGTTCATTTTCAAAGCTATTGGTAGGCAAATCTGTTTGCTCTTTCACTCTCCATTTTTCCAGGCTTTTGCAACTTGATTATTTTCTTCTTACAGAAGCCTTTGAGTCTGTAAAAAAGCTAGAATTATGTGTCCAAGTTACAATTTCTGTGATAACCAGTTACAAAAAAGTCCCCAGCTCAGCACTGAGCAACTTGTTGTCATAACAAGAAAAATATAACCGGTATTAAAGTGAAATGATCAAATTTTAATGCTCTCTCCTCTTAAAGTTAATTTGATGGCAAAGCTTTATTTAAATAAAAATCCATCTGTCTCTACTTTGTGTTAACTGCACAGGTTTAAGTACTTTATCACTAATAAACTGTCCCTTTGCGGGGCCCAAGTGAATGACTGTGCATTGATAAACTGCTTTGACTTTGAAGAGTCAGATCCCTGAAATCTTCCATAATCAAACGCTTGGCCTGGCCCCGGAACAAAGGACAGGCTTCTCTATACTTAAAGGCCACCGAACAGAGCTCACAGCAGGGATAGGCACAACCTGCTCAAGCCGACAAGGGTGGACTGGGGACGAGCAGGCTTAATGGCAGCCTTTCAATTGCAGGGGTGGCTCCAGGACTCTATTTCTGGAACTTCTTACTTTTCTGATTTGCAAATCATGGGAAAAGAATTTGCAAACTTTCTAAAATTAAATAGTTCTCTCCCATCAGCAGACGTCTGAACTTACATCAAATAATCTGGGAGTTCAATTGTTGAAGAAGCTTCCGTGGAGGCAGTGCAATCCTCTTTAACTCCTACAAAGAAAAAAAATTCAAATGTTCATCAAAGGGTATGGTTACAAAATGCCTATAATTCTAAAATAGATCAGAAACATCTGGAACACTTTTCCTCAAATTCTATTCTTCCATCTCAATAAGCAATAGTGAGCAAGGAATACAATTGAACAAGAACAATAGAGGCCCTATGACCAGCGCCAGCAGAACCGACGCCAGGCATTGAAAGCACCCTGGCTACTGCAGTGTCTGCACAATAAAGGAATTCCATCTTAACCCAAGGTCAATCTTCTATTCTTTCAACAACAGTTGTGGCATCTGCCCAGCAATTCAAAGATTGTGGTGGCAGATGCAGCCAGACAATGGGAGATACAAACTTTACATCAACATCTACTTTTCATAGGATTCAAACAAGGCAGATAAGATAGTGAAGTCAGGTAGCAGACTATTTCGATGGCTGTATTTTTACTGCTATTCTTTTTGTATGCAGACAGTGGAATTGGGCAGGAAGTTTTCCTATCAGTTTAAAGTAATTTAAAATAAGTTATTAGTGAACACCAATTTATACTCCTCTAATATCTAACCCTCATAATACTACACAGATTTGTTTTTAAGAGGACAAAATAAAGTGCCAGTTGCTCAGGACTACACTGTGATAGTGTAAAAAACCCTCAAGTAGAATTAAATTAATAACTCAAACCCAAACCCTGCCTGCTAGCAAAACGTACATGTTCAATATAAAACGAGTGAGAATTTAATAATTTCTTGGTTTAATATTTTAAAGGACAAAGCACACTAAACAAATTATGCAGACTCTGTGGGCTTATTTTGTGTGCGTGCGTGTGTGCGTGCGTGTGTGTGTGTGTGCGCGTGCGTGCGTGTGTGTGTGTGTGTGTGTGTGTGTATTTGATTCAGGCTTAGGTAAAAGCTTGTTTTTACAACAGCCTGAGCCTTAAAGGAAAAGGCATCAAGTGCACATCACCTGGCTTCTCCTTTGTCACAGACACCAGATAAATTCCAGTAGAGCAGAGGATGTGGGTCTGAATCTATCCTCAGTCTGTGATAATCTCGATTGGCTTTGAAAGGTACTACATCCTCAGTGAAGGATTCAGAGACTAGGCCTGCTTCTCTCGGCTTCCAGCTCTGAGAAAACTCGAACTCTGCTATAGTTCTCAACATTCTGGGATCCAGTCTCTGACTCAGGATTACCATCTGATGGTGGGAAGTGTGGAGAGTGGGGCATACCCAGGAATCTGGCTTACTAACTCTGAACATGAAGTTTTATTACCTCTTTTTCTTTTCCTGATCTGGCAAATTCAAGTATGATAGTGTTTGAGGGAAAAAGCTTACACCTACCTCTTGGGCCACTATATACTACCATGCTGATCTACATATTTCAACAGATATGCTTTGACAAGCAATATACTCAATCCAGGTCAATAAAGGCACTGCATCATACTATTCCATAATCAAAGCTTCTCTCCTATGGTAAAAATGGTCAGTTAAATCTAAGGATTACAGACTTTCAGTACTGTGGGCAAATTACAGAAAGATAAAATTCCTTAAAGTCTAATCATTAAAGTACTTTTTCTAAAGTTGTACTTTCCTGGGAAATTTTACCTTAGTTATGCTGGGTTTAAAATTGGCAGCAGTCCTAAATGATGGGTTTGGATCTTCTGTATGTTGGTATGCAAGATATTAAGTTCTATATATATGAAGTAAGAGAAATCTAATTGTGTCATTAGGTTTTAAAGATCACTACCCTCAGGTAAGCAGTCTTTCTACTGATTAGCTTTTCTTTAGAGGTAAAGCATTATTTTAGGCTTCTTTGGGTCTCTAGATATTTGGCTTTGAAAGCTTCCAAAAGCTTGAAATGGTTAAATTTATTAATAACAGTTGATGTTAGCTAACTAAAACAGTGTTCTCAAAATTGAAAAAAAAAAAAAATCCCAAGCTCTATCAAGCTAATCACCAACAGCCTTGCAGAAGACAAATTGCTTTCACTCTGAATGAAGATGATGTTATGGATCTGCATATATAATTTTACCTCGCCTGTTTTATAAAGAATTTGACATTTCCCCTGTGCTATTATTAACTAAAGCAGCGTTGACCCTGCTTCTTGGTAAAGAAGGACCTGAGTACTTTTATTGCTAATTGTGTGTCTGGTTAAATCAGTTCAATAATGGCATATAATAGGTCATGTTGAGGTTGCACAATACTGTGACAGCTCTGGAAAAGCGCAACAAAGTTCACCTTCTAAAAGGGGGTCTCTGGAGGATGACAGGGTCATTTTCAAATGTCACCATCTTAAGAAACATAGAAACCATGTTTAATAGTTGGCTGAAAAGAGACAGAAAATGACTGCTGTAAAATGCAAGAAAAAAATTTGCTCAAAAGGACAATACTAAGATTAATAACTAAACGGAAGGTCATTTGATAAAAAAAGCATTACTAATTATAAACAGCATAATCTCACACTCAGGATAGTCCGCTCTTCCCATTCATTTAACCCATGTAGTTGGTTTTTACAAATGTAAAATACCTTCATTGGAATCCAGACTGGAGTTGTTCAGCTTGGCAATTTCCTCTTCTCTTTTAAGGTCCTCTTCCTTTTCCTCAATCATCTCAATGTCGTGCTTTTTTATTTGGTCCTTTTCCTTGTGTCTTTTAGACTTCTTCTTGGACTTTTTGTGAGACAAATGGTTTTCTTCTATAGGCTTTGGACATTTTAGTAGAACTGAACCAGGTGGTAAGGTTTCCAGAGAAGTCCTAGAGGTATATTTGTCTTGCTGGTCCTCATAGATACTACCGTTTTGACTAAAACTGTCAACAGGTAGGTCTTGAGTCCCCCGGCCTTCTGGAGTGCTAGGGGAATTGGAGTGAGAATTTACAGTCTGAGGAGGATTGGAGACAGGCAGGTGGGTTGAAGGCAGCGGTGGAGGCGTGGGGATGGCAGCGGCTGCAGGGGGCAGCGGGGGGCCTGCAGCAGATTTTTCACTGGTGGGATTCAAATGACCATTTAATGTTGGCGGCACTCTATTTGTCAGGTGAGATATTCGAGCTTTTTTATTCATTAAAGGATCAATGAAATCTGAATCTAAAAGCCGTTTCTGGGATGGGGGGGAACAGGGAAAACAGATGAGCCAGTTTGCACTAAAATTCAATACATGTGTCACTCGTTACTAGAAGAACAACTGAGTAATTTTATTCATACTTAAATTTACAACCAATTTAAATTCATTACCGGCGTTGTGTTAACCATCCTCCAAGCTTAAGCACAATCTACAATAAGTTTTCATGTCTAATGTAAAAAAGCAGAATCTGGCAAATATGTTTCTTGAAGTACTTACACTTTCTGATCATACAGACCCACCCTAAGTTCCTTGAGAGACTAGGCCAATTTATGTGGATTATAACACTCAGGAGTGTATTAAATAGAGGTGGCCTCCTTCCTCTGCTGGCCACAGCTGACTTAGTTATATTCAGTGAGAGGAAGAAGCAGTTTTTAACATTATTGGTTGTCAGAACCAACAACGGTAAGTACAGGGCAATAAGCCTACACTTATTTGATCTCTTCGAATGTGCTAACATGCTCCAGTTATACATATTTTGGCTGTCTTAAGATGGAAACAACCAGCACATTCAGAATAATTTCTCTACATATCTCTATCATTGCTGAAATGCCATCCAATTTTTTTCTCCCTTAAATATATCTTTTCACTGGATTGGAAGGTAAGTCTGAATAACTAGTCCATAAAAATTATATGGAGTTACTATTTCAAAAAATTTCAAAAATCATGCTAATATTAGCCCAATCCAGCAACAACAATAACAGTATTTAAAATAAAAAGGAAAGTCAGATAGTTGAAAAGTACAACGCATACATCCAATGTAATACTGTGGCTAAAACTTTAGCTTGAAAGAAAATAATAATCATCACATTAATTTATTCTGTGTTGAATTTAGGGCCACTGATCTCACACCCAGTACATAATTAGATCAGAGTATAAGTAGCTTTATAGTAGTTGGCATTTGAGGCTTCTGTAGACAACATACATGCAAGGACAGAATTGCTTTTATTTTGTTCCTCCTCTGTTCCTCAGAATAGGTTTCTAACATTTTCTGACATGTGAATAACCTTTTGCCCAGGGCATGCTTACTGTTCCCCACACATCTGTCCTGTCTCCCTAAGCCTTGGGAGGGGGGTCCAGAGAGAGGAGCACTCTGTCAGCAGCACTGGGGTAGAGCGGTTTGTCTCACTGCCAGTCTCAAAGACCTGAGAGTTCAAGGTTGTCTGAGAACCAGGTGGGCTTGACCTCTTATGTTGCCCAGGATCTCCCCATCTTTTTCCAACCGAATCTTTTGGGGGAAACTCTAAGCTGGAATGGAGTCTCACTGGAATATTCTGATTGGGATCTAATCAAAAAGTACTTTAAGAAAACATATGGAAATAGCAGAGTTTTTTATTTGCTTATTTTAAACATATTTTTACCCAAGAATATTTTTCTAGAACGTGCTTCAGATAAATTTAAATATCTTCTATTTTCTATATAATCTTAAGACTGGATAGGGGACTGGATAAATTAGTGATCAAATGGAAAAGTAGATAATCTTACAACAAAACGTGAACTCCAAGGATTGAAAATCAGAGTAGACATTAAGTACCTTGACTTAATGTAGTGTTATATGGTTAAAAAGAGTTCTGGGCTGGGAGCTGGGACCTGAATTCTAGAGTAAGCTCTGCCATGAACTTTGGGTAGGGAAGCTGTGCGGCTTTTCTGGGTCTCATTTCTCTCACGTATAAATCAGAAAACCTGAACAAGGTGGCCCCTAAAGTCCATTTCAGGGCTATGATTATATAATTTTATGCAATACCTGAGGAGAAGATGCAGCATCTCTACTAGAACATACAGGAGATTCTGAACGGCTGGTGCTGGCAGCATTCTGAGATGGATTTAGTTTTCTGGAAAGGACACACATGTTCCAGTTAGGGGGACAATTTTCAAATGTTCATGATAGAAAGCCTACCCTTGCTTCTTTTTTCCCATCTCAACACTAAAATAACAATGACTATAATAATTACTTATTTGCATAATTTTTAAAGGAAAAGAAAATAAGAACGTACCTCGAGAGCACTGACTCTAATGACCGTCTGTCTATTTCATTATATCCAGGCCAATCTCTTTGGAGCTCTTTAAAAACATAATCCTTTAAGGTGTATGAGAGGTCCTTAGGATTCAGATTGGCTACCTGGTACATGGTGTGAAAAGAGAGCATTAGTTCTTTTTGCTATTTCTTAACCTAAAACAGGCAACCTTTTGGATTTATACTGAAAATAACTATATCAAATGGCTCCAAAGGGACTGCTAGCTTTGCATATGCCAGATCTCAATAAATGCTTTTTGACTTCATTTGGGGAATTAAATAAAACTTTATATACATAGTTAAATATTTTTTTCCTGGATGGCCACTGCATTTGTTAAATAGTAATCCTACATTATGCAAAAAGTGGAGGAAGATTTTCTTTTTTTAATCCTTTTTTTTTCTAGTCAAAGGAATCCAAAACAGTTTTCTTAACATCTTCATTATTTATTTCTGGCTATTAATTCCATTACTTTTGAGTTACAATACAAGTCCTTGATCACTTGTATTAAGTAGAAACCAAACAGTGCCCATATGTTGGTTTACAAACTTTCCCTTCCAGTAATCAACAGAAATTATCTCCATAAACAGTATCAATTCTGATAATCTTGTCTGTCATCTTCTTGGCTTGCTAAGCTTGCTCGTTATAGCTGCCAGTTCTCCTGAAGAACCACTTTTTCAAAGTCCTTGAAATTCCCCCAAACCAATAAACGGAAAACAGAAACCAAAATAACCCCCAAATTACTGTTATTATTTGCAAGTGTAATCTTTTCTTATCCCTTAACTACGGTTCCTTGCGCATCCAGGCCCAGGCTCCATTAACAACATGAATGTATGGATTCTGGGGCTGAACCAAGAGTCATTTTCAAGGCTGGCAGAATGGTATTCTTCTTTTCATTTCCTACTGGAATGTTCTTTTTAAAAACTTCACTTCTTTCTGTGTTTTTTAAAAGTACTATAAAATATAATATGATAGTTTATGCTTTTCTCACAGCTCAGCTGAATACTAACATTAATGTTGATATACAGTAGAAAATGATAGGCTTATCTTAAAATTCAAATTTGCAAATAAATTAACATGAGATACAATCAGATTTCTCAAAGTGGAATAAATACAACGATCTTACAATCTATATTCTGCTAGCTCCTAAGTTATAACTCCAGCTTCAACTGTCTCTGTACACCAGACTCTTATATATATATAACTACCTACTGAATATCCATCTCCATTTGGATATGTCTAATAGACATCATCCAAATAGCATGTATGTAAGACAGGATTCCTGATTCCTCTGCATACTTTTGTTCCTTTTCCATCCCTCCCCATCTCAGTCAATGGCTCAATATCCATTCAGTTGCTCCATTTAGTTGGTCTGGGGTGAAATCCAGGAACTGGCATTTTAAAAAAGTTCTCGAAGGGATTCTAATATGCAGCTAGGATGAGACTATGCTCTAGATTCTATCAAATAAACAACAGTAATGACACGCATATCCCACCTGCTCAGGAATTAAGTATACCTACATTTAAAAATTATATCTATACACATATTCATGATCACATAACTACTGATATACATCAGTAGCAGCCTCTGGGTGAACTGCCTCTGCCATCATTTTGCCCTCTCATCCTCTAACCTAGGAGGTAATTTACAACCTTTCTGGAGATTCAGTCACCAAATATTTTGACTTATAACCTGAACCTCCCCCCTTCCCCAAATAAAAAACTGAACACACACACACACACCTATACCCTCATCCTCATTCATTCTTTCATCCTGTCTCTTGAGCTCTTAAAACTGCTATGTGACATATGGGTTTAAATTAAGTGTTTCCAAAAAGTGCTCAAATGACTTAATAAGATCCCCGAAATTGCCAAAGATACTTTGGGGATTGGTTAACCCAGAACTGGAGATTATGGTTTTACTCTTTCATGACATTTGGTATCATGTCTTGAATATAAGAGAAAACAGATGAAAAGGACTTAAAAATGTTATTCTTTGAATAATACATGAAAACCTGCAGGTTTATTTTATTTTATTTTTTAATGATGAAATTTAAGAACAACTTTGGAAATGTTACTGCTTTAGAAAAAAATAAAGAGAGCAGACTTCCATTTCTGGACTTGAATACTAATCAACATTTATGACACAAAGTCATTCTAAAAAATACAGGGAGCTACAGTCTGATGAACTGTTGATTTTAACAAAATTACTTACTTTTATACTTAAGCTTGTGATTATACAGCAACTGATTAGAGCTAATACTTTACATATTCATATCCTTTAATGAAGACAGGTGACTGATTTCAGCATACCCAATGGTTGAAAAAGGCAGAGTATTACAGGCGAAAACAGCATGCAGGGCAAGACACATTCAAAACTATTTAGTAGGTAAAAATATTCTAGCTTATACTGACCAAAGACTGATAAAAACACATTGTATAACTTCACCTACATAAACCAATAAAAATTATGGCAATAGTTTAGCGGATTCAAGACTAAAAGCAGATAACCAAAACTTCATTTACTTTTTTTTAATGGAATTTCAGGGCAAAGTTTGTTTAACCCAAATGAAGATAATGACTCGAAACTTGATAATTCAGAAGGCTCTAACTTATAAAACCTAGTATAAATGTCTACATTTCAATTAGTTTTTAATTAAATGTTTAAATCAAGATGATTTAACTTAATATTCATATACCATTGATCAAAACGATCCTGAAATTTCTCTACCTCAATAATAATAACAACAACAACAGAAACAAGCCTTCTTAAATGAACTCCCCAACAAGAAGGAACTCTCTCCAGCTGTCCTCACCTGTTGCAGAATTGCTCCGAGGGAGTTCTTGTCTTTCTGATTGACACCGTCTTTCTGCAGTCGAGCTAGCAGCTCAGGTTTCTTGTAGGCCTTCAGTGCCAGTAAGTGAATCACCCTGTCCCGATATGGCCGCTGAGAAACACTGCTGCTGCTATGTATCTTTCGAATGGTATTTGCAGGGTTCATGGGGGTTGATCTTTTCCTCTCAGGCACTGCATCTGAAACAGCTTGAGGTGCTTTCCGAATTTGCACTCTTTTCCCTAAAGTCCAGTAGAAATGACATTGTTACACATTTGCGGGTGATAATATAATGAGCCTCTCAATTTCCACAACTCTGATTTAGGTACCTCTTCATTCTGGAAGGAATAAAGACTTCATATTTCAGTTTTTACTTTATTTATTTATTTATTTATTTTTTTATATTTATTTTTGGCTGTGTTGGGTCTTCGTCTCTGTGCTAGGGCTTTCTCTCGTAGCGGCAAGCGGGGGCCACTCTTCTTCGCGGTGCGTGGGCCTCTTCACTATCGCGGCCTCTCTCGTTGCGGAGCACAGGCTCCAGACGCACAGGCTCAGTAGTTGTGGCTCACGGGCCCAGTTGCTCCGTGGCATGTGGGATCTTCCCAGACCAGGGCTCGAACCCGTGTCCCCTGCATTAGCAGGCAGATTCTCAACCACTGCGCCACCAGGGAAGCCCCTCAGTTTTTACTTTAAAAAGATATGCAAACAGAAAGCATTCTGAATAAATGGCCTAAAATGTGGATTCAGAATTTTTTGACAGAAGCATTTATTGGAATAAATATGTATTATAAAAGTATTTTGGCCACTTAGCTATACACATGGATAATAATTAGTGACACACACCATAGCAACACACTGGAAATTTTAAGGTTGTAGGCATTTGATGTTAAGTGGAAATAAAGTAATCTCCATGCTCACCTGTGCTACTTACAGAACTTAAACCTACATATTGTATGTCATTTTGTTGGCAGATATGAATACAACGAATATGTGAAATGTGAAAAATACCTGTCTATCTCACTAAGGACACACTGTTGGCTGAGCTCAGTCATTAGCTTAATTTCACAGATTCAGAAGCCACAAAGAGGAGAGTCAGGCATAATTTGGGGTCAACATTCACCAGGGCATTCATGAGTGATATTCTTTTTCAACAGACATAACATACTCTAGGAGTCAAAAAGCAAAAACAAACAAAACCAACCAACCAACCAACCAACCAACCCAGTCTAAGAGGGCCAGACAAGCAGATCTCTCCTCTGTGGTGCTGAGACTACAAGGTGAGTTAGAGGAATGGAAAGTGGTAAAAGCAGGCATTCACACCATTTCTGCACAGGCCAGTGCCATTCACATAATTAACCCACTTTCTGCTTAAACTTAACAATGACAAGTGTTTGGCAAGTGGCTATTTCTAGAAAATACTGTGGGCTGTAGTGACCTGAATACTATATGGATGTGTGAAGCCATCAGTACATGGCTGGTCACTGACAATACCTGGTAACCATTCCTTGCTGAAGAAAGAGAGATTAGAATGAAACTGTATTAGACCCTCACTTTATGATTTCTGAGGTGAAATCTCATACGTCACTACTAAAGCCTCCAACTCTATGCCCATTGGTTAAAGAGGGGGAAGAATTGGTAATGGCATACAAGGTGGAACAACTGCATTAGGGACAATACTATCAATTAGAAACAATGGATAAGTAAAAGCAGTCTCTAAAGTGCTGTTGGCTTGGGTGAAAACAGCTTAATGGGGCAGGAGCTTTACTGAATAGTAGTTCTGTCCATGCTGGGTTCCCAAGGCCTGGCCAGAGGGGCTGTTTGTTAGATACAATCCTACCTAAAGGAGAAAGAAAGGTCTCACTGGCTCTTATATTTCTTTACTACCTGAATGTAACCAATTGTAAATATCAGATCAAAATACTGCACCACAAAGGAACTCAACATTAAAGGGTCACTGCCCAGTGGTAAGAAAAGCTATTAAATTAAGGTACAATTAGAGCTTTGGAGATAGATTTAGATCTGTTTTCTGTATTTTTCTTAATTCAGAGATAGTGAGATCAATGTCAGATGTGCAGGGAACTAATATTTATCTTGCACCAATTACGGGATGGGGGAGGGGCACTGTGCTGAGAGCTTTACACATATAAAGTCTCATAAAGTAACCTGATGAGGTAGGCCTTGGTCCTATTTCACAGATGAGAAAACTGAGGATTTCAATGGGATAAGCGCAAATAGTAGAGTGCTGACTTAGCATTTGGAAGGTTCTGTGATTAATACCCAAGTTTTCCTACTTGTACTTCTTTGTTGGAAAGGTTTTATGAACAAATGCCTAATGTCTGCCCTTGCTTCATGTTAGGCTGCAAGCTTCCTGTAGGCAGTGCTATGGCTGCTTTGTCTATCAGCAGACCTAGATTTTGATGACTTGCAAAGTGAAATGACCAGCAAAGTGTCAAAGTGAATGACAGCAAGTAAACAAGCAGACAGCAGAGGAGTAGAATCAAGGTGGCCTGTCCTGTAGTTTTGCACATTACCAGGCTGTCAGAGTCTGAAGACACATTGAAATTTCTAAAGTGGCAATTGCAAACCTTCCAACCCACCACTTCTCAGTTGCAATAGTGTTAGCAAACAATACTATTTCCTTGAAATGTCAATAGGAATTTTTGGAAAGAAAGAATAGAGTTAGGTCAGACAAGTTTAGGAAACGCTATAAATTCCACACTTCCCTCCCCCTTGAAACCTGTTTAACTTCCACTTCCCCAAACCAAGCTGACTATGGATCCCTCTCCCACACTCCTCTCTGGGGAGGGGGATGAGCAGAGAATGGTTTTTAACTAAACTCACACACACCATGACTGGTCATTTAGAATGAATTCAGGCCAGCAAGGAAGGCAAATACAAATAAAAACAGGACTATCACTGTGTTGCAGGCTGCCCTACCTCTTCTGTAGGTCTCACCAACCTCTGGTCCACAGTCTCAGGAGAGCCCCAAGGTCTCCTGAGTTTACCCCACCCTCCCAAAGTAGACATAGGGCTGCCAAATAAGGGAGGTTCACTTTGCCCTTAAAAGGGGTCAAAGTATGACGTCTGACAAGAAATTAGAATCTGGGCAGGGATGTGACAGCACTGGAGTCTCACCTGGGGCCTAATGCTAGGCTATCATTGGTCCATGAATCTCCTACCCACAAAACACTCACTTCACCTTTACCTCATTTTAAACAGCAAGTTGTAGGGTAACCCATTTCTTTCAAATGATGAAAGAAGAATCCAGCCACACTGGGCCACAGAGTTTTGCACAAAGATCACTTGCTCCCTGCCTCCCCATCAATTTGTGCCTATTCAACCAGGAAGGAGTCCTCTGATTTAAGGTAAGAAAGGCTATAAATGAAGAAAACATTAGTACTCTAAGCAGTTACAGAATTGAGATGCTAAAGCAAAAAAAGAGCAGGAAAATGTGATTCAAAGTGGGCAGAAGAAAGGCTTTATTTTTATTTTTTACATTTGCCTCAGAAAAGCCCTTTTAATAAAGCCTGTGGGAGAACCTAATTCTCTTCCCAGACCCAACTGCTAATCAATTCCCTGGGCTCCTTATATAAACAGCAGCAGCGGGTCGGACAGAGTTGGGTAATCTGGGACTATATCTGAACCGTTTTGTTTCATAACAAGAAGTCCACTGCTAGCTTCTCCATTTAATATGAGATGGTAAAAGTACTTAGCCCTCCGTCTAATGACTCTGAGTAAACAATCTGAAAGAAAGGTGTTAAAACAGACCATCAGAAAGAGAGCAGGGATGGCAACCGTCTTCTGCAGTTGTTTTTCTGTTCTGTGGAACCTAACTAAAAACCCTGGCAACACTGACCCAAGGTTTTAAAAACCCTGGCAGGACCTTGACAGTGGTGTGACTCTCTCATGGTTAAATACATAATCCACTGCAATGGAATCCATCTCCACTACTTAGCATTTGAGATCACTTCTTCAAAAGGTTTACTATCAAAACATATATAAACAACAGTCATAGACTGTTAGAACTACAAAGGACCTTAGATGTTATCTAAGTTCAAAACCCCTTATTTTATTTATTTTTTTATAAGTTTATTTATTTATTTATTTATGGCTGCGTTGGGTCTTCGTTGCTGCGGGTCGGCTTTCTCTAGTTGTGGTGAGCGGGGGCTACTCTTCGTTGCGGTGCCGGCTTCTCATTGTGGTGGCTTCTCTTGTTGCGGACCAAGGACTCTAGGTGCGCGGGCTTCAGTAGTTGTGGCGCATGGGCTTAGTTGCTCCGCGGCATGTGGGATCTTCCTGGACCAGGGCTCAAACCTGTATCCCCTGCATTGGCAGGCAGATTCTTAACCACTGTGCCACCGGGGAAGCCCCAAACCCCTTATTTTAATATTTGAGAAAATTAAGGTCTCCAGATGTTAATTGATTTGTCCAAGGTCACTCAAACATGTACTAACATCAAAAATAAGGAGGATGGGGGGAAAAGTTGGGAAAACTGGAAAAAGGATCCTAGAAATTAGGTTGGTTGGGTTATTTTATATACCTAAATAGATATTAGGTATATAAAATAACCAAAATTTACAATTCAATAAATTTCCAGAATTTAGATAGGAGTCAGTGAGCAGACTTAAGATACTGGTAAACTAGAAATGATAAGTTGTATTTTTTTTTTTTTAAAACAAAGGGGAAGGATTATAACAACACAACAATGCTCATCATTGATAATAAATGGCATAACTAGAACTGGAAATATTACTGAAGAAATAATAACAATGTTTTCTAGGTTAAAGCTTCTCCTGTGCTCCTCTCCAGGCAAAATAGGCCTTCCCCCACTCCCCACCCCAAGCCCACTAAAGGGTCACAGAAGCTCACATTCCTGGTTGCCTAGGCAAGCTGACCCCTAAGAGCACAGCCTTCCCTTCCTTAAACTGGGCTTGTGCCCTAATTCAACTCTCAGAGGCCTGGATGATGCCACCATACCCCCCACAGTGAGACCAACATTATTCCTATTTGTCCTCTACTCGGGCTGACACTATTAAAAGAAACCTTCTCTGCAGAGGCTTCTAAGCTGGCAGAGGTCAGCTTTTGGTATCATTTTATATGATATATTCAGTTAAGAACTAAAGAGGTATCTCCTATTGTCTTATGAAAAAAACATAACTTGTTAATGAGGCCAAACTCTTATCATTTGCTATTTGCTGATACCAGCAACTTGATATGTAAAATGGAGAGGCAATCATAACCCAGCTCATAGGGTGACTGTGAGATTTAGATGAATAACTACATGTAAAGTGCTAACCAGTGCCTTGTGCATCGCAAGCACTCAGAAAGTGCTGAGTAATATTAGTATTGAAGGGTGACTGACTAGCATTTTAAAGAACTGAATGGGTCAGTTTTGAGATACTGAAAAAAGCAGGAGGATACAAATTGAGCTGCCTGGAAGGAAAGAAACATGGTAAAGGCCTGGCAATGGATAAAGTTAAAAGAAAAAGATCAAAACATGCCATAACAAAGAAGAGTAAAAAAATCAAAAAGGAACACCAGAAAAGCCAATCTGGATACTAGTCTTTTGCTCTACTGTATTCAGAATTGATTAGTCTTTTCTTAGGAGTAGTGTGTGCAGTTTGGAATTCTGAGGTGAAGAATTGGAGGCAGTCCAGAGGAGAGCAGTAAAAATAATTAAAGGCTTGGGATACAGGCCATATTAAGGAAAGTTAAAAGGAGTTGGGGTTACTTGACCTAGAGAATAAAGGGCTGAGGAAGTTAATGACAAGATTTAAGACCAGAGAGGAACACTGCTGTGATGGTGAGTAGCCCAGGGCACAGAGGACACAGCACAGAGGAGAAGGTTAAACAGAGCACTTGGCTGGCAGAGGTCACTGTGGGGCTCTGCAGGGGGGAACATATGTGTGCTCTTCTTAAAATGGCGTAGATGTAATCTGGTTCAGATTTAAATTTAGATAACCTCAAATTCTATGTGGTCACTCTAAAAAATGTATATAAATTATTTGTAGTGCCTATAAGAAACCCTGCAAGTTCCAAAATTCCCATACCGTTAGGGCAGGTATGGCCTGCGTGATTCTGGGTGTTGAAAAGTCTCTTGTGTAAGCTGGGAATGAACTGTACCGACCCTATCAAAACAAACAAAAACACATGAACATAGGGGACGCCCAAGGATCTTTCAATGGAAAAGTACGGTGATCATCGCTAATTTTCAAGCTTTGGAATAAATCAAGGTGAAGGTTTTCAGATAGTTATATTGGGAAGAAAAAAAAATCATTTTGATTGCTTGAGTCTTCTATTCCTTTGTCAAACACACCAATTTGTCTTACTGTTTATAAATTGGTGGTATTGGACTTAAAAAACACTCTCAAAGCAATAGGGATAGCAAATTCATAGCTTGCACTTAAATTTAAGAGCAGCAGATCTTGTACATTTTAAAAACAATTTGAGATTTAGCCTACTAAAGTTAATTAAGTTGCCCGTGAGAATAAAGAAGAAAGAAAGGAGGTTGGAAGTTGTTACCTCATTCAGCAGGAAAGAGAAGATGAAAAATCTCATTGCTAGTAACTTACTGGGCAGGGAACTGGGCCCTGTGGGTACAGATACCTGGGGAAGCCATGAATTGTTGTTAAACCAAACTAAATGTATCTAAGCTAAGCACCAAGTCCCAGGAGCACTGGCTCTGTTCCAAAGAAATACTTATTAAAGATACTAGTGGAGCTTCTCAAAGCTGAATGTATTGTAGCTGGGTCAGCATGGGAAAATACAGAAGTAGAATTATACCAAACCATGGAAAGATGTTGATTAAGGGATCTGGTTATTCAAGAGACTTTTTGTTAGCATTTACATTTTCAAATTAATATCCTTTCACCATTTACTATCCAGTGACTTGTGTTATTAAACTGACCGAGGCCTCATAGAGCTCATCCTCACTCTGGGTGATTCTCTCTATTACTGTTAATAGTCACTGTGAATTAACTCTTTAAAACTGTCAGGGTCACTGCTCGTAAAGGAGAGACTCATCTTGCTGGTCTGGTCTTAATTCCCCTCGATTTGATGGATATTTGAGTGAGCTGATGATAAAGGTGATGGGGGTAGGGCAGGTTCTTAATCAATGGAGAGATGAGGATGAGGATCCATAATTGAGATGACATCACAATTGAGGTACCAAAGAGGCATCACCCTAATGCTTTGCTATAAGCACATTTTATACTTTTGCAATAAAAATTCCTTGTTGTGCAAAGATCCTTTGAAATTCTGCTAATAGAAAACTCATAAGTTCTACTAATAGATTTTACTATAAAAATAACTCTCCAGAAGTACAAAATAAGAACTATACTGTCCACCACTGAAATTACATCATCCAGTGACAAAGAAAACACAACAGTACCACTATCACAATCTCACATAGTAAAGTAACGTGAGCAGATCCCAGTATTGTAAAGTAATAACAAATAGCCAATAGAGGATCTGGGATTTATGAAAGAAATAAAACTTTTCAATCTCTTCAATTTATCAGCAGTATGAAGAGAATAAATGAATTTTGACCATGTTTTTCAAAGTGTTCTGAAAACTAATTTCTGTGTTTTCATTAAGTAATATTATCGATAATTACCTAGAGTGATCTTGAATTATTCCAATCAATCAGCAAGAAGGAGAAAGGTATCTATACAAACCTACATATGGTCCACCAGGTTTGATAACTTTTGTGCTTCGGTTGCGGGATTCCTCCTCTGCCTGGGTCATTCTTTCTCGTGTCATCTGATACGAGTCATTTGTTGCACACACTGTAATTTTATCTTGTATAAATCCCAGGCAATTGAGCTGGGATGCTCCAGAGCTGTCAGGTAAGATGGTGCCTTGTTAGATATGTCCCACATTTTGCATAATAAAGGCAAGCAGAAATTGTATAATCCTAAAACCAGCAGCTTTAATAATAACTTTGCAATTCAAAATAACTAATATTAGTCATTTTAAAATGTAAAGCTTACTTAAAAATTTTTAAGTTTCTCCTCTTCATTTGATATCACATTTTTTTTTTTTTCCCATATTCTGGATAGAATGGGTGAAATGAGATCTCAGAGACCAAATCCATGAAATGTTGGGAAAAAAAAAAAAAAAAAATCAGTACTTGGAATGAAGACCAGAGTCTTGATGGGCACTGTAGTTCTACTGTCATTTTTAAAAGAATTACCTACCACTGATGTGAGAAATGTTAAAAGTTTACTTTTAATGGAACCATAATATGTATGCTTTAGAACTGACTAGATGAAACAGACCCACCATAATAATGCTTTTTATTTTTAATAAGATATTAAGTTTAAGGCTAAAATACTGCCAAATATCATAGTTTAATTTATTACTATTCACCCAAATACCCTAAAAAATTGTAACTTTATATTTACCATTGTTAAATCTCTATAACATGATCTTTTGGTATAGCAAATACTGAAAAATACTGGACAGGAGATTTTTGCAGAAATATTAAAAAAAGAAACCTTTTATTTACACAATCACAAATATTAACACTGGCCAGGAAGACGGCTCTGTATTCAAAGTATTATGCTAATATTAGGGGATTATGGTAACAGTTATGCTAGTATTTTAAAAAGAAATTACTATGGCCTTAAAACAGACTAGAATGTAGAAGTAATGAAAATGTCACTACAGCTCTGATATTCTATTTCTAAACTTAATTGGAAGTAGCTTTGTTATGATGCTAAGAAATAAGGGTTGATAAAATTTTTGTAAATTGCTAATAACTGTCTGTACAAATGCTATTTAAAAAAAATCAGTTCGTTCATCTCATAAATATTTATTGGGCAGAGACTGTGCCAGGCAATGTGTGAGGTACCTGGGCTGTGACAAGGACTGACAGATGCGGTCCCTCATTCAAGGAGCTCTCTGTCTAATGGGTGACAAGGATGAGCACACTGGAAATTATGATGCAGTGTGACAAGTGACAGGGGACAGGGAACCCCCAGGAAGGTACTTCACCTGGACTTGTGGGCAAGGCAAAGGCTTCCTAGAGGAAGTGGTGATTGAGCTGATCTAGAGGGATAACTAGACAAGGGGGAAGGACAAAAGTGTTCTAAAGGGATAACCAATATGTGCAGGCCCAGAGGGAACAAGGAGAAGGTTTTCAGCTTGACCAAAGAGAGCTGGCAAGAACAATTAGAGGTGAGGCTGAAAAGAGGGTATAAGAAGTGCATCACACAGGGCTTTGGAGGTCATAGTATGAATTTTGGACTTTTCCCCAAGAATAACAGAGACTGAAAACAGTCTCATTTATTCCGTAGAAAAATCAATCTGGATGAAGAACAGATTGGAAGGAAGGGGGCACTCTTGTGAAAGCAGGAGACCAGTTAGGAGGCTATTGAAGGATTACAGACACGATGGCTTGAACCAGGGTAGGGCAGTGTGAATGCAGAACAGTAAACAGATTCCAGAGATAGTGAGGAGGCAGCATTGACAGGATTTGGTCAGAGATTAGCAGGTGGGGGGGGGGGGGTGTCGGCGGGGGGCGGGGTTGGGTGGGTGGTGGTTAAAGATTGTGCCCAGGTTACTAGGTGTGTGGAGCGGTCATGTGAGACACTGGAGTACGGGTGGGAGAGAGAAAATGAATTCAGTGTTGGACATGGTGACTTTGAAGAAGTAAGGAGCAGTCTCAGGAGGGAATGGACTGTGAATAACACTAATATTTAAAATAATCAATAGGAAGATAAAAAGACCACAGGAGACCAAAGAGGTAGAGGGATATTAGAAGAGCAGTGTGTCATGGAAGCCATGGGAATAGAATACTTCAAGAATCAGAGAGTGGTCCACAGTGTGAAATGTTGGCAACAAGTCCAGAATAATAAGGAACCAATAAGCATCCCCTGGGTTCATGGGCAAGGAGGTAAAGGCTCTCTTCGGGGAGCATATTTCAGTGGAATGGTGGGGACTGAAGCCAGACTTCGGGTCCAGAAGTGAGTATAAGGGAGGCGGTTTTTGTTTTTATTGTCTTTTTTAATGAGGCCTACTTGAGCTGAAAAACCAGTGAAAGGAGGGAAAGGAAGGGGTAGGGAGGGAGGAGGAGTAGGAAGAAAAGACTGCAGTAGAGAAAAGTGTGCAGTGTGAAGGTCTGGTGGCAGGAAGTTTGAATTTCAACATCTCCCCCTATTATTTACTAAGTAATTTACATAGTGAGAATAAGCTGAACCTATTGGCAATCACAATGAAGATACAGTTTTCACCATCCAAGGTCAAGAAACAGATCTTTACATGAAAACAAAATAGAGCTATAAACCCTGTGGGCAAGAAGGTACTCTCCAGAATTCTCCACTCATCCCTTTTGAACTTAGTTACCTTAAAAGTTTAAATACTTTGACATATGTGTATAAACGTTCCTACAGTCCTTCTCTAGCCTAGCTCACTGTTTCCTATACTTGAGTATGCATTACTTACAGAGCTGTATTATGTATTTTCACTAGGCCTGTGAATGGGCAGATTCAAGGAATTTTTGAGTGTGGGATTTCCACCATCTTACATATGAGAAAAGTGAGGCCCAAGGAGATTTAAAAAGAAAGATAAGAAAGGAGACTAGTTGATATATTTTTTTGAACATCTATTTATGGAGCTCAGCCAGCACTGTAAGACTGGAAAATGGGTGTAAGAAAGCCCCTGCCCTTAAGGAGCTTGCACAACTGTAGGAGAGACAAGATATATGGAAAATAAAAAATCAAACTGAATAGAAAAGGTGGAGCCAGATTATAAAAAGGTTTTCTTGCCAGGATGAAAACTGGAACTCTGAGTGCTTTTGTATTTATAATGGCAAATTTCAATTTATATTCATACCACACTTGGATCATATGAATGTATTTATGACAATTTTCTCACAATAACTGTTTCTTTTCTGTTGGCACATCATGTATAGTTTTGTAAAGTGACCTTAAATCTTTCTCCAAACAAGGTAGAAATAAACACACAGGGTATTTATGATGTAAGGGAGAAACCGTATTACCTATAATGATAGGCCTGGTTTTGAAGAGGGAATTAAGTTCCTTAATGAAATTCCTAATGGGACATAGTTCAATTTGATGTCTAAACGTTCTCACTATACTAAAATAATTCTCTTAAGACAAGTGTTACAGGTAATGGCACAATTAGAAATTGGTGTGCCCTGTGGTGTGTAAAGAACACTGAAGTAGGAGTTAGGAGAACTCAGTTCTCATTCAGCCGTCACTAACCAACCAGCTATGTAACCTGTGAAGTGAAGGGGTGGAACTACACAATCACCGAGGACCCTTGTACTTGGTGATTCTATAATCTATTACAATGCTGTCCCACAGAAATTTCTGCAATTTAAAATGTTCTGTGTTTGTGCTGTCCACTATGAGAACCGCTAGCCATGTGGTTATTTAGCCTATAATATGTAGTTAGTATGAGTGAAGAACTAAATTTTAAATTTTATTTCATTTTTATCAGTTGAAATGTAAATAGCCCCATGTGGCCAGTGGCTATCACCGTGGACAGTGCAGAAAAGTCTACAGAGTCTAAAACTCATGCAATTTATACCAAAAAATATAAGTTTGGGGGAAGGCAATTTTTAGAAAGCAAAATTAACATATACTCAGGGAAAATGGCAGATTAAGATAAAGCAAAAAGTTATTTAGTCGCCTTAAATGGGAGAAGAAATTTAGACCTCTCTCAGTGAAGTGTCTTTTGTATCTCTGCCTCCCGTGCTCACTTGGAACACAGCTTTCCCTTCCTTTCTCCCCCCACAGCAAGCACTTAAAGTTTCAAGTACGACACAGAGGAGAGATAGGGATGGATGGCCCTGGGGGCCTTGGGGAACTTTCGGCCAATGTCAGTGTTTCTCGGGAGGTTGGGGGCTCTAAGGTCTTGTCTTTATCCACAGGCAGAACAAACTCCTACTCGAGGGACCCGTTCTTTAATCAGAAACAACCACAGCAAAGAAGAGTGAAACAAGTAGCTTATTGTTTACAGAGGACCTAAGTAGATAAGGGTTCCAATGGGTACCCTGGGCTATGGGTGTGTATTTTTGTCTTCCTCCCTCCTTTTTTCCCCTGAAAATCAGAAATGACTGCTATACTGGGGTTAATTTCTAGTTTCCATTCTGCTGCAGAAAAAAGATTTTTAAAAACCTATCTTAAAACAAGCCTTGCACAGCGAAGGAGGAAGGGGATATTTAAGACACATGTATATCTTCCTCCTTTATCTATGTGAGCCCTGAGGATACTATAAAGCACTCTTATTTATATTCAGTGAATAAAAACTTAAAAACCCCTCAAACTTGTCTTTAATTAAAATAAACAAAATAAACCATGTTTTATAGGTATAAAGTCTATACCTTAAAAATTCCTCAAGGGCAAGAATCTTAAAATTTTTGTGATTGTATCCCACAGTGACAAATATAATTTCTAGCACATAGTATGTGCTCAATATGTCTCAAATAAATAAACGAGCCCTACAATTCAAGTCAGTAAATATTTACGAAATGACTACCATGTATTTTATTGTAGAATTAAAAAAGAAAACCCTCAAAGAAAAATCATTTTCCCTTCAGCATACCTTGGAACGCACTTACCTGGAGAAGGCTTGCTGGATGCAGTCAAAGCTGCCTTGAGGGTTGTCTTTACCCACATTTGACAAATAGAAGTTAAAGGTATGCACTTCGTTGGGGGGATCATTTTTAGGGATTTTGACAAGCTAAAAGGGGGACAAAGAGAGAAACACCTCAAATTATAAATTTGCTGTAGAATGATCTGATGACTGACTTAACTGTTTTTCAAGCAACATTCATTTTTTACTGAAGCCCTCTTGAGCATCTAAATTTATAGCATTTATATTACCAAATCCTTCAAGGAATCTGACGAGCATGCTTGTAACTCACCACGTTCTTTATTTCCATTTTCTACCCTAAAGTGTCAGTAATCATATCGGCTCAGCAATTAGTTTATAAGAGGAACCCCCTTCTTTTCAAACTAGAAAACGGTTACAGTTCACACGGAAGAGTTATTAGTGAACTTGCTAAAAAGCTCTTCCTCTTTTGAGATACACAGGTTCTGCCTTTGGCTACATGACCCGCTGCTAAATAGCTTCTAGATATTTAGATGGTCTCGAGATAGAGTCCATATCCCAATCTTTTGCTGTCTTATTACATACACATTTCATTTTAATTCTTACTTCTTGGAGCAATATTTTTGAAGAATAACTAGCAGCATAAGGTGAATACCATAATTACATTCACACCAAAACGCAGCTGGGTGTTTCTCCCTGCCCTATGATTCTTGTACTCATCCTCATGTTTACAGAACAAGGTCACCAGCCTACAGAGATTATTCTGCAGGGCACTCCAAGGCTGAGCCCTAGGCAACACTGTGGAACAGGCAGATGTTTCCTATGCTCTTGCTCAAGGTCGGGTTTCTCTGCTAGATGGGAAGCCCCATAAGTGAAGGGACAGGGTTACTCTCGATTACTGAACCCCTGTACCGGGTACATTTTCCTGGCACATAGGAGGAGCTTAATAAACATTTATGAATAAATGAACTGGAAACTTCTTTCAACTGCTCCACTCTTCCCAGCTCCCAAGACCTTTCTTCCCTTGGGTCTACAGGGGCCACCATGGTGTTAGAAGATAATTATGAATAGGATGCATTGGAAAGAAAGTAAAATATGACTTCCTACTCTCCAGCCTCCAAATACATGGTCTTGGCAATTTAGTAGACAAGCAGGGAGGGAGAAAGTGTTTTCTAATTCTCTTTCTTCTCCTCCAAATCTGCCCTTTACATCAATGGAAGATTAAGACTCAGAGCTAACTGGCTGCCAGATATATATATATATCTGGCGCATATATATATATATGGATCACTCATGAATATGCTAGTAAGCATAAGCGTGTATGAACTCTACTTGGCCCTGAGGACATCCTGCAACTCTGACTTGCTCACTCTAAAAAGACTCCTAATCTTTTATCTACAGAAAATAATTTAAAGCCACCAATTCCATCCCACACCCCCCCCCCAAAAGAGTGAAGAAGGCTAAGAAGGGAGACAATTTGCAGTGTCTGGTACATAGCAGACATGCAATAAATGTTTGTTGAAGGAATGAACGAACAAGGAGAAGAAAAAAGAAAGAAGTCAAAGGTAAACATCTTTTCAAAGGAGATTCATTCAGAAGACCCATGTAGAGCTTGAGAGCCTAAATTTCACCAAAGACCTTGAATATTAGATAATACTCCATAGATCCTCCATCACTCATGAATTTAAACTATCTTTGACTCCCTTTTTAAATTAGTTCTAATTGCTAGGGTAACAAGCTTCTACATTAATTATCCACTCTATAAATTATATCTCTGGGGGGCCCTAAAATTACTCTTTTATTTCCCCAAATTTCCCCTAGTTCTAAAATGCTGGAACTTTGTGAACAAGCCTTAATTTACTCTGTATTCATCAGGCTGTCTTATTGGGCATGCAAACTGAACACCCAGTCAGCAAACACACATTGGTGAAATGAAATGGAATGTTTTACTTCTTAATCCTATAGAGGTGGAGCAGAGCAGGAGCCAAAGGAATGCTTGTGTGAGATGCAAGGGAACAGCAAGTCTGTCCACAGGCTGGTGTAACAGCATTCACTGACGTCTGCTTTTGTTTTCCTAATAACAGCAGGGCTCTGCTGTCAGAGAAGGGATGTGCCCGGTAGCCCAAAGCTTCCTTAAGGTCTAGGACAGGAGGTAGACAGGTAATGTAGGTGTGAACATCCCTTCCTCAGCCATGACTCACTTAACTCCCATTCACCTTCCCCCTCAACTGTCCCTGTAGATCTGCAGAACCTGGTTGGGGAGATTTTCCACAGTGGTTGTAGGCTCATCTCCAGGCCAGGCTCTGGCTTCAGTTTAGGCCTAAGGTCTTCCTTCCTGTGCGGCTCAGGTCTGGGAATGCAGGAGCACTTTACGTATCAGAGTATGAAAGACTGTCCGTTTTGGGAGATTCTAAATTGTATTTTAAAAAAGTAGAAGCATATAGTTTTTTTGTATTTTGCAGGAGTGACTAGAGTCTGTACTCAAATTCTACAAATGTTCGGTATTCTTTCACTGAAAACTTTTAACTTAATTACTGGAGTCCTTAAGCTCAGACATCTACTAAACAGAGCATTTCATTCAGGAAAGTTCTTAACGAACCTTTATAATACTTAAATGTAGAGTTTTCCTTTCTTATCATCTAAATTGTGATTCCTCTTAAGTAACATTTACACTTCTTAAGGTGAAAGATTATCTTCCTATACATTTTTTTCATTTTTAAACACACACACAGAATGTCTTTGTGTAAATTTGGAGGATTTAATAACAAAAATACCTTGTATGAATTAATTACTGTGCACACCACTCAAAGCATTAGGGTCTGGCCTGATGGTGGGCATAGAAGACTTTCATATTCTTATTCTTTAAAAGAATCTTGAATAGAAAAAAAGCTATAGTCATTTAAAAAATATCATAATGAACAGAATAGGAAAGAATCAGATCAAAAAGAAACAAAATAAAAAAAAATACACAACCCATGCTATGTACCCACTGAAGTGTTTGAAAGTTTGTATCCCACATAGATTAGAACAGCAGTTTTCAACAAGGGGCAGTTTTGCCCCCAGGGGGCATGAGGTGTGGGAGGGTGCTACTGGCATCTACTGGAGGGTAGAGACAGTGCCCAACACTTTACAGTACACAGGACAGTCCCACAACAAAGGGTTACCCAGTCTAAGATGTCAGTAAGGCCCAAGTTAAGAAACTATGGATTAGAGCTAGAGGTAGAAAAGAAGTCAGGGAATTCTGACTTTATTGACTTCTGAAAATTAATGAAGAAGTGGAGGGGGAAATGGTATTTTTAAAGAAATAAAAGTACCCGTTTAAGAAAAAAAGAGGTAGTATCATGGAGAATGACAGCAGGACTTCTCAGAAGTCTCTCCAACCCACTGTCCCACTCTGTGGCGTGTACGTGAGCAGTGAGCAGTGAGCAGATAGGGGCAGGGGCAGGCATCAGGGCAAATTATGTTCATGATGGAACCCAAACGTGAATCTTGATGCATATCATGGTATGTTTCTCCAACCGAGGAGCTGGGGTGAGGTAGGAGGTTAAGGAATGATGAGAACATGAAGCTCTGAGTTGCCACAACTAAGTTTCTACATCTCCTTTCCTCGGTGGTTTTCAGATCAACAGCAATGCAGATGGTACAGCCTGACCTAACCTCAGGCTTTTCCTGTAAAAGATCTGAGAGCAAGATGTTGGCTAGCAATCTTCATATCTTTAAAATTTCAAAAGCTTAAATTATATGGTCTGTAGATTTAGTATATCTAATTTCCTGAAGGAGATGGTACAAATTAGATACAAATTTTATTTGCATTAATATCTGAATATACTCTTCAGAATGAAATGTA